>NC_044553.1:52132760-52495260 GCF_007565055.1 Rhinopithecus roxellana | reverse complement strand
AGTTTCAGTGCTGCCAAAGAAGCAGCACTCGAATATAAAATTTTCTTTTAGATTCTCAGCAAGGCAAGGTACTTCTATAAAAGGGTGCACCCCTACAGATGGAGCAATGGTGAGGACACACCTAGACAAGGGAGGGAAAGGGGTTTTTAATCCCTGACGCACAAGGCCCCCACTGCTGTGTCGTTCCCCTATTGGCTAGGGTTAGACTGCACAGGCTAAACTAATTCCGATTGGCTAATTTAAAGAGAGTGCCGGGGTGAGTGGTTTGGCAGGAAAAAATGGTTATTCTGGGTGGAGGATGAGTCAGGATGGAGCAGGTAGCAGGTAATTGGAAAGAGTCAGGGTGGAGCAGGTGATTGAAATGAGTCAGAATGGAGCAGGTAATCGAAAAAGGTTGCTTTATGAGGAAGTTAGGTTTAAAAGTATAAGGCAAAGAATTGAACATACTGACATTGATTCTTTGAGAAGAAATTTAGAACTCATGTCTAACAAACCCTCCTCTTGCATTTCCTTACAACTCTTTCTTTTCAGACTTTGGTTAACATGTGTTGGCTTAGTTGTTCTGCTTGAATTTTCAAAAGAAGAAGCTTCTCTGGATAAGGTGGAGGATAGTTAAGAGAGGTTTTAGTAAGTGCCGTTTTTATGACGCTCTGCACCAACCCACGGATGCAACGTGTGACACAGCATACAACAAGAATAAATACACCCATTATGGCTGTGAGAAAAGTAAGAATTGAGGCTATTATTCTTTTCCATTTACTGAACCACTTTTCTAGCCATTTGTAAAGGGGTTATTTACCCCTGAGTTGTTGGCTAACTCACTGGACAGAGCAGTCAGACCTTGCAATGCCTTTATACTTCCATCAGGGGCAGTGTTGTTTGGGATGAAGGTGAAACATTAAGTTTTAATTGTGATGCAAACTCCTCCTCTTTTTGCACCCTATCCTATTTTCCCAAGCCATCTGGCTAGTATCCCCTAATTGCTCAGCTGTTCCTTTAACAGCATCTCTAGTGTAGTTAATACATCACTGTTGGTTGTAATTGATGTAGTTTATCCAATCTACATTTTAACTAATTGTCACCCACCAAAATATTGACTCAAATCCTGCAGCTATTTGATTTTGGGCTTTAAAATGATCTGGTATTCCCCGTGGGACTCTAATTGTGTCTAAATAGACGTGAGAGCCGAAAGACCCATGAGAGGCTTCTCCCTTCCCTTCCCTTCCCTTCCCTTCCCTTCCCTTCCCTTCCCTTCCCTTCCCTTCCCTTCCCCTCCCCTCCCCTCCCCTCCCCTCCCTTCCCCTCACCTCCCCTCCCCTCCCTTCCCCTCACCTCCCCTCCCCTCCCTTCCCTTCCCTTCCTTCTTCCTTTCTTTCTTTTCTTTCTTTCTTTCATTTCCAGATAGAGTTTCACTCTTGTTGCCCCAGCTGGAGAGCAGTGGTGCAATCTCGGTTCACTGCAACCTCCGCCTCTTGGGTTCAAGCGATTCTCCTGACTCAGCCTCCTGAGTAGCTGGGATTATAAGCATGTGCCACCGCGCCTGGCTTATTTTGTATTTTTAGTAGAGATGGGGTTTCTCCATGTTGGACGGGCTAGTCTCAAACTCCCGACCTCAGGCAATCTGCCCACCTCAGCCTCCCAAAGTGCTGGGATTATACGCGCGAGCCCCCTTGTCCAGCCAAGTGACTTCTTTTGCTTTACCATGTCTTTTTTTTTTTTTTTTTTTTTCTGGCTGATGAAATGCCAGGGTGAAAGGGATAGCCAACTGGACTAAAGCGTAAGTGCTACTTTAGTTACTCGGCAGACTTTCCAGTAAAGGTCCACCATAATACACATCCACTCAGGGATGAAAAAGGGCCGACCAATTGGTAAGCTTTTGAAAATTTTTAAGCTCACTGCATCCCTTCAGGTCTCAAAGGAACACTAAGTTTCCTTGCTGTCATGAGAGACAGGAATTGAACTTAATGTTGGGAGACGGAAGCTGGATGGCCCTTGGGGGCTGACCCACAAGGTACCAGACTTCAGGATATAGTGCAGAGAGAGCTTGGCATGACTTGTTACTCCAGGCTGTAGAATCCTGGAGAAAAGCTACCTTGCAGCCCACATCCAGTCGACTGGAGGACCACCCTAATGGAAAGGGGACAATCTGGGTCTCTGGCCTGCCATGTGCACAAGCATAACAATTGCTTTTGTTTAAGGTGTGGATGGAATATTTGCTCTGTTTCAACCAGGCATTTGCATCTTGGTATTCTGTCTTAATTGTGAAAGTTTGTTTCAAGTCTTTAACTTCTACGATAGCTATTTTGGTCTTGTCATTAGATGGGTATGGTCATGTGTGCCTGTAGCCCCAGCTACTCAGGAAGCTGAGGTGGAGGATCACTTGATCCTGGGAGGTTGAGGCTGCAGTGAGCTATGATTGCACTATTGCACTCCAGCCTGAGCAATAGAACAAGACCTTGTCTCTAAAAATAGATGGATGGATGGATGGATGGATGGATGGATGGATGGATGGATGAATGGATGGATAGATAGATAATTTAAGTGGTGTTCTTTGAAAAAAAGCAGCTAGTTCAGCTCACAATTCAGTAGCTCAAGTGCTTTGTACTACATTTCCCATTTCACCACGCAGAATACTTAAAAGATGTGTACACAGGGATCAAGATTTATTAAAACAGGCCAGGTGCAGTGGCTTATGCCTGTAATCCCAGCACTTCGGGAGGCTGAGACAGGCAGATCACCTGTCAGGAGTTCAAGACCAGCCTGGCCAACATAGTAAAACCGCATGTTTACAAAAAATACAAAAATTAGCCAAATGTGGTGGTGGGCGCCTGTAATCCCAGCTACTTGAGAGGCTGAGGCAGGAGAATTGCGTGAATCCGGGAGGCGGAGGTTACCGTGAGCTGAGATGGCACCACTGCACTCCAGCCTGGGCAACAAAGCAAGACTCTGTCTCAAAAATAAACAAACAAATAAATAAAACAAAAATAAAGATTTATTAAAACATACTTTTTACTGCTTCATGAAGGGCATTTTTTTTTTTTTGAGACAGGGTCTCACTCTGTCACCCAGTCTGTAGTGCAGTGGTGTGATCATGGCTCACTGCAGCCTTGACCTCTGGGGCTCAAGTGATCCTCCCCCTCAGCCTCCTGAGTAACTGGGACTACAAGGTACGTGCCACCACACCCGGCTAATTTTTAAACTTTTTAGTAGAGACAAGGTCTTGCTATGTTGCCCAGGCTTGTCTAGAGCTCCTGAGCTCAAGTGAGTCTCCCACCTCCACCCCCCAAAATGTTAGGATTGTAGGTGTGAGCCACCGTGCCTGGACCCATTCATTAACTTAATAAACATTTATATAGCATCTTCTCTGTACCTTGACAATCCTACCATATTTCTCTTCCTTTCCCTAATGCCAGTGATTTTGTTCCGAGGCTTGAGGATGGAGTTAAGTACTAAAAAACAAACGCAAACTGCCATCAAGGTATAATAGTGCTTCAGTCCCCGTAGTGTCCCCAGACTGGCAATTACTCAGGAGCTTAGAAGTAAGTCTCCCACACTCTAGTGTAAGTCATTTCTGGGACTGCTGAGCTATGTGCCACCATGACAGGGCTTCTCCAGCTGAGGAGGTGATTTGACTGGGAGCCTGAGCTGGGCTAGTTGAAATGGCAGCAGGCCCAGGGTGTGGCAGTGGCTTTGGGTAAAGGTGAGGCTCATGCCTTGTTATTTTGATAGTGACTGCTGCAGGAAATGGAAAAAGAATAGATACTTAAGGGAAAGAAGAGATGCAGGAGGAAGAAGTGAAGAATGAGAAGACAGGGCTGTGACATCAACAGGAGATAGCCAGAAAGAGGCTTGCTGTACTTTAAACATGTAGCTATTGAAAGAGAAGCTCTTAATAAATAAGAGCTAAAACATATTGAGGATGTTCCATGTGCCAGGCATTGTTCTAACTGCTTTAAATATGATCTAATTTAATCTACTTAGCATCCCTATTGTGTAGGTACTGTTATTATTGGCACCCCCATTTGGCAGCTAGGGAATCTCAGAGAGAGAGAGGTTAAGTCATTGGCTGGCATGGAGATGGTACTGGGAATCTACCCCAGGCAGGCTGGCTCTAGAATCTGTGCTCTTCACAACTCAACAGTGTTTTTTCTTGTCATATGCAGTGTGTTTGAGGCTGTCCCTTTGAACATAAAGGTATATTTGTTCTTTCAAAAAGAATGAGGATGGAAACAGGAGCAACATGGCAATATGAGGAAACTCCATCTCTACAAAAATACAAAAATTAGCTGGGCGTAGTGATGCACGCCTATCTTCCAGCTACTGGGGGTACTGACAGGAGGATTTCTTGAGCCCAGAAGGTTGAGGCTACTGTGAGCTATGATCGCACTACCACACTCCAGCTTGAGCAACAAAGTGAGATCTTGTTTCAAAAAAAAGAGAGAGAAATAAGAGTAAAGGTAGGCAAAGACAAGGCAAGAGATGAAAGAAGAAAGAAGAATTACAAAACCAGAGACAAGACAAAGTTGTCAAATAGAATGCATAATATGATCTTCTTAAATTTAAGAAATACAAAGTACACACACACTCCTACACACACACACACCCCTACATACACATTCTTTTTTTTTTTTTTCTGAGACGGAGTCTTGCTCTGTCGCCCAGGCTGGAGTTCAGTGGCGTGATCTAGGTTCACTGCAAACTCTGTCTCCCATGTTCCAGCAATTCTCCTACCTTAGCCTCCCGAGTAGCTGGGACTACAGGCACCGGCCACCACGCTTGGCTAAGTTTTGCATTTTTAGTAGAGACAGGGTTTCACCACATGGCCAGGCTGGGTCTCAAACTCCTGACCTCAGACAATCCGCCCCCCTCGGCCTCCCAAGGTGCTGGGATTACAGGCGTGAGCCACCGCTCCTGACCACACACATTCTTTAGAGGGAAAAAATATAAATTTTTTTCAAACTCACTGGTTTCCTGAACTGTCCTGTATTTGTCTGTTTGTTGTTACATTTATTTTTGGAATAGTATGTATAACAAGGGTGGTGAGAAAGTTGTTCTTTGGGAAAGAAAAAAAGTTCTAAATGTCGTAGTCAAAATCCAACAGATTTGGGGGATGTTGTGTCTAAAGCCAGTGGGAATGCCAAAGAGAGAGAAACCCTTTGGGGGCATTCCCTACTTCTGACTCTTTAGTGTGTGCATAAGACTCAGCCCCTTACATATGCTTAGAAGAACAGGATATCCTGACTTAAATAATAGAGGTAGCACTGTGAGACCTCCAGATGGGGGTCCCAGTTACTTTTCTTGTTACCCAAAATAACAACTCTGTTCAAAAACAAGGTCCGGGTTGGGATTCTCTAGTATCCTTTTAAAAAGCCAGTTTGATGGGTGGACAGTGGCCTGGTGCCAGCTTTGAGCCTGGAGCAGAGGGGCTTAGTTCATAAGCACAGCTCAGTGGCTCCATGGACAAGTGTGTGGTTTTGTTATATCCTATTGGGTGGCTTTGCCCAGTAGCCTCCAGGATCCAAGGTGGGGACAGAGCTAGCTGTCTGTGCTGAACTTTCCTCCCTCACCCAAACTTCTCTGAGGTATGTTTGTGCTCCTTGGCTTTCTGGATGCCAGTCCCTACTCTCTGCAAACATGAGCCTGGCTCTGAGCTTGTGTTCACAGGACAGAGCTTGAGTCTCTTCCCCTGATGGTGGCACTTAAATCAGTAGGGTTCCCAGGGCCCAGTGAACACACTTACAAAATGCAAATAACTGTTATCATTATATAAATAACCAATGATGAAAACATAATTCTAGGACAGAAGAAATTGATGCCTTAGGAATAAGAAGATATATTTAGAAGAATTCAACAAAGTGGAAAAACTTCCCCAGTAGTCCCCAGTCCTTCTGATTCAGTCTCTCAGTGGTTAGCGGAAAGCAAATGGGGTAATTAGAAAATGCTAGAGCTGGCTGGGCACGGTGGCTCACACCTGTAATCCCAGCACTTTGGGAGGCTGAGATGGGTGGATCACGAGGTCAGGAGTTTGAGACCAGTCTGGCCAAGATGGTGAAACCCCGTCTCTACTAAAAATACAAACATTAGCCGGGCGTGGTGGCGGGCACCTGTAATCCCAGCTATTTGGGAGGCGGAGGCAGGAGAATTACTTGAACCAGGGATGCGGAGGTTGCAGTGAGCCGAGATCTCACCACTGCACTCTAGCCTGGGTGACAGAGCAAGACTTCATCTCAAAAAAAGAAAAGAAAAGAAAAGAAAAGAAGATGCTAGAGTCACCTTGGGACCTAACTGCCCTCTTCCCTCTAAGAAACAGCGACCCAGAAAGATCTTCTCACTTGATTACCCCATGGCCTCGAAAACATCTAAACTAATGTATATTGGGTATGTATATGGTGGTTTATACAGCACCACAGACATTCTTATTTCCAGACATGAGGATTACACTGATTTACTCAAATACAGAAGCTAGTAGAAAGGCTTAATGCCCTAATGCTTCTTGTTGGGGGTTCAGTAGCCTGAAAGACTAATGGAGATTCAAAAGTTGCCATCATAAGGCAGAGGTTTTTGTTTGTTTGTTTGTTTGTTTTTTGAGATGGTGTTTTGCTCCTGTTGCCCAGGCTGAAGTGCAATGGCACGATCTTGGCTCACTGCAACCTCTGCCTTGCAGGTACAAGCGATTCTCCTGTCTCAGCCTCCCAAGTAGCTCGGATTACAGGCATGCGCCACCATGCCTGGCTAATTGTTTTGTATTTAGTAGAGGCGGGGTTTCACCATGTTAGTCAGGCTGGTCACGAACTCTTGACCTCAGGTGATCCACCTGCCTTGGTCTTCCAGAGTGCTGGGATTACAGGCGTGTACCACTGCACCTGGCCTGAAAGTTTTATTAAATACATCCAGCTCTGGGATTCTTGATTTTCAATATTAGGAAGACTGATTATGTTTCCAGACTGAACTAATGGATAATATAGACTCTTAAGCACATAAATTTTTTTTGGTTAGTATTTTATTTTATTTTTCTGAGATAGGGTCTCACTCTATCACCCAAGCTGCAGTGCAGTGGCACGATCACAGCTCACTGCAGCCTTGACCTTTTGGGCTCAAGCCATCCTGCCTCCTCAGCCTCCCAATTAGCTGGGACCACAGGCACATGCCACCATGCCCAGCTGATTTTTTTAAATTTTATTTTTAGTAGAGATGAAGTCTTACTGTGTCACCCAGGATGGTCTCGAACTCCTGGGCTCAAGTGATTTGCCTGCCTTGACTTCTTAAAGGGCTGGGATTACAGGCATGAGCCACCTCACCGAGCCTAATTGGTATATTAAGTGATTAAATTTCTGTTTATGTAAGGAAATTCAATAATAAGGCGATTTCTTGGTCCCTGTTCTTAACCACCATTAATAATTTAATATATATTCTTTTAGAAAATTCCTATTTATAAAAGCATATGCTTCAACAAACATACAAATAAATATTTATGTATAATCTATTTTTAAAAATCATAAATAAGGGTATAATATGCATTGTATTCTGCAACTTTAAAAAATACAATTAAGGCTGGGTGTGGAGGCTCATGCCTGTAATCCTAGCACTTTGGGAGGCCAAAGTGGGTGGATCACTTGAGGTCAGGAGTTCGAGACCAGCCTGGCCAACATGGTGAAACCCATCTCTACTAAAAATACAAAAATTAGCTGGGAGTAGGTTGCAGTGAGCTGAGATTGTGCCTCTGCACTCCAGCCTGGACAGCAGAGTAAGAATCTGTCTCAAAAAATTAAAAAAAAAAAAAAAAAAAAAAAAAAAGGGCCACGCGCGGTGGCTCATTCCTGTAATCCCAGCACTTTGGGAGGCCGAGGCGGGCGGATCACTTGAGATCAGGAGTTTGAGACTAGCCTGGCCAGCATGGCAAAACCCTGTCTCTACTAGAAATACAAACATTAGCCAGGCATAGTGGCTTGCACCTGTTATCCCAGCTGCTCGGGAAGCTGAGACAGGAGAATCACTTGAACTCAGGAGGCAGAGGTTGCAGTGAGCTGAGATTGCGCCACTGCACTCCAGCCTGGGAGAGAATGAGACTCCGTCTCAAAAATAAATAAAATAAAAATATAATTAAGTGTATGTTGGGCATTTTCACATATCCATACAATTTGCTACCTTTTTAAAAAGAATTGCATATTATTCCAATGTTTGCATTACATTTTTTTTTTTTTTTTTTGAGACAGAGTCTTGCTTTGTCACCCAGGCTGGGGTGCAGTAGCACGATCTGGGCTCACTGCAGCCTCCACCTCCTGGGCTCAAGCAATCCTTCCATCTTAGCCTCCCAAGTAGTTGGGACCACAGTTGTGCACCACCATGCCCAGATAATTTTTGTGTTTTTGGTAGAGAAGAAGTCTTGCCATGATGCCCAGGCTGGTCTCAAATTTGTGAGCTCAAGTGATCTGCCTGCTCCGGCTTCCCAAAGTGCTGGGATTACAGGAATGAGCCACTGTGCCTAGCCCTGGATTACTGATTTAACCAGAGCCATAACAATGTATATTTAGCTTGCTTATAGGCCCTTTTTTTTTTTTTTTGGTATTACTTAATTGGCTTCCAATATGTTATAGCAGTTTACACTCTCACCAGTGGCATATGTGAGTGCCAGTTTCTGAACACCTTTACTGTCACTGAAGATTATCAAAACTTTTATTTCTTTTCTTTTTTTTTTTTTTTTTTTTTTTTTTTTTTGAGATGGAGTCTCACTCTGTTGCCCAGGCTGGAGTGCAGTGGCATGATCTCAGCTCACTGCAACCTCCGCCTCCTGGGTTCAGATGATTCTCCTGCCTCAGCCTCCTGAGTAGCTGAGATTACAGGTGTGTGCCACCATGTCCGGCTAATTTTTGTATTTTTAGTAGAGACGAGATTTCACCATATTGGTCAGGCTGGTCTCAAACTCCTGACTTCGTGATCCGCGTTTCTTGGCTTCCCAAAGTGCTGGGATTACAGGCGTGAGCCACCGTACCCAGCCTATCAAAACTTTTCTAAATAAATTTTGAAATTTATATAAGTTAATCCTTTGAAGTAGAAATGTATATACAGTGGACAATGCATAAAGTGAGCACATTAACCTCAGCAAACAAACTGTAGATTCCCAGGTCAGTTTAAAAGTAAAGGTAGGGGCCAGATTGGGTGTGGCGCTTCACGCATGTAATCACAGCACTTTGGGAGGCCCAGGCAGGCGGATCACTTGAAGCCAGGAGTCTGAGAGCAGCCAGGGCGACATAGCAAGACCTTGTCACCACAACAACAAAAAATTAAACCTAGCTGAGTATCGTGGTGCATGCCTGCAGTCCCAGCTACTTGGGAAGCTGAGCCAGGAGGATCTCCTTGCAAGGCTGCAGTGAGCCATGATTGTGGCACTGTGCTCCAGCCTGGGAGACAGAGTGAGACCCTGTCTCCAAAAAAGAAGAGAACGAGTAAAGGTACTAGGGAGTCATTTATTTGTGATTCTCTGCTTTACTTTTCTAAGATTTAGGGCTTGGAAAGCATTTTCTTTTTTTTTTTTTTTTTTTTTTTTTTGTTTTTTGAGACGGAGTCTCACTCTGTCGCCCAGGCTGGAGTGCAGTGGCCAGATCTCAGCTCACTGCAAGCTCCGCCTCCCGGGTTTACGCCATTCTCCTGCCTCAGCCTCCCGAGTAGCTGGGACTACAGGTGCCCGCCACCTCGTCCGGCTAGTTTTTTGTATTTTTTAGTAGAGACGGGATTTCACCGCGTTAGCCAGGATGGTCTCGATCTCCTGACCTCGTGATCCGCCCGTCTCGGCCTCCCAAAGTGCTGGGATTACAGGCTTGAGCCACCGCGCCCGGCCGGAAAGCATTTTCTTACACAGTCTTCCAAGTGGCAATTGGGTTTTAAGTGGGTTCACAAGCTGGACTGCAATGCTGCACTATAGACTGTTAGGCATGTGCTTCCAGCTTCCGGTATATTAATACTCGCACTTAACATCCCCAGAGTATAAGGCTGTACTGATAGTTTGAGACTAATTATTGTAAGCATATTTTCTGGGAAAAGACATTGACACATCCAACTTGGGAGGCCAGAAACATGTCTCCTCTCTACTGCAGTGCTGTGGGGTGCACCCACCATCTCAGCTCTCCGACCTTCCACACGCTGGAGACCAGTCTTCCCCAAAGTCTTGGATCTTGGCAGGAGGTCACTGTACTTTACACATTGCCCTTGAGTGAATAAAAGGCAAGCTTAGAAGCAGAGACTACTCACTGGGAGAAGGGGAAAGAGCAGTGGGAGAGAGGGGATAAAAGTCCCCTTTGGCTGTGGAGGAAAGGCAGAGGGTTTCAGTTCCCTTATGGGAAGCAAAGAGAGGGTGGAGCCCCATGAACAGACTCAAAATGTGATCCTGGCAGGGCGTACCAGACTTGTGAGACTGATCTGAAAAACTCCAGCTTGTGAGGTCTCCAGTGTCTTCTCTCAGCCATCAACTGGAATGCCAAAGGCAAGGCATTTTTCCAGTTAATTGATATACTTCCTATCAACCAGCAATTTCTTCAGATTTCTTGAGTGAGGAAGCAAAGAGCTTTGTCCCATGTGGAGGGAAGGAAACCATATAATCTATATAGTGGAAATAGCTCTGCCATCTTTCACAAGAAATACCTGCATAGCTTCATTGGTTATATCTCACCAGACCCTTATGATGTTCTGTGTTCTCAGAAGGAAGTGACAAGTGAGAAAAGAAAAACTTCAGCTGAATTAAATTTAAAGGTTTTTTGTTTTGTTTTGTTTTGTTTTTTGTTTGTTTTGTTTTGTTTTTGACACAGTTTCACTCCGTCACCCAGGCTGGAGTGCAATGGTGTGATCTCGGCTCGCTGCAACCTCTGCCTCACAGGTTCAAGCGATTCTTGTGCCTCAGCCTCCCCAGTAGCTAAGATTATAGGTATGCACCACCATGCCCGGCTAATTTTTGTGTTTTTAGTAGAGACTAAAACAAACAAACAAACAAAATAAAAATAAAATAAGTTATGGCTTCTCTACAAAAAAAATTTTAAAATTCGCCAAAAAATGAAATAAAATAAAATAAATAAGTAAATTAATGGAAAACCAAACACACAGAAAAACAGTTAATACTGTTTTAATACTGTTTCACTGTGTTGGCCAGGCTGGTCTCCAACTCTTGACTTCGAGTTATCCGCCCACCTCCTTTTCCCAAAGTGTTGGGATTACAGGTGTGAGCCACTGTGCCCGGCTAAAGGAATTTAATTGAGCAATGAACACATTCCCTAATTGGGCAGCCCCCAGAATCACAGCAGATTCACAGAGACTCTGGCACAGCCACGTGGTGGAAGATTTATAGACAAAAAAGGGGAAATGACTCCAGAAACTGGAAGTGAGGTACGGAACAGCTGGATTGGTTACAGCTTGGCGTTTGCCATATTTGAACACTTAGCAGTGCATGAATGGTGGAAGTACCGCCGCGGGGATTGGCCAAGACTTAGGTATTGTTACAGGTGCATACTCCTAAATTAGGTTTTCAATCTTGTCTAATTATTAAGCTAGGTTACAGTCATCCACAAGGACTCAAATATAGAAGTACGGAGTCCTTTCCAGGGCATATTTAGTTTGCTTTAGCACAAGTAAACACAGTCCACTTCAGCATTCAGGATGCTTGGGTGCACAAAGCACAGTGTATACTCTCATCCCTATATGTGCAACAGTATTTGTTTCTGGCACTGAGAAACAGCATTCAATGAACCCAGAGACACTTCGTTTTTGTACAATGGTTATTGTTTTCCACAAATTTTTACCTTAAGACTTTCTGTTTTAACTGTTTAACAGTATTAAAACAGTATTAACTGTTTTTCTGTGTGTTTGGTTTTCCATTAATTTACTTATTTATTTTATTTTATTTCATTTTTTGGCGAATTTTAAAATTTTTTTGTAGAGAAGCCATAACTTATTTTATTTTTATTTATTTATTTTTTGTTTGTTTGTTTGTTTTTGAGACGGAGTCTCGCTCTGTGGCCCAGGCTGGAGTGCAGTGGCCAGATCTCAGCTCACTGCAAGCTCCACCTCCCGGGTTTAGGCCATTCTCCTGCCTCAGCCTCCCGAGTACCTGGGACTACAGGCGCCTGCCACCTCACCTGGCTAGTTTTTTGTATTTTTTTAGTAGAGACGGGGTTTCACCGTGTTAGCCAGGATGGTCTACGATCTCCTGACCTCGTGATCCGCCCGTCTCGGCTTCCCAAAGTGCTGGGATTACAGGCTTGAGCCACCGCGCCCGGCCGCCATAACTTATTTTAAAGGCTAGTCAAGTGAAGCAGTGGGAGTCGAGAAGAAACAAAGAAATCTGTAACTAGTTGTGATCAATTAGTTGTAAACACCACTGCATTAGGACCAGCCTATTAGCTGTTTTTAAAATTTGAAATCACAACTTTTGGGCCGGGTGTGGTGGCTCACACCTGTAATCCTAGCACTTTGGGAGGCCGAGGTCAGTGGATTGCTTGAGCTCATGAGTTAGAGACCAGCCTGGGTAACATGGCGAAACACCATCTCTACAAAAAAATACAAAAATTAGCCAAGTGTGGAGGCACGTGTTTGTGGTCCCAGCTACTACGAGAGACTGAGATGGGAAGATGGCCTCAGCCTGGGAGGTGGAGGTTGCAGTAAGCTGAGATCATGCCACTCTACTGCAACTTGGACAATAAAACCAGACCTTGTCTCAAAAAAATTAATTAATTAATAAAATAAAATAAAATCACAACTTTTTGTTGCAGGTTTTCAAAAAAATTAATGAATTAAAGCTAAGTATTAAAGAAATTCAGAGGCCAGTGCGGTGGCTCAAGCCTGTAATCCCAGCACTTTGTAGGCCGAGGCAGGCAGATCACCTGAGGTTGGGAGTTCAAGACTAGCTTGGCCAACATGGTGAAACCCCGTCTCTTTTTTTTCTTTTTTTGTTTTTTGAGACAGAATATCGCTCTGTCGCCCAGGCTGGAGTGCAGCGGCACAATCTTGGCTCACGGCAACCTCCGCCTCCCGGGTTCAAGAGATTCTCCTGTCTCAGCCTCCTGAGTAGCTGGGATTACAGGCACGTGCCACCACACCCGGCTAATTTTTGTATTTTTAGTAGAGATGGGTTTCACCTTGTTGGTCAAGCTGATCTCGAACTCCTGATCTCGTGATCCGCCTACCTCGGCCCCCCAAAGTGCTGGGATTACAGGCATGAGCCACCACACCTGGCCGAAACCCCATCTCTACTAAAGAAAAATAGAAAAATTAGCCAGGCATGGTGGCACATGCCTATTGTCCCCGCTACTCTGGAGGATGAGGTGAGAGGATAGCTTGAGCCCAGGAGGTGGCAGTTGCAGTGAGCTGAGATAGCACCACTGCACTCCAGCCTGGGCAATAAAATGAGACCCTGTCTCCTTCCCATGTGACAGAAAAAAAAAAAGACACAAAAAAAAAAAGTCTTTGAAGATGATGGGTAAAGTCATAAAAAGCATACAAAGGGAAACAATTATTGCAAGCTTTTGTCAGTGTGTGTGTGTGTGTGAATTTGGTTTTTGTTTTGAAATAGGGTCTAGTTCTGTCACCCCAGGCTGGAGTGCAGTGGCACAGTAATGGCTCACTGCAGCCTTTACCTCCCAAGCTCAAGTGATCTTCCAACCTCAGCCTCCCAAGTAGTTAGGATTACCACCAACCATATCCAGCTAATTAAAAAAATTTTTTTTTTGTAGAGATAGGGTCTCACTATGATGCTCAGTCTGGCCTCAAGCAGTCTTCCTGCCTAAGCCTCCCAAAGTGCTGGGATTACAGGCATGAGCCACCATGCATGGCCTGTCATTTTTTTGGTTGCGTAATTTCCAATTCTTCTCCCTATAGAGGAGAAACGTTTTATTGTTTATCATGTAGGTGAGATGCAATGCTATGCTTCCCACAGTGGAAGCTTAACTGGGGACATCTTTCCTCTTCTTGAACTGGCACTCTAAGGTTTTTGGTGGCAACAGAAATTCCACATGACATGTCCTAGAATGTGTGGGTCCAATATACTCTGTGCAAATGCCATTTTTCTAGTCTGGATAGATCCCGACTTCCTTGTCCCTAGTCGACATAACCTTGACCCTTATTTTTTTCTCTCCCTCTACAAAATGGTGCCTTAGATTTTCGTTAGATTTAGAGTGGAACAAAGTAGGGGGTGCAAATTAATATCAGGATGAATGACTTAAGGAAACAAAAATTTCTGCTTTCAGAGAACTAGAATGAGATAGCAAACAGAACCCCTGAGGACCAGGATCGGTTTAATATACATAACTTTACCATTAAAAACACAACTTGAGCCCAGGAGGCTGAGACCAACTGGAGCAACATAGTGAGACCCTGTATCTACAAAACACACAAAAAATTAGCCAGGCACGGGGGCTTGTGCCTGTAGTACCAGCTACTCAGGAAGCTGAGGCAGGAGGATCACTTGAGCCCAGGAGTTCAAGCTGCAGTGAGCTATGATCATGCCACTGCACTCCAGCCTAGGCGACAGAGCAAGGCCCTGTCTCAAAAACAAAAACAAAACCCACAACTAATTAACATCAAAAAAGCAGAGGTGGTGGGGAGATGAGAGGAAGAGTAAAATAAAACACAAAACACAGACAATCCCTGACAAAAGCGAGCCTTTCTCATGAACTCACCACATCTACAAACTCTCCATCTTGTCTTACAGGAAAAAACAGTGGGGAGGGGTTTGTAGAGGGTCAGAGCTGACAGTCCGCAGCACACGGTGGGTGCCCAGAGAATGGCTCTGGTGTGGACAACGTTACTATCTGGCTCACACAGGGCAAGCCCAACCGAGAGTTTGGTGATTCTGATTGACAGCTTTGATTGGACCTCTTTGGTGTCATCTGACCTTTTGTCAGAAATTGTCTCAGGTAGGATTTAAAGAAGTCAAAATCTACCCCCACCCTCCCCCCGCCCCATAAATGAGGACTTAACAAATTCAAAGACCAGGGGACAGGGCAGGTGGCTCAATCTTGCCCATTATGAGAATCTTGGCTGCCTGCCTGGGTGCACAAAGCAAACGACATTTTAAAATTTCTTCACAGTCCATTAAGTAACATATAATACCCTTCAGCTGAAAGAATGTCAAGTCACATGCCTGGAGCCTTTTTATTTAGGGTGTCTCTCCCTTGGTGACCATGCATCACCAAAAATATCTTCTGTAGATATTCATGTGACTAGATCTTGGTTATATGTAAACAGGAATTTTAATTTGAGTCATAATTAGTCTCCAGATAATTAACTTATGAGCTTTTGGCTAAGTTTCCTTTGTTAATATTCTCAGGTTGTACTAAAGTTGAGCTTGCAGAAAAGGGTTAGGAGTAAATTTGGTTGGGGGAATTGTTAGTATTTGACACAATACTTCTTAAACCAGTTTAACTTGATTTTTACTGTAGCACTTGAATAACTGCTGTCTTCTTAATTTGCTGAATTGGAGAAGTTCCTTGATTTGTACCTCAGTTGCTTAAATAGCTTGTGTTCATCCAGCTCTTTCAACTCTGTCCATGAAAACTCTGTCTCCTCTCAACGATTATTTGGGCTGTGTTTTGGATCCGGCTGCTTAAGAAGGAATGACTGAGAAAAAGTCGATTGGGCCAGGTTTATTCTAGGAGGTGAGATTGAAATGAGTTGACTTAAGCATAAAGCCAGAATGAAACCAGTCACACAGAAAATGTACAAAGTGATTTTGAAGTTTGCCTCTAAATTAAACAGAAATCTGTGACAAGCTGCGTCTCTTGCAGAGTCAGTTCTGGGTCAGTTGGCAGCAACTGTCCTCCCTTGCAGATCTGCTTAAGACCTTGTGTCAAGCTATCTCCCACTTGATCCAAGTCATCCAAGTATCCTTTTCTTGAAAGTCATAAAAATAGGACAACAGATTCATTGTCAACACCAGCCATGGCAGTCACTCTGTTTGTCTTTTTTTTTTTTTTTTTTGAGATGGAGTCTTGCTCTGTCGCCCAGGCTGGAGTGCAATGGTGTGGTCTCGGCTTACTGCAACTTCCACCTCCCAGGTTCAAGCGATTCTCCTGCCTTAGCCGCCCGAGTAGCTGAGATTACAGATGCGTGCCACCATGTCCAGCTAATTTTTGTGGGGTTTTTTTTTAGTAGAGGCGGGGTTTTAGGCTGGTCTGGAACTCCTGACCTCAGGTGATCCACCTGCTTCAGCCTCCCAACGTGCTGGGATTACAGGCATGAGCCACCCACCATGCCCAGCCATCTTTTTTGTTTTTAAGGCCGTTATTAGAAAGCTGATTTAATGTGATTTCATGCTGAAATAAATCTGTATCTGAGGATGCTAAAAGTCTTACTGCCAAGCCAGATCTCGATACAGTCTAAACTGGGAAAGGAGCCTTCATTGGGATGATGGCCAAGAAACTAGTCAGTTGTAGATGTAGCTTAAAAGGTCATTGGCTCACTTGCAAGAATGCTGCAGCTTCAACATTTGCTACACATTCCTCTCATTAGTCAATTGTTTTTTAATTTCTTTTCCACTGGGAAACCCAAGAATGTCTTTTGCCTGAATGTACCATTCTCAGCTGATCTCTTCCTGTGAGATGTTAGGAATGATGTCCTGCAGCATCCCATGTGAGTCACAGGTCACGAGGCAGGATGCCTCCAGCTTCTTTGCATACAGCCACTCCACTCCCTCCCCGTGACTCAGTCCACACTCTCCGAGAGCATACACAGCATGCCTTGAGAAGAACCTGAAGCTTAGATAGCCTGTCCAATGGAGGGTCTGACCATGTGGCTTACCTGGTACTGAGAAGTTTCGCATGGCACAGAACTCTCACTGATAAAACTGTGGATCCTGTGCCAGCTGAAGCACGTGGTTGCAATGTGCCCAGCTACTCTTCAGAGAAGAAACTTAGGCCAAGGAGGCCGACTTGCCCAAGCTAACAAAATCTGTCAGTGGCAGATCTAGGATTAGAATCCAGATCTAATGGTGCTAAAGTTTAGTGCTCTTTCAAAGCTGGAACTTTCTTGTATTCCCACAGTGCATTGCACACAATAAGTGCTGAAATTTCTGTTGTGGTTGTTTTCTGAGTTCAAAAGATATGCGTTTAACAGATATGATTGTTCCTAATTAGCAATGGATCTCACTCAAGGTCATTGTGAACCAATGGTGAAATCAGTTCTCTACTTCTGGATTCTGAACAGAACAGTGAGAATGAAGGGGAGGGAAGCTTTGTGAGTAGCAATATAAGTGGTTAAGCAAACAGCACTGCGCAAAGATGAAGAGATCCTTGTGTGTAGGTTGACCGAACAACACAGTAGCAGAGAACACAAAGAAATATGGTATAGTTGTAAACACCAAAGAGTACGAAGTCTTTTCCTGTCCTTAGAGAAAGAGTCTGGTAGAAAAAAAAAGCATTATAGTTCTGGCAAGGGAAGGTAACCATGGAGATACACACACACGCCCCATGTGGTAATGACCACATGATGAAAAATAGTATCACCTGACAGTTGTGGTTGTATGTTTTTCAGGGTCTTCAAAAGAACCTAACTCCCGGCAGTATTCTTTGTCCTTCCAGATCTGAGATCTACCCTGTTTTCCCTGCCAGTTTTCTCTCCTGAATCCTGAGTTTTTTGTTTTATGTTTTTTTTTTTTTTTTTTTTGTTTGAGACGGAGTCTCGCTCTGTCACCCCAGCTGGAATGCAGTGGCCAGATCTCAGCTCACTGCAAGCTCCGCCTCCCGGGTTCATGCCATTCTCCTGCCTCAGCCTCCTGAGGACTACAGGCGTGCCACCTCGCCCGGCTAATTTTTTTTGTATTTTTAGTACAGATGGGGTTTCACCATGTTAGCCAGGACAGTCTCGATCTCCTGACCTCGTGATCTGCCCGCCTCGGCCTCCTAAAGTGATGAGATTACAGGTGCAAGCCACCGCGCCCGGCTGATCCTGAGTTTTTTATAAACTTGCACAAATTACCAGGGATCTTTAGTCTGTGCTGCATAGATCTTTATGATCACTTAACTAAACAGTGCTGTGTCCTCTTCAATGCCACAGTCTTCTCACCTACAAGAGACACCAATGTTGTATGTGTAAGAGAACAGACAAAGCATTAGGGATGTGACTTGCTGAGGATTAAGACTGGAGAAATGGGCCAGGTGCCATGGCTCACATCTCTAATCCCAGCACTTTGGGAGGCCAAGGCGGGCGGATCATGAGGTGAAGAGATTGAAACCAGCCTAGCCAACATGGTGAAATCCATCTCTATTAAAAATGCAAAAATTAGTTGGGCGTGGTTGCGCACGCCTTTAGTTCCAGCTACTGGGAGGCTGAGGCAGGAGAACCGTTTGAATCTGGGAGGCGGAGGTTGCAGTGAGCCGAGACTGCGCCTCTGCACTCCAGCCTGGGGGATAGAGTGAGAAACTGCCTCAAGAAAAAATTAAAAAGACTGGAGAAATGACTATTGGAAACAGGGGCTCAGGAACAACCTTATTTATCGTGGAAGTCTTCAGCAACTCATTTTGTGCAGTAGTGCTTTGGCACTTGATTTCTTTTATCTGGGGTGGAGCCCAAGGAAGTGGTACTTGGAGAGGGAGCAGCATAAACAAAATAGAAGTGACTAAGCTGTTTTGACACCCATTAAGATGGGTGTTACTCCCCAAATGGAAACCAGGTATCTACTTTCCTATTCTACCACGCCTTTTCCTGCTGGTGATCTGAAACAGGGTTATCTGTTCCTATGACTAATCCCTAAAAACGCAGGTGAACAGAGGCTGAGATGACCTACTTTGCAAATACGTGTTACGGTGTTAATCAGCGAACTTTGGGGTCAGGTGTCCTCACAGTTGTTCTACTTTAGACTGAAGGCCAGGTAGGGAGCTGACTTTGGAATGGGCTTGTGGCCACCCATCAGAAGCAAGGGAGTTGAGAAACAAGTGATGATTAGAAATGTAAATTGTTGGCTGGGTCTGGTGCTGGTGCTACTCAGGAAGCTAAGCAGGAAGATTGCTTGAGCTCAGAAGTTCGAGGCTCTAGTGCACAATCACAGATCACACCTCTGAATAGCCACTGCACTCCAGCCTGGGCAACATAGTGAGCTTCCGTCTCTAGAAAAAGAAAATGCAAATTATTGGACCCTACCTTAGTGTCGTGATTCAGAATTTCTTTTTGTTTTTAATAAACATTAACATTTAGAATAGTTTTAGATTTACAGAAAAATTGTGAAGATAGTACAGAGTTTCCATATAACACACACCCAGTTTCCCATTATTAACATCTTACACTAATATGGTACATTTGTCACAACTATTGAACCAATATTGATGCTTTCTTGTTAACTAAAGTTCATATTTTATTCAAATTTTCTTAGTTCTTACCTAATCTCCTTTTTCTGTTCCAGGATCCTATCTAGGATACCATGCTACATTTAGTCATCATGCCTTCTTAGGCTTCTCTTGGTTATGACAGTTTTTTAGACTTTCCTTGTTTTTATCATAAGTCTTTTGTTATTGTTTTTTGAAACATGGTCTCCTTCTGTTGCCCAGTCTGAAGTGCAGTGATATAATCACGGCTCGCTGTAACCTCGAACTCCTGGGCCCAAGCAATCCTTTCACCTCAGCCTCTGGAGTAGCTGGGACTACAAGCGTGTGCCACCATGTCAGGAGAATCTTTTTTTTTTTTTTTTCTTTTTTGCGATGGAGTCTTGCTCTGTCTCCCAGGCTGGAGTGCAGTGGCGCGATCTCAGATCACTACAACCTCTGCCTCCCAGGTTCAAGAGATTCTCCTGCTTCAGCCTCCAGAGTAGCTGGGACTACAGGTGCCTGCCACCATGCCTGGCTAATTTTTTATTTTTAGTAGAGACCGGGTTTTGCCATGTTGGCCAGGCTGGTCTTGAACTCTGACTTCAAGTGATCCGCCTGCCTCAGCCTCCCAAAGTGTTGGGATTACAGGCATGAGCCACCCAGACCCGCCCAGGAGAATCTTTTGATTGTAGAGGTGAGATCTTGTTATATTGCCCAGGCTAGTCTTGAACTTCTGGCCTCAAGTGACCCTCCTTTCTTGGCCTCCCAAAGTGTTGGAATTACAGGCATGAGCCACCATGTCTGGTCCCAGACTTTTCTTGTTTTTTATGACCTTAACAGTTTTGAAAAGTACTGGATTTTTGTTTTTGTTTTTTGTTTTTGAGACGGAGTTTCGCTCTTGTTGCCCAAGCTGGAGTGCGAAGGCGCGATCTCAGCTCACTGCAACCTCTGCCTCCCGGGTTCAGGCTATTCTCCTGCCTCAGCCTCTCGAGTAGCTGGGATTACAGGCATGTGCCACCACACCTGGCTAATTTTGTATTTTTTTTTTAGTAGAGACGGGGTTTCTCCATGTTGGTCAGACTGGTCTTGAACTCCCGACCTCAGGTGATGCGCCCGCCTCGGCCTCCCAAAGTGCTGGGATTACAGGTGTGAGCCACTGCGCCCAGCCTGGTCAGGTATTTTTTATAGAATGCCCTTCAACTTGGGTTTGTCTGATGTTCTTCTCATGATTAGATTGGGGTTATGGGTTTTTGGGAAAAAGACCACAAAGTGCCACTCTTACCACGTGACAAGTGTACGCTGAGGTAGTTTTGTCATTTCCCCCAGTATTCTTTTTCCTCTCCTCTTTCCATATGTATTCTTTCGCAGGGAGTCACCACATGCAACCCATACATAAGGGGTGGGGAGTTCAGTTTCACCTCTTTGAGAGTAGAATATTTACATAAATTATTTGGAATTCTGCATGAGAGATTTGTCCATTTTCCATCATTTATTCATTTATGTATTTATATCAGGAGAGACTTACAGGCATTTATTTTACACTTTGAGTTATAATCCAATACTCACATTTTCCAGTTTTGGCCTTTTGGGCGCTCTTTCTGGTGGCCCTGGTGTGTCCACTTGACACAACCCCATTGTTTGTTTGTTTTAACACTTCATTACTTTCTGGCATTTAATTTTTTCTTCCAGGCACTTGTTTTTAATTTCCTGCCACTTCTTTTTTTTGACAAGCTTTTCAGATGTTTCTCCCACACTACATTTAAACAGGTATTGACAGGGAAGAGCTCCCTATTTTTGAGATCATAAGAGTCACATGGGGCCCTTGTTAAAAATAAGAGTTTCATGCCTCTTCTCTGAAGATTCTGATTTAGTAGTTCTGGAGTGAGCCCTAAGGGTCTGGAATTTATAATAAGTATCTCCAGATGGTTCTTACAATCAGGAATGTTTGGTAAACAGGGACTTAAGGTCATTTTAATTAAGACTTCTGTGTAAAGCTTAATTTAGATAGATAACCACAATCCGTAGTATTGGAAGAGTAAGTCTCCAGTTAGAATTCCAAGTGTTTTCAAATGCACTATTTCATTTAATCGTCATTATTCAAATATGAAGTAGGAAAAG
Source organism: Rhinopithecus roxellana (assembly GCF_007565055.1). Taxonomy (NCBI): domain Eukaryota; kingdom Metazoa; phylum Chordata; class Mammalia; order Primates; family Cercopithecidae; genus Rhinopithecus; species Rhinopithecus roxellana. Next base: position 52,473,868 of record NC_044553.1, on the reverse strand, counting down.
CATTTTGTAGGTGAGGAGATTGAAACCCCAGATAAGAAGGTGACTTTCCTAAGATCGCACAGTGGAATGCACCACCATACCATGGTCAATAGGCAGAGACAAAAAGTAACACAAAATCTCTTGTGTTTTGGGATTTGGAATAGCATTACTAAGATGACTAAAAAGATAGGATGTCAGTCTGCTGATAGGACTGATGTTTTAGCAATAAAGATTTATAATCTAATAGTAAAATTGATCTACCTAAGCAAGCCACCGTTTCCAGTACCTTTCCTTCCATCAAAGTGTACCATGTTCACGTTTTCTGAGTGACAACTATGTGCCAAGTATAGCCTGCTCTCCTAACTTATTTTTAACTGGTTCCTTTTGCAAAAATTTAGACATAAGCCAGGCATGGTGGCTCATGCCTGTAATCCCAGCACTTTTGAAGGCCAAGGTGGATGGATCACTTAAGGTCGGGAGTTCGGGACAAGCCTGCCAACATGGTGAGACCCGTCTTTACAAAAATTAGCTGGGCATGGTGGCACATGCTTGTAATCCCAGCTACTCAATTGGCTGAGCAGTAGTATCACTTGAACCCAGGAGGCAGAGGTTGCAGTGAGCCAAGATAGCACCACTGCACTCCAGCCTGGATGACAAAGCAAGACTGTCTCTAAAAAAAAAAAAAAAAAAAAGAGAGAGAGAGATATAAATCTCTATGAGTTTCCCACAGCTGCCATAACCAAGTACCACAAACTAACTTGCTTTAGGCAACAGAAATTTATTCTCTCACTGTGCTGAAAGCTAAAATTCCAAAATCAAGGTGTTGGCAAGACCATGTTCCTCCCCAAACCTCTAAGGGAGGATCTTTCCTTGCTTCTGATAGCCCCAGACATTCCTCTGCTTGTGGCAACATAACTGCAATCTCTGCTTCTTCTTCATACGGCTATCTTCTCTCTGTGTTGTGTTTCTGTATCTTCACATTGGGGGCTCCTTTTTTTACAAGAACTCGAGTCAGAGTCTATTAAGGGCCCACCCTACTCCAATATGATTTAATCTTAACTATTTATGTCTGACTCCCCACATCCATTAGCAATCACCTCCCAAGCCCCCCTTTTCCAACCCCTAGCAACCACAAATCTATTTCCTCTCTGTATGGATTTGCGTATTCACAGGCTTTTCCTAAAAACAGACATTTCATGTAAATAGAATCATATAATAAGAAGGCTTTTCTGTTTGCCTTCTTCTGTTTTCAAGGTTCATCTAAACTGTAGTGATAGCAGTAGGAGGCTGACAAATGCCTAGGCAGTTAGGGGCGGGTCCTCAGTGAAACCCCAACTTCAAGTCAAACATAGTCTGAAGGCTAAAAGATTGGACTGCCGGTTCCAGATGAAACCTGCGACCCTGAGTGAGAACTTCTGTTCCTGTTTGCCCACCCTTTCCTGATTGGTTCTTTCTGAATAATGCTTTTTAACCAATCAAATGTTACCTTTTCCAATACTACCTATAGCCCTCCCCTTCCCCATACTGTGTCTATAAAAACCCCCAGATTCAGCCACACTGGGGAGACAATCCAACCTTCCTGTCCCCTCTCTGCTGAGAGCTGTTTTGTTGCTCAATAAATTCTCCGCCCTCATCACTCTTCAATTGTCAGCATGACCTCATTCTTCTTGGATGTGGAACAAGAATTCAGGACCCACCAAGCGCAGGTACCCAGAAGGCTGTAATCATTGTGGCGCTCTTCCCTCCACCAGCAGAGGGCAGCCTCCCAACGCCACAGGAAGCAATGGCAGGGCCAAGCCAGCCCTGGAGCCAAGGGCCAGAGCTGGGCAAGGGCCTGTCTGAGCTGTTAACATACTGCCATCCATCAGGCTGCAGATGGTGGGACTAAAAGAGCTAATTAGCACACTGTAACACCCCTGCTGGGGCTTCAGGGTTCTGGGCACCCCTGCCTGGGCACCACTGCATCCCCTTGGGATGTGGCAGGACACACCTCGTCCAGCTGCAAGCCCTGCATGGAGCTGACCCCTGTGCTGAAGTTTGAAGTGGCTGGTCAGATCCCATACTCGCTCACTCACACATGCCCTCCTGCCAGGGACTGAGCATGTAGTCACAGTAGCTGCAGCAGGAGCCATGGGCTGGAGTGCAAGCCAGACATGGCCCAGTGGGCCAAGCAGACAGGATGTCCCCTGCTTCAAACCTGGCAAAGGGGCCAAGAAAAATCCTGCATCACTAGCATGTATCAGTGCTTCATTCCTTTTTATGGCTGAGTAATATTCCACTGTTTGGATATAACACATTTTGTTAATACACTCATCAGTTGATGGACACTTGGGTTGTTTCCACTTTTTGGCTATTATGAATAATGCTGCTATAAATGTTCATGTACAAGTTTGTGTGTGAACATTTCAATTTTTTCATACCTAGGAGTAGAATTGCTGGATCATGTCATAATTATGTTTAATTTCTTACCAGTTAGTGACCTATTATACAGCAGGGTGACTATAGTTGATGACAATATAGTATACTTAAAAAAATGCAAATAGAGTGGTCAGATGTCGTGGTGCACACCTGTAGTCCCTGCTACTCAGCAGGCTGAGGTGGAAGAATTGCTTCAGCCCAGGGAGGTTGCGGCTGCAGTGAGCTATGATCATACCAGTGCACTACAGCCTCGGCAACAGAGCAAGACCTTCTCTGAAGAAAGAAAAAAGGTAAATAGGATGATAAGTGTTCTCATCGCAAAAGTGATAATTATGTGAGGTAACGCATTTGTTAATTAGCTAGATTTAACTATTTCACAGTGTATATATACTTCAAAACATCGTGTTCTACACAATATATAAAATTTTCTCTGTTAATTAAAAAAAAATCAGCAATGTATAGAGGTTGTAATTTTTCTACATCCTCCCCAATGCTTGCTATTGTCTGTATTTTTTTTTATCATAGCTATGAAAGGAAAATAAATATTGGGGCCTCAAAATCACTAAGTTAGAGGGTAAAGTCAAGCTGGGAACTGCTTAGGGCAAACCTGCCTCCCATTCTATTCAAAGTCACCTGCTCACTGAGATAAATGCATATCTGTTTGCCTCCTTTGGAGAGGCCAATCAGAAACGCAAAAGAATGCAAAGTTTTTCTCCTGTGACCTAGAAGCCCCCTCCTTGCTTCATGTTGCCCCGCCTTTGCTTTGAGTTGTCTCCTTTTCCAGGCTGAACCAATGTTCATCTTACATATGCTGATTGATGTCTCATGTCTCCCTAAAACGATAAAACCAAACTGTGTTCTGACCACCTTGGGCACATGTCGTCATGACCTCCTGAGGCTGTGTCATGGGTGTGTGCCCTCAACCTTGGCAAAATAAACTTTCTAAATTAACTGAGACGGGTCTCACATATTCCGAGTTCACATTTTGGTAACCACGAAGGGATTCTGAGTGGAGGTGCCCCTGAACTTTGACGAATTTCCTATCATTGCTTGGTACCAGCATGATCTAACCTTATGGCTCAAACCAATAGGACAATTTGCTGAGGTTTGGGAGCACACCCTCCAGAGGACCCTTGATCTCCCAAAATTTGGTTGAGATCTAAAGTTTACTTTGCTGCACAACTCACCCCACACCTTTTTTTTTTTTTTTTTTTTGGTTTTACTTGCTTCCAATGGGAATGCAAGATTTCTTGCTTATGATGGAAGGCAGGTAACTCATTTATGAAGTTTGAGCTTACTCCCAGCAGGGAAGAGGAGTCCAAGTTTTTCCTACTTCAAGGATGGTAGAGAGTAGTCTTCAGCCTGAGACTCATCCCTAGGTAAGTAGCTGAATTGTCTTGGCTAAAGTTTAACAACCAGGTGGTCTTAATTTCTCCTTACCATTAGAGCACTCAGTAACCAAGTCTACCTGACTTTGTCAAATCCAAGAGGGAATTCCAAAGCTTCTCTAATTTGGCTAAAATTCCTTGCAGCTAGCTACAAAAGAGGGGAAAAAAAATGTGTTTGGTTTCTGTGTTTGCTTCCTCCTTAAAAAAACAAATGTTCTTTCATTTACTTTTCTTCTGCCCTATACCTTCTTCCCTTTTTGCCATCTGCAGTATCAGAAAATCTAGAGAAGGCTTCTAATAACTTGAACTCCTTTAAAGAATTCAGAACAAGTCACCACTCATCCCTTTTGGGGTGTTTTGTTTTCCTTGTGGCGTTTCAAGAGTCATGGGCAGATTCTTCTTAGGTCTAAAGCTCTGCTTTTCTGTATTACATGAGCTGACTCTTTGACTTTGCGGGTAACCAGAGATGACCTTGCACTGTGAGAGGATTTGAGCCCGGCACGTGAAATGGTGGACGAGAGCTAGAAAGGTAGGGGTGGCTGAGCACAGTTTACATGAAGTGGTCTTGGCTGTTGTTGTTGTTGTGTTTTGAGACAGTTTCGTTCTTGTTGCCCAGGCTGGAGTACAATGGTGTGATCTCAGCTCACTGCAACCTCCACCTCCCAGATTCAAGCGATTTCCTGCCTCAGCCTCCTGAGAAGCTGGGATTACAGGCATGTGCCACCATGCCCGGCTAATTTTGTATTTTTAGTAGAGACAGGGTTTCTCCATGTTGGTCAGTCTGGTCTTGAACTCCTGACCTCAGGTGATCCTCCCGCCTCAGCTTCCCAAAGTGCTGGGATTACATGCGTGAGCCACCACGCCCTTCTGTTGTTTTTTTTTTTTTTTTCTCCTAGGAAGTCATTGTTTAAGGACCCTAATTCTAGTTTGGAGATGCATTCTAAAGGATCTTCTCTATCCCAAAACTAATTTCGATTTGGCTTGTCTGTGAACCTTTGCATGAGGAACTGAACTGTTATTTTCTTTTCTTTTTTTTTTTTTTTTTGAGACGGAGTCTTGCTCTGTCGCCCGGGCTGGAGTGCAGTGACTGGATCTCTGCTCACTGCAAGCTCCGCCTCCCGGGTTCACACCATTCTCCTGCCTCAGCCTCCGGAGTAGCTGGGACTACAGGCGCCCGCCACCTCGCCCGGCTAGTTTTTTGCATTTTTAGTAGAGATGGGGTTTCACCGTGTTAGCCAGGATGGTCTCGATCTCCTGACCTCGTGATCCGCCCATCTCGGCCTCCCAAAGTGCTGGGATTACAGGCTTGAGCCACCGCGCCCAGCCTGAACTGTTATTTTCATAGGTAAATGAGAAACTGAGTTTTCTCAGTTTGAAAGAGAAAGGGCATTTTGCTCCTCCCAGACAAAAGGTGCCCCTGGGTGACTGGGGGGCTCATGGGAGTGTCTGGGGGATTGACCCCCCAGATGATGTGCAGCAGCCCTACAGAGAAATCCCCAACAAAAAATTAATTTTGAAAAAGGCAGCTGGGTGTGGTGGCTCACATCTGTAATCCTAGCACTTGGGAGGCCGAGGCGGGTGGATCACCTGAGGTCCGGAGTTTGAGACCAACCTGGCCAACATTGTGAAACCCTGTCTCTACTAAACATATAAAAGTTAGCTGGGTGTGGTGGCAGGTGCCTGTAATCCCAGCTACTCAGGAGGCTGAGGCAGGAGAATCACTTGAATCTGGTAGGTGGAGGTTGCAGTGAGCCCAGATCTTGCCACTGCACTCCAGCGTGGGTGACAGAGCAAGACTCTGCCTCCAAAAGAAAAAAAAAAAAAAAGGAAAAGGCTTGTCCAGGAAATGCAGATGAGGGCTGACCACCCGGCATTTTGAGCCCTCTCAGAGGTCATAGAACTCTGGAGAGAGAAACTGAGATACATAAGAGGGTGGAAACCACTCAGTGATGACACACTGTGGAGTCCTGCCCACAAACAGTACACATCAATCTACCACTCAAAAACCTTAGGCTACAGCTCAGTTCCTCCTTTTAAGAAAATAAGTAGGAGGCCGGGCGCGGTGGCTCAAGCCTGTAATCCCAGCACTTTGGGAGGCCGAGACGGGCGGATCACGAGGTCAGGAGATCGAGACCATCCTGGTCTACACGGTGAAACCCCGTCTCTACTAAAAAATACAAAAAAACTAGCCGGGCGACGTGGCGGCGCCTGTAGTCCCAGCTACCCGGGAGGCTGAGGCAGGAGAATGGCGTAAACCCGGGAGGCGGAGCTTGCAGTGAGCTGAGATCCGGCCACTGCACTCCAGCCTGGGCGACAGAGCGAGACTCCGTCTCAAAAAAAAAAAAAAAAAAAAAAAAAAAAGAAAATAAGTAGGAAACAAATAATCTAAGAATAAGGAGAAAACAAGGAGAATGGCTCCCTTTCAAGTAATCCATAGGTTTCATGGCACCTCTACTTGCCAGAGTTTATGTAAAATAGAAGTAATATGGTCTTTGTGCATATGTACATTAAGGAAAAAGAGCTCTAAAATCTGTTTGGTAAAGGACCGTTAATGTCATTGTTTCAAAGCTAAACTATAAACTAGGTTCCTCCCAAAGTTAGTTTGGCCCATGCCCAGGAATCAACAAAGACAGCTTAGAGGTTAGAAGCAAGATGAAGCCAATTAGGTCAGATCTTTTTCACTCTCTGAGTTACAATTTTGCAGTGGCAGTTCCATAACTTTAAATGATGACTATCACAGTTTTCATAAGTAATCTAGGTAAGTAATTAAAATAAAATAATTAGGTAAATACAATGGGATAAATAGTTGTAGACAAACTTGTCATAACTTAGAATCTAAAGTTATATTAAATTAAATAATATGGCTGGACATGGTGGCTCATGCGAGTAATCCCAGCACTTTGGGAGGCCGAGGTGGGTGGATCATGAGGTCAGGGGTTAAAGACTAGCCTGGCCAACATAGTGAAACCTCGTCTCTATTAAAAATCCAAAAAAACAAAAATCAGCCAGGCGTGATGGTGGGCACCTGTAGTCCCAGCTACTTGGTACTTGGGAGGCTGAGGCAGGAGAATTACTTGAACCTGGGAGGCAGCAGTTGCAGTGAGCCAAGATTGCACCACTGCACTCCAGCCTGGGTGACAGAGGGAGACTTTGTCTCATAATAATAATAACAAATAATAGGTATTTTATTATTTGGTTATTTTCCAATGAAATTATATTGTAGAAAAACATTCTTTCTGAAAAATTGTGTGTCCTTTTTAAAAAGGTGAAAAAGTTTCATCTAATTCAAAGCTTATTTAAAGGTTATATATAAAACAAGGTAAAAAGGGGCTGGGCACAGTGGCTCACGCCTGTAATCCCAGCACTTTGGGAGGCTAAGGTGGGAAGATCACCTGATGTTGGGAGTTCAAGACCAGCATAACTAACATGAAGAAATCCTGTCTCTATTAAAAATACAAAATTAGACGTGTGTGGTGGTACATCCCTGTAATTCCAGCTACTCAGGAGGCTGGGGCAGGAGAATCACTTGAACCCAGGAGGCAGAGGTTGTGGTGAGCTGAGATTGTGCCATTTCACTCCAGCCTGGGCAACAAGAGCAAGACTCCATCTCAAGAAAGAAAAAAAAGGTAAAAAGAATCATGAAATATGAGAGGTGTAAAGAAAGTTATAAAAATAGGCCAGGCATAGTGGCTCACACCTGTAATCCCAGAACTTTGGGAGACTGAGGCAGGCAGATCACCTGAGGTCAGGAGTTCAAGACCAGCATAACTAACATGAAGAAATCCTGTCTCTATTAAAAATACAAAATTAGACGTGTGTGGTGGTACATCCCTGTAATTCCAGCTACTCAGGAGGCTGGGGCAGGAGAATCACTTGAACCCAGGAGGCAGAGGTTGTGGTGAGCTGAGATTGTGCCATTTCACTCCAGCCTGGGCAACAAGAGCAAGACTCCATCTCAAGAAAGAAAAAAAAGGTAAAAAGAATCATGAAATATGAGAGGTGTAAAGAAAGTTATAAAAATAGGCCAGGCATAGTGGCTCACACCTGTAATCCCAGAACTTTGGGAGACTGAGGCAGGCAGATCACCTGAGGTCAGGAGTTTGAGACCAGCCTGGCCAACATGGTGAAACCCCATCTCTACTAAAAATACAAAAATTAGCCAGGTGTGGTGGTGGAAGCCTGTAATCCCAACTACTTCAGAGGCTGATGCAGGAGAATCACTTGAACCCAGGAGATGGAGGCCACAGTGAGTTGAGATTGCACCACTGCACTCCAGCCTGGATGACAGAGCAAGACTCCCTCTTGAAAAAAAGGAAAAAAATAAAAAAGTTAGAAAAATAAAAAGTTTTTTGGGTATTCTTTTGGTAAGAAAGCTTAAAGACAAATAATTTTATATGAGATAGAATCTTGTGTGGTAAATTTAGTCCTAGAATAAAATGACTGGTTGTTTAAGAAAGAAGGATGTTCAGGACAAACCAGAAAGTCGAAGCATGTCATGAACAGTCTATGTAAGTTACAATAAGAAGATTTATTAAAAGCAAACAAAAACTTTTATATGATCAAGTTGTCTATAATTAAAGTGAAATTATAATGGTCTTTTTAGAGATTGGGCTTGATGTATAAAAAATCTTATACACTATATAATTGGTTACAACAATGAAATGTTCTCAAGGGACTGATTTACTCTTAATAAATTATGAGATATTTTCTTTTTTCCTTTTGTTTTGAGATGAAGTCTCGCACTGTTGCCCAGGCTGGAGTGTAGTGTCGCGATCTCGGCTCATTGCAAGCTATGCCTCTTGGGTTCACGCCATTCTCCTGCCTCAGCCTCCCAAGTAGCTGGGACTACAGGTGCCTGCCACCATGCCCAACTAATTTTTTGTATTATTAGTAGAGATGGGGTTTCACCATGTTAGCCAGGATGGTCTCGATCTCCTGACCTCGTGATCTGCCTGCCTTGGTCTCCCAAAGTGCTGGCATTACAGGTGTGAGCCACCATGCCTGGCCAAGAGATTTTAACTTTTTTTTAACTCAAAGTTCACCTTTATTGCATCTTACTGTTTTCAGTTTTCTGTCCCCTTTTAACCCTTTTAAAGGGAGCAAAATAGTAACACTCTCCTTCAACTCATTTTCAGCTCATATAAGTTTATTTCCTTGAATTGTGTTTGTTGTGGCCTGATGCTAACAATGTTTTCTTTCTTTCTTTCTTTCTTTTTTTTTTGAGACAGAGTTTTGTTCTTGTAGCCCAGGATGGAGTGCAATGGTGCAATGTCAGCTCACTGCAACATCCACCTCCCGGGTTTAAGTGATTCTCCTGCCTCAGCCTACCGAGTGGCTGGGACTACAGGCATGCGCCACCATGCCCAGTTAATTTTTGTATTTTTAGTAGAGATGGGGTTTCACCATGTTGACCAGGCTGGTCTCCTGACCTCAGGTGATCTGCCTGCCTTGGCCTCCCAAAGTGCTGGGATTATGGGTGTGAGCCACTGCGCCCGGCCCTCATATGTGCTTTTAAAGTCCTTGTGACAGTGAGTTACAGGGCTTTGACTCCTGGGTCTAAAAAGGACACCACGTCCTGCGAAATCTTAAACACTGACAGCAATTAAAGCCTCCTCTTCAGGCCTACTAGAAGATGCCAATCAAAATAAACTGCGTTTCCTGTGACACAGGGTCAGAATTTAAACCTATTCAACTCCTTAAGGCCCAGGGACTATTATGGAAGTGGTGGGTGTGTGACACTGTAAGAGCTGATTCTGAGGAATAAAATAAGTTCAGTTTCTCTATAAATTAATCATTAACGTGAAAAGCACACTGATGCAAGACCAGCATATGGGCCCCTGTGTCAGATCAACAAGGTTTTCTTGAAGCATTAAGTGACTCCTTAATAATGGTTACAACATTTATAAAAGGCTTATGGAAGTTATATCTTATGGTCAAGATTAAAATTTTATAGATTGTTTATAAAAATTAAGTCTCCTCTCAATGAATGAAGGTTTTCATTTTTTTTAATCCTTGAGTTATCACTTTGGTCAAATAAATGAGTTATTTTACAATGATTGTGATACCAATTGTTTTAAACCTTTGATATTTGACAACCCAGAATCAAATTATAAATTATGTCTTGGCCAGGTGCAATGGCTCATGCCTGTAAGCCTAGCACTTTGGGAGGCCAAGGTGGTGAATCACCTGAGGTCAAGAGTTCAAAACCAGCCTGGCCAACATGGTGAAACCCCATCTTTACTAAAAATACAAAAATTAACTGAGTGTGTTGGCACATGCCTGTAGTCCCAGATACTTGGGAGTACTTGGGAGGCTCAGGCAGGAGAATTGCTTGAACCCAGAAGGCAGAAGTGGCAGGCAGTTAGCCACAGTCATACCATTGCACTCCAGCCTGGGTGACAGAGGGAGACTTTGTCCCCCTCCAAAAAAAAAAAAAAAAAAAAAAAAAAAAATATATATATATATATATATATATATATATACACACACACACACACACACATATATATGTATCTGTTATGTCTTTTTCTGACCCAATTAATCCTTTAAGATATTAGGTTCCCTAAAGTCCAAAAATGACATAATTTGCCTTATTTGGTATAAAAATTATACAGGAAGCACTGTCAAATATGAAATGGTGTTTGGTTTTCTTTGGGCTGTATTTGTATAAATATGTTATTGGTGTGTGTTCCAAAATTATGGGAAACTCCTATAATTCTGATACAACTTAGTATTCATTATCAGTAATAATTGTAATTGTTATATTAAATTATTGTCTGCCACAGAGATAAAACATTTCCTTGTCAGTTGTACTTTTGACTATGGCTGCCCTAAAATGTTTTGTCATCCACAGACAATTGTTTTCTTGGGTTGGTCCTCTTTATAAGGTGGCTTTATAATCAGTTAAACTCCAACAGGTACTCTTTTTGTTTTTGAGACAGGCTGGAGTGCAGTGGTACGATCTTAGCTCACTGCAACCTCCATCTCCCAGGTTCAAGCAATTCTGCCTCAGCCTCCTGAGTAGCTGGGATTACAGGTGCCCACCACCACACCCGGCTAATTTTTGTATTTTTAGTAGAGACAGGGTTTCACCATGTTGGCCAGGCTGTTCTCAAACTCCTGACCTCAGGTGATCCAGCAACCTTGGCCTCCCAGAGTTCTGGGATTATAGGTGTGCACCACTGCACCCAGCCTAAAATGTGCTCTTGAATGCAAGTTTCTGATAACTTTGGTGACATCAGAATAGAGGGAAAACTTTCAGCACTCAGGGAGAGCTGAAATGTTCATGAAAATGAAGTAGACCAGGAATTAACTGCATGTACTGAACTGATAGAGGACTGAAGTAGTCTTTTTGACATTTTGATTAAAACGTTGCTGATCCTTTGTTTAGTTTTTTCAGAGTCAAGGAAACATTTCCTTTGAGCTATTGTCAACTTTTAACAAGTAAGTATACTCCTATGAACAAAATTTGGAGCATATTTGTTTCTCTCTACCTGATTTCTTCAGAATTTGGAAACTATTTATGAGTATTCTCAACTTATGGCAATATGGTTATTTGTGTAAGTGCAATAAAAATCTGTGTTCAGGCCAGGCGCGGTGGCTCAAGCCTGTAATCCCAGCACTTTGGGAGGCCGAGACGGGCGGATCACGAGGTCAGGAGATCGAGACCATCCTGGCTAATACGGTGAAACCCCGTCTCTACTAAAAAATACAAAAAACTAGCCGGGCGACGAGGCGGGCGCCTGTAATCCCAGCTACTCGGGAGGCTGAGACAGGAGAATGGCGTGAACCCGGGAGGCGGAGCTTGCAGTGAGCTGAGAGCCGGCCACTGCACTCCAGCCTGGGCGGCAGAGCAAGACTCCGTCTCAAAAAAAAAAAAAAAAATCTGTGTTCATTTGTAGTAGGACACAATTGGAGAAACTGGTTATTTTATCAAAGCTTTGGCTGAAATGGTGTACTTTCCTTTAAGGAATCAAATGACTTATAGAGCCAATAAAAACCCCTTGGGAAAACTGGCCTCATACCTTTGTCTACACAGTCCATGTACCAGGTTCCTGACCAGTGGAACAATGTTCCATCAAAGCCAATTTAAAAGACTATGTAAAAAAATTATGGCTGGGCATGGTGGCTCACACCTGTAATCCCAACACTTTGGGGGGACAAGGCGGGCGGATCACTTGAGGTCGGGAGTTCGAGACCAGCCTGACCAACATGGAGAAACCCCATCTCTACTAAAAATACAAAATTAGCCGGGTGTGGTGGTGCATGCCTGTAATCCCAGCTGCTCAGGCAGCTGAGGCAGGAGAATTACTTGAACCTGAGAGACAGAGGTTGCGGTCAGCCGAGTTTGAGCCATTGCACTCTAGCCTGGGCAACAAGAGTGAAATTCCATCTTAAAAAAAATTATTCTTGCTGCACTGTATACAAATAATCAGGCCAAGTACAATAAAGCAAATCAGTTTCACTATGATTGTCTTTAGTAAAAATGGAAAACTGGAGAGAGAAAATTTATGTTGCAAAAACAATAGTTTGGCCGGGCGCAGTGGCTCAAGCCTGTAATCCCAGCACTTTGGGAGGCCGAGACGGGTGGATCACGAGGTCAGGAGATCGAGACCATCCTGGCTAACATGGTGAAACCCCGTCTCTACTAAAAATACAAAAAACTAGCCAGGCGAGGTGGCGGGCGCCTGTAGTCCCAGCTACTTCGGAGGCTGAGGCAGGAGAATGGCGTAAACCCAGGAGGCGGAGCTTGCAGTGAGCTGAGGTCTGGCCACTGCACTCCAGCCCGGGCGACAGAGCAAGACTCCGTCAAAAAAAAAAAAAAAAAAAAAACAATAGTTCACCTGTTGTTAGATTCTAGTATTGCCTAATGTTTTTCAATTTTTATTATTTTCTACAGTTTGGACTGAATTTTTTTTTGGCTACAAGTCTTCAAAATAATATTTTCAATTTTCTTCCTTCTTTTTTCCCTCATTTTTCCTAATTTGGAGTCACCGAAAAGTAAACTGTGTTTTTTTAAAACCCTGCAAACTGAAGCTAGACAACTTAAACTTCAAAAGAAAATAACAGCAACCTATTTACATACATAAGCTACTTTCACACCTGCCTGCTGATGTATGGACTTCAGAGTAATGAGGCTTATATTGATTTTCCAGATTCTTCTTTTTTTTTTTTTTTTATTCCTTCCTCCTCTTATTTTCTCTTCATAGGACATGAAACTTCACAACCGGCTGAAAATGAGTTTCTTAATACCTCTGGATCTACCTGTCTAGGAATCAGATGAAACCTGAGACCAGAGACTCATTTTCTTCTAAAATGCTTTCTGCAAAAGATTTTTAAACAGATAAGGGGGAAATGTGAAAGGAAAATAAGTCTTGAGGCCCCACAATCACTAAGCTAAAGTGAAAAGTAAGGCTGGTGACTGTTTAGGGCACACTTGCCTCCCATTCTGTTCGAAGTCACCCCTCTGTTCACTGAGATAAATGTGTATCTGATTGCCTCCTTTGGAGAGGTTAATCAGATAAATGCCTCCTTTGGAGAGGCTAATTGGATAACTCAAAAGAATGCAGCCATTTGTCTCTTATCTACCTATGACCTGGAATCCCCCTCCACGCTTTGAGTTATCCTGCCTTTCTGAACCAATGTTCATCTTACATATGTTGATTGATGTCTCATGTCTCCCTAAAATGTATAAAACCAAACTGTGCTCTGATACTTTGGGAACATGTTGTCAGGACCTCCTGAGGCGGTGTCACCAGTGTGCATCCTCATCCTTAGCAAAATAAACTTTCTAAATTAACTGAGGCCTGTCTCAGATACCGGGGTTCACATAGCCATCCTAGTGGATGTGGAGTGGCATCTCATTGCTAATGATTAATGATGTTGAGCATCTTTTCATTTGTTTATTGAGCATCTATATATATTCCTTGAAGAAATGTCTATTTAAGTCCTTTACCCATTTTTTTAAATTGGGTTGTCTTTTCAGTATTGAGTTTTCTTTTCTTTTTTTTTTCTTTTTTTTTTTTGAGACGGAGTCTCGCTCTGTCGCCCAGGCTGGAGGTGTCGCCCAGGCTGGAGTGCGGTGGCCGGATCTCAGCTCACTGCAAGCTCTGCCTCCTGGGTTTACGCCATTCTCCTGCCTCAGCCTCCTGAGCAGCTGGGACTACAGGTGCCACCACCTCGCCCGGCTAGTTTTTTTGTGTTTTTTTTTAGTAGAGACAGGGTTTCACTGTGTTAGCCAGGATGGTCTCGATCTCCTGACCTCGTGATCCGCCCATCTCGGCCTCCCAAAGTGCTGGGATTACAGGCTTGAGCCACTGCGCCCGGCCTTCTTTTCTTTTTTTAAAAAAAATAGAGACAAAGTCTCACCATGTTGCCCAGGCTGGCAATGAATTCTTGGGGCTCAAGTGATCCTTCCACCTCAGGCTCTTGGAGTTCTGGGATTACAGGCATGAGTCACCACCCCGCACTTCAGTGTTAAGTTTTAAGAGTTCTTGATATATTCTGGATGTTAGACTCTTATTAGACATATGATTTGCCAAGTTCTCCCTCCCATTCTGTGTGTTGTCTTTTCACTTTTTTGATGGTGTCTTTTGAAGTACAAAAGTTTTTAACTTTGAAGTCCAATTTATCTCCTTTTTCTCTGGTCACTTGTGCTTTATGTGTTATAGCTAAGAAACCATTGCCGGCCGGGCGCGGTGGCTCAAGCCTGTAATCCCAGCACTTTGGGAGGCCCAGGCGGGTGGATCACGAGGTCAGGAGATCGAGACCATCCTGGCTAACACGGTGAAACCCGGTCTCTACTAAAAATACAAAAAAAACTAGCCGGGCCTGGCGGCGGCGCCTGTAGTCCCAGCTACTCGGAGGCTGAGGCGGGAGAATGGCGGGAACCCGGGAGGCGGAGCTTGCAGTGAGCTGAGATCTGGCCACTACACTCCAACCTGGGCCACAGAGCGAGACTCCGTCTCAAAAAAAACAAAAACAAAAACAAAAACAAACAAAAAAAAGAAACCATTGCCAAATCCAAAGTCACAGAAATTTACATCTATATTTTCTTCTAAGAGGTTTACAGTTTTAGGTTATATTTAGGTCTTTGTTTCATTTTTGTGTAACTTTAGTATATGTGTGAGGTAAAGGTCCAATTTCATTTTTTTTTTTTTTTTTTTGCCTGTGGCTATCCAGTTGTCTCGGCTTATAACTAACTTCTTAAATAGCTTGGTTGAAATCTGCTTGAGCAAATGAAAATAAATAATGTATTTGATGAATAAGAGCTACTGCTGTATTCACTGCAATGCTGAGTTTGGAATTCAGGAATTTGGGGCACTGCAATGGGTAGAATGATGGCTCCCAAAGAGATATGTCCATGTTGCAGAACCTGTGAATGTAATGTAATTTGGAAAAGTAGGCCTTTGTAGGTATAATAAGTAAGGAACTCAAGAGGAGATCATCCTGAACTATTCAGGTGCGCCCTAAATCCTATTAAAAGTGTCCTTATAAGAGACACATAGAAGACAGACAGATGGAGAAAACCTTGTGATGATGGAGGCAGAGACTTGAACTTATGGCACTAGAAGTCAAGGAATACCTGGGACACTAGAAGCTAGAAGAGGCAAGAAAGAATTCTTCCCTAGGGCCTTTGAAGTGAGCCTAGGCCTTGATTTCAGACTTCTGGCCTCCAGAATGGAGAGAAAACAAAATTTTCATTGCACGAAGCCATCGGATTTATGGTAGTTTGTTACAGCAGTCCTAGGAAACTAAAATAGACACTTTTAAACGCTTATAGAAAAGACGATTATGGGCCAGGCGCGGTAGCTCACGCCTGTAATCCCAGCACTTTGGGAGGCCAAGGCAGCTGGATCACTTGAGGTCAGGAGTTTGAGATCAGCCTGCCAACATGGTGAAACCCCTCTCTACTAAAAATATAAAAATTAGATGGGTGTGGTAGCATATGCCTGTAGTCCCAGCTACTCAGGAGGCTGAGGCAGGAGAATCACTTGAACTCAGGAGGTGGAGGTTGCAGTGAGCCAAGATGGTGCCACTGCACTCCAGCCTGGGCAACAGAGCGAGACTCGGTCCCCCCGCTGCCCCCCAAAAAATCCAGCTGTTCCTGAAGTCATCACATTCTCCATCACACCTCAGAAGAAATTGTTTTGACCGGACGCGGTGACTCACGCCTGTAATCCCAGCACTTTGGGAGGCCGAGGCAGGTGAATCACCTGAGGTCAGGAGTTTGAGACCAGCTTGGCCAACATGGTGAAACCCTGTCTCTACTAAAAATACAAAAATTAGGCGGGTGTAGTGGTGCATGCCTGTAATCCCAGCTACTCGGGAGGCTGAGGCAGGAGAATTGCTTGAACCCAGGAGGCGGAGGTTGCAGTAAGCTGAGATCATGCCACTGCACTCCAGCCTGGACAACGGAGTGAGACTCTGTCTCAAAAAAAGAAAAAAAAAAAGTTCATAACGCCATTCTTCACACAATGAGATATGCTAAACCAGTTATCAAGGAAAAACAATGAAAACTTCCAATCTTTTAGAATAGAATGGGCTGAGCTTGGTGGCTTCTACCTGTAATCCTAGCACTGTGGGAGGCTGAGGCCTGCAGATGGCTTGAGCCCAGGAGTTTGAGACCAGCCTGGGTAACATGGGGAACATTAGCCACCATGCCTGGCTAATTTTAGTACTTTTAGTAGAGACGGTGTTTCGCCATGTTGGCCAGGGTGGTCTCAACTCCTGGTCTCAAGCAATCCACCCTGCTCAGCCTCCCAAAGTGCTGGCATTACAGGCGTGAGTCACCATGCCCAGCCTGTGACTTCTTATTTGCTCAAAAAATACAGAATACTTGAAATAGTAAGAATCATTTTTAAAATGTTAATTTTTTGAAATACGCTGTGTGCTTAAAGGGTGATATGTGCTCGTCTCTACAAAAAATTAGCTAGACGTGATGATGCACGCCTGTAGTCCCAGCTACTCAGGAGGCTGAGGTGAGAGGATCACTTGAGCCTAGGGAGGTCAAGTCTGCAGTGAGCCATCATCACGCCACTGCACTCCAGCCTGGGCAATAGAGTGAGACCCTGTCTAAAAAAAAAAAAAAAGGATTATTATAAATGGTTTAGGCATGTGCTTGCCTAGAGACAGGATCTAGGGTGATTTCTGTTAAGAATATAAATCAATCAACTAAGGGAACATATTCATTGTAGAAAATTCTACAAATTTTTTATACATCATTGAGAATCAGAGTAATAACATTATTGAAAAGAGAAAGCATCTGCAATGAAAACTGTAGCAAATGAGAGTAACTACAGCTGACTGTAGAATAGGAAGTGGAGAATAGGAACCACTTCTCATTGGATGTTGACTCACAGTTCATCTGTTGAGCACTGAAACAAAAGCATTTCCATAATTTAGAAAATCTATTTTTAAGGAGCTTTTGTGTTTAAACAAAGATCTAGATGATGTGTTTCTAGACTTGACACTACTAGAGAGGGAAAGGATGTGGGAAGCCCAGTTACCCTGGCAATCCAGAGAGCGGTGAGCACTCCTCCAGCATTTGAATACAAAATAGAAGGCCCAAAACTTTCCTAAGAAAGAAGTAATTAATAGAGAAACAGTGGGATTTATATACTTCATTGTTCAGCAGAAACCATCAGTTTTGGTTGCACATGCACGTTTTCTTTCTGGGGCCACTTGTACTTCCTCCAGTAATAGCACTAGCAAAGCTGCTTTTGCTGTGTCATTGGCATACTTTGCTGTTAAAAAAATCTCATTTGTTTTATTCTTTCTTGGAATATTTTATAAAGCAGTCTGCTATTTCTGATGCATGTGTGTGTTTCTGTGTCTGTATCTATTTCTCTGCTTATAACGTTTTTTTGCCTCTAGGTATTTTTCCAGGAAAAAGATTAAATTTTGATCCAATTAAGCAAAAACAGTGTCAACACCACTTTTTCATTGGCAGCAATGACCTCTCTTTTTATTTTTTATTTTTATGTATTCATTTTTTTGACACAGAGTCTTGCTCTGTCTCCCAGTGGTGCAATCTCAGCTCACTGCAACCTCCGCCTCCCAGGTTCAAACGATGCTCCTGCCTCAGCCTCCTGAGTAGCTGGGACTACAAGCATGCACAACCTCACCTGGCTAATTTTTGTGTTTTTTTATAGAGACGGGGTTTCACCATGTTGGCCAGGCTGGTCTTAAACTCTTGGCCTCAAGTAATACACTCACCTCTGCCTCCCAAAGTGTTGGGATTACAGGCGTGAGCCACATGCCCAGCCTATGACTTCTTATTATCTCAAAAAATACAGAATACTTGGAATAGTAAGAATCATTTAAAACATGTTAATTTTTTGAAATACACTGTCTACTTGAAGGATGATATGTGGACATAGGAATTTTCCTCAAGTAGACTGTGGAATCATAATTTTATAATGCCCCAGTTGATAATGCAGGAGTCCTAACAAAAGAGAAAAACATTTAAAGGAAGCTACACTTTTTGATTTATGCAACCTGGATTGTATTTGTGCTCTATACTGGATATGTTCCAGTTCTATATCACAATATAAAATTTCCTCAAAGCTAACAAGCCCAGATATCAATCAAATAGACTGGTAAACAGAGAGGCCAACATGGGTATAATTCATTAATTGATCACTACCAACCAGCCAGCTGTTAGATAACTATATTTCTAGCAAACAGAGATAATTTCTCCTGAATAATTGAGGTCTTGCAAGAGTTAACAAATTAGGCCAGATGTGGTGGCTCATGCCTGTGATCCCAGCCCTTTGGGAGGCCTAGGCGGGTGGATCACTTGAGGTCAGCAGTTTGAGACCAGCCTGGCCAACATGGTGAAACCCCATCTCTACTAAACATACAAAAATTAGTGGGGTATGGTGATGGGCACCTGTAAACCCAGCTACTTGAGAGGCTGAGGCAGCAGAATCGCTTGAACCCAGGAGGTTGAGTATGCATTGAGCCAAGATTACACCACTGCACTCCAGCCTGGGTGACAGCGTGAGACTCCATCTCAAAAAAAAAAAAAAAAAAAAAAAAAGGAAAAAGAGAAAAAAAAGAGCTAACAAATTATTTGTACAGAGGAAAGTATATTCAATTGATGGAGAAGATGCAATATATATAATCACCTTGACTTTATAGTTATAAATAGTAATGGGCTCTGGAAAGATACATACAGACAATCATTAAACCACCAGAAATGACACAGTTTTTTTTTTCTTTTTTGAGACCGAGTCTCACTCTGTTGCCCACGCTGGAGTGCAGTGGCATAATCTTGGCTCACTGCAACTTCCGCCTCCGCCTCTCGGGTTCAAGCAATTCTCCTGCCTCAGCCTCCCAAGTAGCTGGGATTACAGGTGCCTGCCACCACACCTGGCTAATTTTTTTTTTTTTTTTGAGACAGAGTCTCACTCTGTCGCCCAGACTGGAGTGCAGTGGCGCAATCTCAGCTCACTGCAAGCTCCGCCCCCCAGGTTCACACCATTCTCCTGCCTCAGCCTCCCGAGTAGCTGGGACTACAGGCACCCGCCACCATGCCCGGCTAATTTTTTGTATTTTAGTAGAGATGGGGTTTCACCGTGTTAGCCAGAATGGTCTCGATTTCCTGACCTCATGATCCATCCGCCTCGGTCTCCCAAAGTGCTGAAACTACAGGCATGAGCCACCACGCCTGGCCTTCCTGGCTAATTTTTATTTTTTTAGTAGAAATGGGGTTTCACCATGTTGGCCAGGCTGGTCTCGAACTCATGGCCTCAAGTGATCGGCCTGCCTTGGCCTCCCAAGGTGCTGGCATTATAGGCGTGAGCCACCGTGCCCGGCCAAAATGACATTTTAGTGTTGTACTTTTTTTGGAGTATACAGTTATTTCAAATATTTTCAATTTTGCATTAACATCATAGTTTAGTGGATTGTTTAATAGTTCGGTAGTTTGAGGGCTGAATTTCTTCCCTCGTAATGAAAATCTTGTATTATAATAAAGATAAAGAGAATTCTTTAGGATACTGCAAAAAAGGTAATTCTTCTCTTAAAATTAAAAAATTAATGTTACAAGACTCTTGGTTGCTGTTGACATCCAGCTCAACAGACACATGATGATCTTTGGAAAAAACATGTTCAAACTCCGAAAAGCAATGATCCATGGCCACCAGGTGCTTTAGAGATCACTTCTTTGATGGGGGTACTGTGACTTTACTCCTCCAAAAATAGTGCAAATACCAGCAAAAGGTGGTGCTACACTTTTTTTGTTTTATTTTTGAGACAAGGTCTCACTGTGTCACCCTGGCTGGCATGCACTGGTACAATCATGTCTGACTGCAGCCTCCATCTCCCAGGTTCAAGCAATTTTCCTGCCTCAGCTTCCCAAGTAGCTTGCTCTACAGGCTTGCACCACCATGCCTGGCAGATTTTCTTTTTTCAGTAGAGACCAGGTCTCACTATGTTGCCCAGGCTGGTGTTACACTCTTCAAACTTGATTATTTGGGGGGAAGAGGCTTCTTTTTTTTTTTTTTTTTTTTTTTTTGAGAGAGAGAGTGTCTTGCTCTGTCACCCAGGCTGTAGTGCCGTGGCACGATCTCAGCCTCCCAGGTTCAAGAGTAATGGGGATTACAGGCATGTACCACTACTCCTGGCTCATTTTTGTGTTTTTAGTAGTGACAGGGTTTTGCCATGTTTCCCAGGCTGGTCTTAAAGCAGGATATTTTCCTGACCCCTTCGTGGGACTTGAAGCAGGGGTGCCTCATTTACTCAGCCTGTAGCTCTCGACTCCTTGTGGAAGAGAGCATGTGAGTGAACAAGGTGGGAACTGGAGTGCACGAGTGGAACCAGCTGTCCACTTTGGTCCGGCAGGGGCAAACTCTACTCACTTGGACCTGCTGCGTTCCACCCCATGTGGGTGTGCGCAGGTAAGCAGGTGCAGGAGCTGGGGTGAGAGCTTTTGAGGCCCCATGGCAGCGACTGGGGAGGTGGTGCCCACAACCCCTGAAGCCCCAGAGGGCAAGTTACAGTGCTCTTTTAGCTCTGCTGTCCGTGGACAGCTCAGGCGTTAACAGCTCAGTGGGCCCTTTCGTTTCTGCACTTGTGGCTCCCGAGCTCTTGTCCAGCATCCAGGAAAAATGAGGTCGTACAAATTGAAGGATGGTAAGTGCGGTGGATTTTATTGCTGATGAAGTGGCTCTCAGTGGGAAGGGGAGATAAAAAGGGATGGAGGTAGGTAATTTTCCCCTGAAGTCCGGCTGTCTTTGGCTGGATTCTTCTCCAAAGTTACGCCACCAAGCTGTTACTCTGAAGTTAAGCCACTGCTCTCTGATGCCCAGCTGTAGTCTCCTACATCCAGCTGCTTCTCCTCTCTGCCAACTGAGTCTGGGGTATTTATAGGAATAGGATGCGGGGTGGGCCATGGGTGGTTTAGGAAAAGGCAACATTTGAGTGGGAAAACGGAATAGAAGTTCTTACTTTGGCCGCAGTCTCAGGCTTTTCAGCTTGAGGTGCGGCTTCATCAGGGACCTGCTATTGTCTGCCTAGAGTTTCTCTGCCTCCTGTTGTTACCAGTCTCAAACTCCTGGGCTCGAGCAATCCACCTGCCTTGGCCTCCCAAAGTGCTTGGATTACAGGAGTGAGCCACAGTGCCCAGCCCAAGGAAGAGGCATTTTTGACTCAGTTCTCTTAGTTGTACCAGGAGACAGGCATTCCAGCCCCAGATGTTTTCTTGTGTTGCACAGTCATACAGGGCAGAGCATCCAGAATTTGAAGGCACTTGGCTGAATAAACTCATGTGGAAGCTGGGTGCCCTTTCCTGACCTTTGAGGACCTCCTGAACTGATTGGAGGGCTTGGTTTGTAATGTAGTAGTCTTGAAGTCACTGGCGATGAGTATATAACCTGACCCCATACTTTAAGCCCACCAAACGGCCTTTTAAACAGATGCTATGGTGTGGCTAAAACGCAATATAAAGCAAAGATATGGAACTTCCTAGGAATTTGGAGAAAAACATCCCCAAAGCTCCTGAGACTGATGACAACACCATTAATGAACCAATCTTGCTGTGTTGATTTCCTGTGATCAAGTCCTTCTATATGCAGTGACATCCTGAGCATTTCTGTCTTACTGAATCTGTCAGTGTGTTGATGCTGAATGTTGGTGAGATTGTGGCAGGCTCACTGCATATCTGGGATAATGAAGAAATACCTGCAGGTTATAAAAAGGAAGGGATTGACCCTACTCCCTATTACTGGAATACAGATCAGAGAAAATATGGTATATGTCAACATGGAGGATATGACTTGGGCTTAGAATGATTCTTTTAAAAAATTATGTATGTTTTTAAGGTAGGGTCTCACTTGGTAGCTCAGGCTGCAGTGCAGTGGCACAATTACAGCCTACTGTAACTTCAAACTCCTCAGCTCAGGAGAACCTCTTGCCTTGGCCTCCCAAGTTGCTGGGATTACAAGTGTGAGCCACTGTGTCCAGCCCTTGGGATGATTCTTCTCTTGGATTCTGAAGTTATCACATCTGAGATGTATGCTTATACCATTGATTTGTCCAGTGCTGCAGGCCATAACTGATTACTTCTGAAGCATGAAAGAAACAGAATGTGGTTCATGAAAGAAACAGGCTGCCTCTTTAAAAATGAACAAAAACAAAAAACCCCCAAATACAAAAAGCCAGCATCTTCCCTTTCTTGTTCCACTGGGGTAAAACTGTTTCTGTTTTCTCTTTTTTATTCCTATACCATACAAAGTAGCCCAGGCTGGGTGTGGTGGCTCAACCCTGTAATTTTAGCACTTTGGGAGGCCGTGGCCAGCAGATCACTTAAGGTCAGGGGTTTGAGACCAGCCTGGCCAACATGGTGAAACACCATCTCTATTTAAAAGAAAAATTACAAAAATTGGCCAGGCATGGTGGGGCATGCCTGTAATCCTAGCCACTTGGGAGGCTGTAGAAGGAGAATTGCTTGAACCTGAGAGGCGGAGGTTGAAAGGAGCAGAGATCATGCCATTGCATTCCAGCCTGGGCGACAGAGTAAGACTCCATCTCAGAAAACAAACAAAAAACAAAACAAAGTTTTGGGGAAATATGTGGTACATAATTCTGTAGTTCTGAATACATTTCAGCACTTTAATAGGTGATAATTTTGGGATTATATATGCTATATATAATTAAACAGTTTTAAATATTGGTTAAAAAAAGGACTCTTGGGTTATGTATCTATTCCATCAAGTGCTATTCTCTAGGCCTGTATCGTAAGATGCTTTCCATAAAGTTGATCTTGGAAGCTCCAGTTTTCTTTTCTGGGCTCCCATATTCATAACTTTTTTTTTTTTTTTTTTTTTGAGACAGTCTCGCTCTGTCACCCAGGCTGGAATGCAATGGTGCGATCTTGGCTCAATGCAACCTCCACCTCCGGGTTCAAGCAATTCTCCTACCTCAGCCTCCTAAGTAGCTGGGATCACAGGCACCTCCCACCATGCCCAGCTAATTTTCAGTAAAGATGGGGTTGCACCGTGTTAACCAGGATGGTCGTGATCTCCTGACCTCGTGATCTCCTTGGGAGCCCACCTCAGCCTCCCGAAGTGCTGGGATTACCAGCATGAGCCACCGTGCCTGGCCAACTTTTTTTTTTTTTTTAATAAATAAATTTTAAGCCCAAACCTCACCATCATACCTCTTTTATAGTAGTTACTTATATCTTTTCAAGGGCCTTAATGTTCCCTTGACAGTGAAGTTTGTTTTATAGAAGTAAAATTTAGACTCAATATTTTATTAACAGAAATCTGTTATATCCAATGTTATTTTACATAAGCTTTTAAGCAATGGGCTAAATAGAACAACTTAACTAGTAGCTTTGTCTCTATTTCTCCTCTTAGAAAAAAATAAAGCTCAAGACAAATATTATACCATTTTGATGGTTTCATCCAAGTTACTAATCAAATTTTTAATTTGTAAAGTTACCAAGCTAATTAATATGCAACTGCTTTATTACAACTAGACTCATTAATAATCTAAGCATATAATCTATCCCCATAGAAATTGTAGAGGATGGGCCAGGTACAGTGGCTCATGTCTGTAATCCCAGTACTTTGGGAGGCTGACGCGGGCAGATCACCTGAGCTCAGGAGTTCGAAACCAGCCTGACCAACATGGACAAACCCTGCCTCTACTAAAAATACAAAATTAGCCAGATGTGGTGGCACATGCCTGTAATCCCAGCTACTTGGGAAGGCTGAGGCAGGAGACTCACTTGAACCCGGGAGATGGAGGTTGCAGTGAGCCAAGATTGTGCCACTGCACTCCAGCCTGGGCAACAAGAGCAAAACTCCGTCTCCAAAAAAAAAAGAAGAAACTGTAGAAGATAATTTTAAAAATACTTTTTCCTACTGTATTAGCCAGAAATGTTTTAGTTGTAATTTGGAGAAATGTAATTGAAAATATCTTCAACAAAGACTGAGGAAGGCTCCTGAGGGAGCCCGGAGTGCTGAAAGAGAAGAGCTATACCTTGATGGAATCGGGATTGCTAGTTTTTCTGTCTCCAGCATGAATGCTTGGGATCAGAAAGATGGGTTCAAATCCCAGCTGTTAAGCCTTAATTTCATTATCAGTAAGAATACATTTAATGGTTCAGTGTTGTATTAAATAAGGCGATTTAAGGCAATACATTTAAGAATAGCTCAGATTTCCTAATTACATTACACTGGATATAAGAGTTTTTTCCCCTAATTACTGACATTCATATAAGCACCTTTAATCCAAGTAATTCAGGATACTAGGCTACTAAAGGAGAAGAAATCTTTTTTTTTTTTTTTGCCTTTTTTTTTTTTCCTTTTTGTGGAGAACGGGGTCTCGCTGTATTACCCAGGCAGGTCTCGAACTCCTGGGCTCAAGCTATCCTCCCGCCTCTGCCTCCCTGAGAGCTGGGATTACAGGCGTGAGCCACGGCGCCCGGCAGGAGAAGAAATCTTAACGTGTAAGAGCAAACTAAATGAAACAGCAAAAACAGACAAAACACTTTTTAGAAATCCCTAAGTCAAATTAGTTACATCCTGAGAACAACCTAGTTCAGCATTTGCCTTGGCAAAGAAGTTACAAGTCCTGATCCATCCTGTACCAGTGCAATTCAATAGCTATTAAGTGAGCCAAGTTATAAAAGACATAATTTCTCCCTTTGAAGAGGTATAGTCTAAGAGGGAGACAAGATAATATTAAAATGCAATGTGGGCTGGGTGTGGTGGCTCACACCTGTAATCCTAGCACTTTGGGAGGCCAAGGCGGGCGGACAGCTTGAGCTCAGGAGTTTGAGACCAGACTGGGCAACATAGTGAGACCTCATATCTACAAAAAATTTTTTAAATTAGGCTTGGAGGCGCACATCTGCAGTTCCTGCTACTTGGGCGGGGCTGAGGCAAGAGGATCACTCGAGCCTAGTAGGTCAAGGCTGCACTGAGCTGTGTTCACACCATTGCATTCCAGCCTGGGCAACAGAACAAGACCTTGGCTTAAAACAAACAAACAAACAAAACACAAATTGCAATGTGATTTTTTATGCATACAAGAATGTATTAAGCACTATGGAAACACAGATGAGGAAGTAGTTAAATTGGTGTAAGAGGAAGTTAAGAAGTGTTAAAGAGAGTCACCAAGGAAAGGTGACATTTAAGCCAGGCCTATAAGGAATGGGCAATCACCAGACAGAAGAGAGGACAGAAAAGCACATTTTAGGTAAAAGGAACAATAAGAAAGATACACTCGATGCCCAGAGACACTTAGGAAGAGACAGAAAATCCAAACCATCACAAATAATGCTCCAAAGAAAGGGCTCTTCTGAGAAAAAAGGCTGATTTTCTGGAATCTGTGTGAGAGAAACCAACCTGCCATCTTTTGTTGGTAAAATAATTAAAAAATACAAGAATGATAATGAAAATTAGCTTTATTTATGTAATTTAGAAAAAATGATTGTAGTGTTAGAGTCTGTCAAATGTTTTCACTCTGAACAGTTTACAATAGTATTTATATACAAACATAATAAAATAGGTACATCACATTGCTCTTGCTTCAAAATGTTTTCTCAATTCTGACATGCCTCTATCACTTCGGTTTGTGATTTTTAACAGGGAAATGCTCTGTTTTGACATAGCGCTTGATTCACACAGTATAACACTGAAGTAGAAGGAGAATCAACAATCATGAACAGAGTTAAAAAATATTTTTCAACCAACATGACTTTATCATTAATCTTTTTTCTATAATAAAATATGTTTCATGTTAAAAAAAATACTTGTATTCACCTGATGACCTAAATTTGCTGTACTAAATTTGGCATTTATATAAACCCATAGTTGATCTAAATACAATATAGATATGAACCTATATTAAAACTCATTGATACAAATGTTTGCCACAAATGAAAATGAACACAATTAGTAAGAACAGAGGTAAACGGAAAAATCCATTTGAGAAATAGTGGAGATACCGTATTCTATTTAAAATGAGTAAAACTTCCATTTTCTGAACCCAATATAAACTAAACCAAAAGATGGTGAAAAACCATGATATAGATACCAAATTTTATGTCACACTGTAAGGCTGTAATTTGTATTATTGTATACTGGATAATCCTAGACCAGGTTTCCTAAATAGTCCTCCAATCATTTTATCTTCTTGGAGAAATTGGAGAAAGTTTAATACAATTACTGAATAAGGCAGAATTTTTTTTTTTTTTTGAGATAAGAGTCTCACTCTGTTGCCCAGGGTGGAGTGCAGTGGTGCAATCTCGGCTCACTGCAGCCTCTGTCTCCCAGGTTCAAGCGATTCTCCTGCTTCAGCCTCCTGAGTAGCTGGGATTACAGGTGTGTGCCACCACACCTGGCTAATTTTTGTACTTTTAGTAGTACATGTTGGTTTCACCATGTTGGTCAGGCTGGTCTCGAACTCCTGACCTCGTGATCCAACTGCCTTGGCCTCCCAAAGTGCTGTAATTACAGGGGTGAGCTACCATACCTGGCCAAGGCAGAATTTTAAATCAGCAACTGGGATACAATATTAGTGCAGATAATTTACACTAGAGTCATATTTGTATCTGTTACGGTATTAAGTATACCGCATGTGTACAGACTGTTAGAAGAAATCCATTTCATTTTTAAAGCAGTAGATTGTTTAGTAAGTTTAGTTCTTTAGCACTTTCTTAAAATTCCTGGTAAGTTAGCTCCGTTGTCTTTTTAAATAGCAAAAACAAACAAACAAACCCACAAACCCCACACACACACAAAAAAATGGTAAGTATGCTGTTACTTTGAAGAGTCACAGCTATTTAAGGTAAAACAATCAACTAGACCTCCAAGGGCACTTGTGTCTAAAATGTCCCTTTTGTCCCCAAAGGAAATGATCAAGTATTATATTAAGGTGCTTACTATTCCAAATAATAATAATAATAATAATAACATCAGAGGAAACTGGTCTTTAATTGGATGCTCGAGTTTTTTCCAGGACTCTTAGTATATTTAGATGTTGGTATCTTGACTTTGACACTTTCCTGATTGCCCTTTATAGCGGCCTCAAGGCGGGCTTTTAGGGCTGGAGAAGAAGTCACTAAACTTTTAAAAACAGATGAATACTGAGGTCCAATCTGCATGAGATTTTGTAGAGCAAAGTCATGTAAATTTCTCATTATGGAAGTTGCTGATCCCAGAGCATTTTCATCCAAAAGGAAGGAAATGAGGATGGGCAAAAGACAGGCCACCAGCTGAGAGCCTAGAAAGTAAACAAATGATATAAGTTCAGGGACTTAAATGTTCCTAACATAAGGCTGCAAATGCCCCTGATCTGTATACATTTTTCCCCACTAGAGAAAACAATTCATCCAATCCCTTCTAAATTCATAATAATATCAATACTTGGGATTAACGTAACACCTTTCAATGAACGTGAAATACAGATACAATGTGACTGAATGTTTTGCAATTTAAATAACAGTAAAGTTCTGACTTTTGTAGAGACTGAGTTAGTAAGAATGTAGTGCTGACACTTACGATGGTGTTCTTCAGCAACAGTAACCAGTGTTTCTAAGACCTTTATGCCTTCTTGGAAGATCTGAAGCTCAGCAGTGTTTTCAGGTTTTCTCTTGTCTATTTCCTGCAGTTTTTCCATGATACAGGATGCTAAAGAGTAAATGTATGGGTAGGAAACAGCTGGATTTGGATACTGAAAGATGGAATGGAGGAGCTGGTAGGTCTTGATTTGTACCTAATTGGGTAAGAGAAAAGAACAGCAAATACTATAAATAAAATTTTAAAAAGTCCCTGACGACTCTTTGCTTTTTAAAGTAGTGAAAATATTTAAATTTATTTCTAATTTATCTTTAATTTTGAAAGTCCAACGGCCAAAAGGTAATCAAACTTCTATGCTAACAGTGGTTGTGACAGTTTGGAATGGGAAAGAAGCATACAGGTAAACAGGGAAGCAAAACAGAGTGGTTAATTTTTCTTCTTTTCTCTAATTCTCCTTTTCTCCCTCATGTCTTTCTCTATAATGTAAAACAAAAACACTACCAAAACCCCTCCTTTAACTTTTTTTTTTTTGAGATGGACTCTTGCTCCATTGCCCAGGCTGGAGTGCAGGGGTGCGATCTCGGCTCACTGCAACCTCTACCTCCTGAGTTCAAGCAATTTTCCTGTCTCAGCCTCCCGAGTAGCTGGGACTACAGGCGTTCGCCACCACACCCAGCTAATTTTTTGTATTTTTTGTAGAGAAGGGGTTTCACCTTGTTGGTCAGGCTGGTTTCGAACTCCTGACCTCAACTGATCCACCTGCCTTGGCCTCCCGAAGTGCTGGAATTACAGACATGAGCCGCCATACCCAGCCTCCTTCTTTAACATTTTTATGGGTAGAAAGCAAAACAAAACAAAACAAAAAAACACACAAAACAACAAAACACATACAACCTTGAAAGATATTTTGTTGATTTCAGAAAATGTTTTAGACAAAAATGATGTATTTGATGTTCAAATGTCATGGTCTGAGTGTTTCAAGGAACCACGTCTGGACCATATTAATTATGTGTCATCAGGCATCAGAGTCCCAACTTGGAGACTGCTATACAAAGCTGCTGCAGGCAGCAGGCAACAGGACAGAGGATAAAAGGAAATGACTATACATCAAATATATAAATCAACTTTTATTGAGTTAACTGTAATGGTGTTTTAATAATTATTTTTTCTGAGAGAAAATCTGGTTCCTGTATCTTCAGGAGTAGATATATGTGTGATCACTGGCTATGAACTCACCTAGAGGCACATAAAAAATAGGAGATTACTCAAGTAAATGAAGGGGACATAAGGGAATGGGATAAATTTGTGTGTATTGCTTTTGGAATGGGTCCTATTATTTCACATTCATATTATTGAAGGTATGTGCTGGAATCTTTTTTTTTTGAGACAGCATCTGGCTGTGTCATCCAGGATGGGGTGCAGTGGCATGATCATGGCTCACTGCAGCCTCAAGGTCCCAGGCTCGATTGATCCTCCTGCCTCAGTCCCCCAGAGCAGCTGGGACTACAGGCCTGCACCCCCACACCAGGCTAATTTTTGTGTTTTTTTGTAGAGATGCTTTCTCACTATGCTGCCCAGGCTGTTCTCGTACTTCTGGCCTCAAGCAATCTGCCCACCGCGTCCTCCCAAAGTGCTGGATGGAATTACAGGCATGAGCCACAGTGCCTGGCCTCCCTTTGTCTCTCTTTTTTTTAAAAAAATAAAATCCACTACAATATGCTACAAAGTATCTTATAAAAGTCCCTTATAAAGTTCTGGTGCTACATCAATCTTAAGATTCCTCTATCTTGAATTTAGTTTCTTAACATTTCCTCTTCTGCCACTATCCTCTACCCTTAGGGCTGAAGAACAAGACTTATTTGGCTTTGTCACTCCTGAAATAGAAATTAATCTGAAATCTGAAAATAAAAAATTTGTAGTCTAATATTTCCTATTGGAGCCAACAAAAATCACAAAGAAAATTTTGTAAAAGCCTAGCCATAGTCCTATTACATACATCTTTCCGTTAAAAGACACTTACCATCGGATCTTTTATCTCAAGAGTAGCTTTAAATTTATCAATACAGCGCTTCTGAAGGCATGGGATGGTAGTTACTTCTGGACTGGTAGACAAAATAAACACTGTGATAGCGGTAAGTAGACTGACTTCATCAAGTTCTTGGTGTGTTTCATCAACTAAAGAGAAATGCTCTATTAGAAACAGATCATATTTACTGCTTTATATACCTGTGTGAAGCTGTCTACAGTTTGGTAGTAACAGTTTGGTGTACACAACAGATATAGACAATGAACGCTGATTAAGAACCCTGGCAAATGTACATTTTAAGATGTGCATTATAAGTAATTCTAGAGCTAAGAACTACCAAAGTAATTATAATCTTTAAAGGTTAAGGCCCCAGTAAATAAATATATACATTTACTAGGAATATATATTTATTAGTTGTGTGACTTTGGACATCTAACTCCATCTTCAGTTTCCTCATCTGTAAAAATGGGAATAACAACAGTACTCACATTGATAGGGTTATGAAGACTAAATGAGTTAATCCATGTGAAGCATTTAGAATAGTATGCTACACATGACGCTCAGTATATGCTACTTATCATGTTAATTACTTTTACTGTGAAGCAACACAGAAATGCTTGGACAATTATTTTCTCTTTGTTAAAGTATTTTGATAGTACATGTATCAAGTGAAAATACCTTAGCACTTTACACATATGATTTCTCAAGAGTAGAGAAAAACCTGAAAACAGCTGTGTACCACAATCATTTGAAGGAATTTTCTATTAGAAGTAATCTACCTTTATTTTCCAGTCATACTCTCATTAAATAATTTTAATGAACCTGCTGTGGAAAAAAAATCACTGTTATTCAAAAAGGAAAGGTGTAGCAAATTCAAATATTTAAATTGTTTAAGAATGGGTTGTTACGGCCGGGCGCGGTGGCTCAAGCCTGTAATCCCAGCACTTTGGGAGGCCGAGACGGGCGGATCACGAGGTCAGGAGATCAAGACCATCCTGGCTAACACTGTGAAACCCGTCTCTACTAAAAAATACAAAAAACTAGCCGGGCGAGGTAGTGGGCGCCTGTAGTCCCAGCTACTCGGGAGGCTGAGGCAGGAGAATGGCGTGAACCCGGGAGGCGGAGCTTGCAGTGAGCTGAGATCCGGCCACTGCACTCCAGCCCGGGCGACAGAGTGAGACTCCGTATCAAAAAAAAAAAAAAAAGAAAAAGAAAAAAAAAGAATGGGATGTTACTTATGAAGAAATGACATACATATGTAGTAGTTTTGGTCACATTCGTTCAACAAGTACTTAAGAAACATTGTATGCCAGTCCTCTTTTAGGCACGGAGAATACATCTTATAGAGAAGATACACTATAAACTGAGAAGCAAAGACTTTCAGCTAGTGATAAGGTCTAAGCATATAAAAATATATTAAAAAGCTGGCTGGGTGCGGTGACTCGCCTGTAATCCCAGCACTTTGGGAGGCTGAGGCGGGTGGATCACTTGAGGTCAGGAATTCGAGACCAGCCTGGTCAACATGGTGACGCCTGGTCTCTACTAAAAATACAAAAATTGGCCAGATGTGGTAGTGCATGACTGTAATCCCAGCTACTTGGGAGGCTGAGGCAGGGAATCACTTGACACTGGCAAGCAGAGGTTGCAGTGAGCTGAGATTGCACCACTGCACTCCAGCCTGGGCTGCAAAGGGAGACTCCGTCTCAACAGAAAACAAAACAAAACAAAACAAAAACAAAAAAACACCACACCAGGAGCAGTGGTGTGTGTCTGTACTCGCAGCTACTTGAGACACTGAGGTGGGAGGACTGGTTGAGTCCACCAGGAGTTCGAGGCTGCAGTGCACAATGATTGTGCCTGTGAATAGATACTGTACTCCAGCCTGGGCAACACAGCAAGTCCCTGTCCCTTTAAACAAACAAACAGACAAAGAATATTCAAAGTAGCCCAGGACGGTCTATACTGGGTGATCAGAGAAAGCCTTGAGGAGATAATATCAGAGTTGACAATACTCAAGAGGCACAGTAGCAGTGAAAGCAAAATTTTATGGATGAATAGGATTTATTTTATAAAAGACATCTGAATGATTTTAAGGTAAAACAAGTACACAGTTAACATTTAACGTTAACATGTAGCACTGCTATAAGCACTTTATATACATTAAATATTTCATCAACATAACAGCAACATGAGGTAGGTACTCATATCCCTTATTTTATGGACGAGAAACAGAAATGTAGTCATTTGTCCAAGTCACACAATTAGTAAGGCAGAAAGTTTGATTACAGAGAGTGTACTGTTAACTATAATGCTATACTGCTTCCCTTACAGCAAAGTTATTTTTAACCACCTATAGCAACTTGAAACTGCAACAGAGTCAGCTAATTTGTTTAGTAAAAATGTCTTTATTCTCAGCAAGATAAAGTTCTCCTGGGTTCCTTTTATCTTTTCTTCTAAAATCTCTTTATTCCTACTTTTACCTATGATAGATGCATAATTTGCTTAGCATTAGCCTGTGAAAAGCCTGTGTGGTAAGAACTGAGGCCTCTTGCCAATAGCCATATGAATGAGTCATCTTGGAAATGAATCCTCTAGCTGCAGCCCTGGCCAACACCTTAACAGGAATTTCATGAGAGAACCTAAGCTAGAACCACATAGCTAAACTGCTCCTAATCCTGGACCCATAGAAACTGTCAGATAATAAGTGTTTGCTCTTTTAAGCCACTAAGTTTTGAGGTAATTTGTTAGGCAGCAAACATTTAACCTGTCATGATCAACTCCTTAATTTCTCTCAGTAGCTAGTCTAAATCCTGTCCTAGCCTAATTCCCTGATACACATCCAAAAACAAAAACAACAACAATAAAAAATACACAACCCATTCTTTTTGTGTGTGAGATGAAAGAGGCAAGCTCATCATAACCCTCAACATGAATTATTATTATTATTTGTAGAGACAGTATCTTGCTATGTTGCCCACACTGGTTTGAACTCCTGGCCTCAAGCGGTCCTTTCGCCATTGCCTCCCAAAGTGCTGGGATTACAGGCGTGAGCCACACTGGCCAGCCCTCAACCTAAAAACTTGTAGCTATAATACTATTTTCTATCCTCATCTCCTGTTCTTTCCTCATATTGGCAGAGGTCAATCCTTTTAAATGTGCTGTAAATTTTATTCCTTCTGCCTAGACAGGGATGCTACTTTCCTTTCTAATACTTCTAACTCCAACCACATGTCCACCTCCTTTTTTTGCCCCGTAAGTATGAACTCATACTTGAATGTCATCTTTAAAAAAAGTTATCCCTTGACCTTACACTTTCCGTTTAGCTATTTCTCTTCTTCCTGTGAAGAGAAGCCTATACCTGATCTTTCCCATTCCTCACACCTCTCATTTGTGCCTCAACACTGTGAGTTCCGTCCCCCACACTGTTTGGCCTCTCTACAGTATTTTATAGTGCTGACCACTCCCTTTTTATTAAAAACTGGCTTCTGTAACTACATTATCTTCTGAATTTCCTCTCACCTTGCTTTTGGTTCTCTTCTTGCTCCAGAAACTCAAGTTGGGTGATTTCAACTGTCCCATAGGTTACACAGACAGCTCCCAAATACATATATAGTCCAGAAAGCATCTCTAGCCCAGACTACTTTCTTGAATTCCATACCTCTAACCATCTGTTCCATGTGACTATCCTCTAGGCATTTCAAAATCAACTCACTATCTTGTCCTAAAAACCCTCACTCGGTTATTTCTGTTAATCACATTTGAGTGTTCAAGTCATCCTACCCTTTCAACTCCTAAATCAAACTATGAGTAAGTTCTGTGGAAAACTGCTTAACATTTTACTTTTCATCATTTTACTCCTCTTTTTCCGTATTAACATGATCTTATCTCCTACAGTTTGGCTTTCTTTTTTACACTGCTGCCAAGAGCGAACCTTTAGAAACGCAAATCCAAGCACATTACTTTCCTTCTTAAAACCCTTTCAGCCAGACACAATGGCTCATGCCTGTAATCCCAGCACTTTGGGAGGCTGAGGTGGGTGGATCACGAGGTCAGGAGTTCGAGATCAGCCTGACCAACATGGTAAAACCCTTTCTCTACTACAAATACAAAAAACAAAAATGAGCCAGGCCTGGTGGCGTGCACCTGTAATCCCAGCTACTCAGGAGGCTGAGGCAGGAGAATTGCTTGAACCCGGGAGGCAGAAGTTGCAGTGAGCTGAGATTGCACCATCGTACTCCAGCCTGGGCAACAGGGCGAGACCCCATCTCAAAAACAACAACAACAAAAAACCATTTCATGATTCCACATGCCTGTTAAAGGCAGTCCAAATCATGCCAAACCCTCCATAATCTGGCCCCATGTACCATCCAACTTATTTCCCTACTAATTGCCATTTACCACTCTTACATACTCTTCCACCCAAATCCACACCCCCTCATTGTTCTACTTGCTTTCCCTTAGCTATTTAATTCTCCCAAGTTTTTGGTCAAACTGTTGTACCTAGAATCCATTTCTTTCTTTCTTTTTTATCTTTTTTTTGAGACAGTCTTGCTCTGTCGCCAAGGCTGGAGTGCAGAGGTGCGATCTTGGCTCACACTGCAATCTCCACCTCCCAGGTTCAAGCGATTCCTAGAATCCATTTCTATGATGTCCATGTGGAGAAAACTTTCTAATCCTTTAAGACGTTGACTCTTCTGAGAAGCCTTAATGGTGGATCCAGAGATGCACCACTGACATCCCCTTCAAGGGAAAATGTGCTGCCCAGCTGTGGGAAGTGTGATCAAGGGTCAGCTCCTTCCGGGTCAGCCTCAGCTAGAGATAGCTATCTTACCTGAGATCAAATCCTTCCTGGAACCACCCACATTTGAAGGCCAGGCCATTTCTGTCATATGTTCAGACACTCTGATGGGCAATCTGGCTCCAGAGTTCCTCAGATGGATTTACTGAGATTTGTTGGGAAACTGTCACAGTTTGACTCCTTTTGCCCCATATTGCCTTCCCCTTTTCCCCTCACAGATGTTGTTTCTTAATAAACTTCTTGCTCCCCAAACTCCCACTCAGTGAGTACTTTTAGAGAATCCTACTTGTGACACTCTGCCTGATTTCACTTAATCAGTACCAATTACTCCCATTAAAAAAAAAAAGTTATAATTTTTTTTAATGTACTAGAAATGCAGTGATAATTAAGACATGACTATTGCCTTTGGGAAATTCTTAAGGTAATAATCACACCCAACAGCAATTTATAGGAGCCAGACTCCACTATATTCCCAACTTTCCGCAAAGTGGGTGGTCAATAAATGCTGATTTCAATTGAAAACATTTTATATGTAAAATGAAATATGGCAAATTGTGACATTTATAAACAAAACTGGGAAGGCAGGGAAAATGTATACTGTGTATAAAGACTTTTTATAATCACTACAACATACTGTTGAAAACAAAAGTCTCACAAAAATAAGAAAAAAGAGAATTTTTTTTTTTTTTTTTTGAGACAGAGTCTCGCTTTGTCCCCCAGGCTGGAGTGCAGTGGTACGACCTCGGCTCACTGCAACCTCTGCCTCCTGGGTTCAAGCGATTCTCCTGCCTCATCCTCCGGGGTAGCTAGTATTATAGGTGTGAGCTACCACACCCAGCGATAAACAAGTTTTAACAGATGCTGAAAATAATACTGGCTATCATTTATTGATATATGCCAGGTAATAAGTGAGATGCTTTTCACATATTAAGTTACTGCTCTAACAATTTCTTGCAACATAATTATCCCTATTTATTAATAAGAAAACAAAGGTGCAGAAAAACTGAATAACTTGACTAGTCACTTAGTAAATGCTGGCATGGTGAACCAGATTGGTCTTTTTGTATGGCTTATGTACTTTTCAGTATACTGTGTGTATTAAAAACTTCCGTTGGCTAGACATGGATCATACTCCATTATTTTTTTACTAAACACACTATTATATCTGAAGGTCTTTCACTGTCAATGTATAGGTTGCCTGTCATTTAACAGCATTAAGGGTTAAAGACGCTAAAATCGGAACACAGCTTTTTAATTTTATTTTTTTGAGACAAGAGTCTTGTTCTGTCACCCAGGCTGGAGTGCAGTGGCACGATCTTGGCTCACTACAAGCTCTGCCTCCTGGGTTTAAGCAATTCTCCTGCCTCCTGCCTCAGCCTTCCGAGAGCTGGGACCACAGGCGTGCACTACCACACCTGGCTAATTTTTGTATTTTCAGTAGAGATGGGGTTTCTCCATGTTGGCCAGGCTGGCCTTGAACTCCTGACTTCAAGTGATCCACCAGCCTTGGCCTCCCAAAGTGCTGGGATTACAGACATGAGCCACTGCGCCCGGCCCCAGAACACAACTTTCTTTTTCTTTTTTTTTTTTGAGACGGAGTCTCACTCTGTTGCCCAGGCTGGAGTGCAGTGGCGTGATCTTGGCTCCCTGCAACCTCCAGCTCCAGGGTTCAAGCAATTCTTCTGTCTCAGCCGAGTAGCTGAGACAGCATTGGGTAGCTGGGATTATAGGTGTGTGCCACCAGACCCTGCTGGTTTTTTTATTTTTAGTAGAGATGGGGTTTCACCATGTTGCCCAGCTAGTCCCGAACTCCTGACCTCAGGTGATACACCTGCCTTGGCCTCCCAAAGTGCTGGGATTACAGGTGTGAGCCATTGTGCCTGGCCAATTTTCTATCTACTTATATGTATTCTCTAAACACATAGTATTGAATATGGTCTCCTATAGGTGATATGGCCAAATATGATCAAGTAAAATATCCTCAAAAAACTCTTTTTATCACTTTTTAAAACAAACTGAACTGCTTCCAAATAGCCTCAATTACCTGGATCCCAACAGTCAAGAACTGTTGTTAAAGCACTTCGGAGAAGGTCAGTCCAAGCAGTATGGCTCTTTTCTGCCCGGGCCATGGGAGAAGATAATATTCCTTTTAGAGCCTGTAG
Source organism: Rhinopithecus roxellana (assembly GCF_007565055.1). Classification (NCBI taxonomy): domain Eukaryota; kingdom Metazoa; phylum Chordata; class Mammalia; order Primates; family Cercopithecidae; genus Rhinopithecus; species Rhinopithecus roxellana. The sequence goes on along the minus strand of NC_044553.1, from coordinate 52,437,059 downwards.
GGAAGCTGCAACTGTCGAAGATAACTGGCCCCCAGGTAACTTCACAGCAGTCTCTCTGAGGACCCCAATTGTGAGGTACAGTATAGTAGGTAGAATTGAGATGCTTCCTGTAAGATAAATTTTTTAAAAACACACTGCATTTCAACCTATATATATATGGTTCCTAAAAACAAATCATCAAGGAGTAAGACAATGTCAGATTTTTAGTTTTTAAAAGATGATTTCTAATAAAGAATTGTAACTGTTAAGATAATGTAAGTAGCTTTATTAAAATTTTTAAGGATGGACTAAATCTTGATGGTTATAACTAATGTTTAAATTGTATGAGTATCATTATGCTTTTGCTGTTTTTATTTTATTTGGCAGTTGATAAATGAACTTATTTTTATTTATCTTTTATTGTGGTAAAATATATACAACATAAAGTTTACCATTTTAACCATTTTTAGTGTATAATCTAGTGGCATTAAGTACATTCACAATGTTGCCTAGGCAACACAGTGAGACTTCATCTCTACAAAAAAAAAAAAAAAAAAAAATAGCTGGGACAGTGGTGTGCGCCTTAGGAGGCTGAGGTGGGAGGACTGCTTGAGTCCAGGGTGTTGAGGCTGCAGTGAGCTGAGACTGTACCACTGAACTCCAGCCTGGGCATAGAGTGAGACCTTGTCTAAAAAAAAACCAACCAACAAAAAAATAACACCTTTAGCGGCTGGGTGCGGTGGCTCACGCCTGTAATCCCAGCACTTTGGGAGGCCAAGGCGGGTGGATCATGAGGTCAGGAGTTCGAGACCAGCCTGGCCAATATGGTGAAACCCTATCTCTACTAAAAATACAAAAATTAGCCAGGCGTGGTGGTGCGCGCCTGTAGTCCCAGACACTTGGGAGGCTGAAGCAGAAGAGCTGCTTGAACCTGGGAGGCAGAGGTTGCAGTGAGCCGAGATCATGCCACTGCACTCCAACCTGAGTGACACAGCCAGACTTCATTTCAAAAAACAAACAAAAAATGAAAAAACACCTTTAGCAGAAATATGTTTACCAATTAAGAAGTATCTACTAAGTACTAAATACCTATAATCTGCCAGATTTCACAGAATATACAATTTTAATTGGAAACAAAACATTTCCCTTTTTTTTTTTTTTTTTTTTGAGACAGAGTCTCACTCTGTCGCCCAGGCTGGAGTGCAGTGGCACGATCTCGGCTCGCTACAAGCTCCGCCTCCAGGGTTCTCGTCATTCTCCTGCCTCAGCCTCCTGAGTAGATGGGACTACAGAGGCACCCGCCACCACACCTGGGTAATTTTTTGTATTTTTAATAGAGATGGGGTTTCACCATGTTAGCCAAGATGGTCTCGATCTCCTGACCTCGTGATCCACCCGCCTCAGCCTGGCATTAAAGGCATGAGCCACTGCACCCGGCCAACATTTCTCTTTTATATGTAATACTCAATTACATATAATGCCTTTGTAGGACAGATAAAAGCTACAGACCTACATATGGAAATAACACATGCATATACATGAAAAAACAAAACTCAGATGAGCTAGAGTTTTTAGAGAAGCCTTTATACATGAGGTAGGCCTGCAGTTGAACCATGAAGAAAGAAAAAATTTTAAAAGCAGATAAGGGTCATTTCAGATCAAGTAACGACATGGTAGTACAGAACAAGGATGAACATGAAGCCTCTTGGGTTTAGGATTTGCAAAGAAGGAATTGAAAAAAGCTAACAACTTAGCAGAGCTACACAGAGAGCCTTAAATGCCATGTTAAAGAGTATGAACTTGCTGGGCATGGTGGCTCACACCTGTAGTCCCAGCACTTTGGGATGCCAAGGAGGGAGGATCACTTGAGGCCAGGAGTTCAAGACCAGCCTGGGCAACACAGCGAGACCCCATCTCTACAAAAAATTAAAAAAAAAAAATTAGCCAGGTATGGTGACACAGGCCTGAGTCCTAACTACTCAGTAGGCAAAGGTAGGAGGATTGCTTAAGCCCAGGAGTTGAAGGTTACAGTGAACTATTATTGTTCCACTGCACTCTGGCCTGGGTGACAGAGAAAGTACCTGTGTCAAACAACAACAACAACAACAAAAAAGAGTATGGAGTCAATTCCAAACAGAACCAGATACAATGACAAACTTCTGCCATCACTGAGGCAGGAAAAGTCTGTTAGAAATTGTATACCAAAACATGACCAAGCACTAATAATTGCCACTGACTGAAGTACTGTCAATCATAGAAGAGCATATCTATTTACAATACTTGCTATCTCTATATTTTCACTCTCTCTTTTTTTTTTTCAGACATAATTTCACTCTTGTTGCCCAGGCTGCAGTGCAATGGCATTAATCTTAGAGGATTAAAGACAATACCGAAATGTTTGGGTCAGCATTCATTTAAAAAGAAAAAGATTAGCAACTAGACTCCATTACCTATTAAAACCATTTCTCTTCTAGGTCAAGTCAAGCAATCACATACCACAGCATACCTTCAGGAGAGCACACTGCAGGAAGTTCGGAAAGGATAACCAACGCAGCTGAAACCAATCTACTTCCATCTTCTGATAGCATCTGTGGCTTCCTAGCTTTTACTCCTGGGCTACCTGTCAATTTAGGATTTAATTCTGGGAGCTGTCTAACTAGAATGCATACACACAATTCTAGTGTTGCAAAGACCAAAGACTTCCCAGGCACAAGTCCTCCAGTGTCCTTTCCCTCTCCAAACTCTGGCAGAGTTTCCTTTTCAGCAGCCCCATCATCAACTAAAAGACAGAAAGAACAGTGTTTAATACTTTATGCTTGCTTTGCTTCTGGTAGACGGCAATTTAGTTAAATCCTATTACAGGAAATACATTTATTTTATTTTTCTTTTTTTTTTTTTTTTTTTTTTTTTTTGAGACGGAGTCTGGCTCTGTCGCCCAGGCTGGAGTGCAGTGGCCGGATCTCAGCTCACTGCAAGCTCCGCCTCCCAGGTTCACACCATTCTCCTGCCTCCGCCTCCCAAGTAGCTGGGACTACAGGCGCCCGCCTCGTCGCCCGGCTAGTTTTTTGTATTCTTTAGTAGAGACGGGGTTTCACCGTATTAGCCAGGATGGTCTCGATCTCCTGACCTTGTGATCCGCCCGTCTCGGCCTCCCAAAGTGCTGGGATTACAGGCTTGAGCCACCGCGCTCGGCCCATTTATTTTATTTTTCTAAGACTGAGTCTAACTCTGTCACCCAGGCTGGAGTGCAATGGCATGATCTCGGCTCATTGCAACCTCTGCCTTCCAGTTTCAAGCGATTCTCCTGCCTCAGCCTCCCAAGTAGCTGGGATTACAGGCATGCACCACCATGCCCAGCTAATTTTTGTATTTTTAGTAGAGATGAGGTTTCACCATGTTGGTCAGGCTGGTCTCGAACTCCTGACCTCAAGCTATCTGCCCGCCTCGGCCTCCCAAAGTGCCAGGATTACAGGTGTGAGCCACCGCGTCTGGCTCGGAAATACATTTAATGACTAAATTTTGGGTGTTAAAGACTAAGAGAGAAAGAAGTTATGAAGGGAAAAATAATCATCTTTATTATGACTTCCTATTGCAATTGGTCAAAAAAAGTCTTTTTAATCCTGTCAGTCTTATAATATTGCCTGGTTAACTCCTTCTTGCTGTTAAGACTGTAAACCTGACAGCTAGAGCTCCAGAAATTACCATGTGATCTTAGGTATCGATGGTGGCTGGACAGGAAGAAAGTCACGTCCTTAATGTCTTTAAGAAGGTGCCATATCAGCCCTAGACTCCCTAACTCTGGCCATCTATTTAGATGAGCAAATAAATCTTTGGGGTTTAAATCCACTGTTATATTGGGTTTTCTATAATATGTAGGCAACTATAAACTTAAGTGGTAAACTCTCCAATACCATATTAGACTTGTAAATGAGCAATCTGCAAACATTAAGTTCTTTCCATGCACACTGGTAAACACAGCTAAAGCAAGTACTCTAGTAGTATAAGGGATTTATTTCTTCCAGGTTTTGTTAAAATTCTCATTTCACCCAGAGAATAGTAGTTTAACTACTGACGATATCTAAACTAACATGCAGAGGTGAATGAGAGGATTTAAAACCACGCCAAGCTGGGCATGATGGCTCATGCTGGTAATCCCAGCACTCTGGAAGGCCAAGGTGAGTGGATTGCCTGAGTCCAGGAGTTCGAGAGACAAGGCTGGGCAACATGGTCATATCCTGTATCTTCTAAAAAATACAAAAAAATTAGCCAGGCATGGTGGCATGCGCCTGTAGTTCTAGCTACTCAGGAGGTTAAGGTGGGAGAATCACCTGATGCTGGGAGGTCGAGGCTGCAGTGAGCCGAGATCATGCCACTGCACTCCAGTTTGGGCAATTGGAGTGAGACCCTGTCTCACTAAATAAATAAACAAATAAATAAAGCCATGCTTAAAGACTCTACTTTCAGGGATCATTTCTATAGTTTATTACTAGGGAAGTTTCTCTGAATGTGTAGGCACAAAAAGTAAAACAAGGCCATGCCTAGACATGTTTTATTTGTACTACACACAAAAGATGATCAAAACTATAAAGATATATTAAACAATATTTACAAAAGAATGATGCTATTTGATCAACTCGGCATTAAAGGTTAACATTTACCTTCTGCACTTCGTCTTTTTTCCTTCACATGTTCTTGAGCAGCACAGATAATCTGCCTTACCACTTCAAGTGAAGCCAACTGAATGGAAGGTGATTCTCTGGTTAAAATTACTCGATGTAGAACATTCAGTAATTCTATACCCAAGTCCTATCATAGAAATCATGTAGAGGACACTGTATTAGAAATTATACATTTCTTTTGTAAAAATACCAATGCTAAATGCCATGACAAAATTCAGAAAAAGAGAATGTAACAAATTGCTTTAGTGCAATAAAGTTAAGTAACACTTGCTCCATTTTAAATCAATGTCAGAGGCCGGGCACAGTGGCTCATGCCTGCAATCCCAGCACTTTGGGAGGCCGAGGTGGGTGGATTACTTGAGGCCAGGAGTTCGAGATCAAGCCTGGCCAACATGGTGAAACCCTGTCTCAACCTGATTAATGCTTTAAACCTAATAATAGTATTAAACACTTAAATAATAGACAGTCTATGCAGAGGAAATTATACTACTCACTTATCTCAACATCCAAGAGTCAATAACAAAAGAAATATACTAGATAAAACATGATATCAAAAGTATCTGCCCAATGCATACTTGCCCTTGAGAAAAGCAGTCAAAGGGAAGTACCATACTTTGTACAGGAACCCTTTTCCCATGGCCACACCCAAGTCAGATATTAGTGCCCGACTCCATCTAAAGATTAGCCAGCAATCTCTTAAAAAGACCTGGAGGGAGAACTCAGCCAACAGGAATACTTTGTAATGGACAGTAACTACATGAACCCATTAGATTCTCCCTTGGGGAATGGAATATAAGATATAGGTATATACACAAAGAGCAGGGTATGCAGAAGCAAAAAGACACAAAGAATAAATGTCACATGTAATCAGTGGCTACTGTCCTGGAGAATGCAATATAGAACGCTCCCATCATTGCAGAAAGAAGCAGAGACAGAAAAGTGGCAGAGTCAGAGGCATGATCATTTCTGGGTCAACACATATGCTTATGGCATTCTGGTTCCAAGGCCTAGCTGTGTGGCCGTATGGTTTTAAAAAAAATTTCTCTGTGTTTACTCTCTGTTAACTATAGAAACCTGAACATGTTTCTCTTCCTTAAAGTCTACAGAAGCCTTACAAAAAAAACCCCAGATAAATCACCTGATCACTGCCAATTTTTGATCTGGGCCAAGGTACATCTAGAAGTGCTTGCAATGCATATAAACAAGCAGTTATGCTTTCCATGGTTGCATCTGAACGCAAGGAACATAGAAATTCCACGCTGATTCCTGTGGAAAGCCAAAAAAGAGGAGGAGGCTTCTTTCAAATTATTAGTTTATAAAATTAAGTAATTAATCTTATATTTTGGTAAGATATATAAACAGACAGTAAAAAGGTAATACAAATAAATGACAATGAATTTAAGACTAAACAATTAAATGACAAGACAAGTCACTTAATAGTTTGTTTCTATCTACACGTACAAAAAGAATAATCTATGCCGGGCGTAGTGGCTCACGCCTGTAATCCTAAGCCCTTTGGGAGGCGGAGGCAGGCGGATCACCTGAGGTTGGGAGTTTCAGACCAGCCTAACATGGAGAAATCCCATCTCGACTAAAAATACAAAATTAGCTGGGCATGGTGGCACATGCCTGTAATCCCAGCTATTCGGGAGGCTGAGGCAGGAGAATTGCTTGAACTCAGGAGGCAGAGGTTGTGGTGAGCTGAGATCGCTCCATTGCACTCTGGCCTGGGCAACAAGAGCAAAACTCTTGTCTCAAAAAAAAAAAAAACAAAACCAAGAAACTAAACTAGGCCTGTGCACTAGTTGCTTAGTTGCTATGAAACAGTTCAAAGCTACAAAAATTACAATAAAATTGCACCAGAAAACATATGGAGTTTTACAACTTTACTTGGGCTAAAATTTATTGGGTGATCATCACATATCAGTCACTGTGCTTTGACATACATCTTTTTATTAAATTATCCTAACAGTTGACAAAGTAGGCACTATTATTGACATTAATTCTGAGATAAATGAGCAGAGAGTTTAAGTAATTTATCTATATTTTTATTTTTAATTGACAATAATTGTGAGCTTGAGTTGAAATCGTGCCAATGCACTCCAGCCTGGGCAAAAGAGTGAAACTCCGTATCAAAAGGAAAAAAAAAAAAAACCCGAGGGTTGTAAACTTCTATAAGTGATTTAACTGACCTAAAATCAGATGGAATCTATCAGTATAGACATCCTCAGGGGACTTTATGGTAGCCCCAGAAGATGAACCCTGACACATGGAAGTTGGTGTTACAGGCCTGGAGAGATCAGATGCTCCTTCATCTGGGTCAGCAACAACAAAGCCTGTGCTTGTAAGCCACAATGCTGTAGCATGGAGTATAAGTGCCCAGGAGTTGTAATACTGCAATTTTGCATTTTCACTAGTCTCTGCTGTGTAGAAAGCACCACCTAAAGCAAACAGTTTCAGGAGAAATAAGAGATTAGCTTCCAATGTATTTTCTCTTTTTTCTGTTACAAGATATAGACCATTTCCATCACTCTGAAAGTTCCCTTGTACCCTTTTTCAGTCAGTTCCCTATACCCTAAGGCAATTACTTTCTAGTTTTTATCAGCACAGATTAGTTTTGCCTACTCTTCAACTTCATATAAATAGAATCACACATTCACATGTACTTATTTGTGACTAATATTTTGTTAACAAAATAACCTAACAACATTTTTAGAGATTCATTCATGCAGCTGTGTTATCAGTATTCTGTTATCAACGTTCTTATTTTTACTGGGAATACAGCTGATAGGTCATAGGGCTCATCTACTTTTAACTTCATAAAAAGTTTTCAGCCTAATTTGTAACTTTTTATAATTTAATCACAAACATTTAAAAACAAAATATGTATATATGTGTGATTAAAATAAATACCAATACCCATTTACCCACTTCCAAGATGAACATTAACATTTTCCCTGATTTTCTTTTTAAATCTCTCTTATTTTTTTTCTCTTTTTTTTTCAGATGGAATCTCACTCTGTCACCCAGGCTGGAGTGCAGTGGCGTGATCTTGGCTCACTGTAACCTCCAACTTCTGGGTTCAAGCGATTCTCCTGCCTCAGCCTCCTGAGTAGCTGAGACCACAGGTATGCACTACCACGCCTGGCTAATTTTTTGTATTTTAGTAGAGATGGGGTTTCACCATGTTGCCCAGGTTGGTCTTGAACTCCTGGGCTCAGGCAATCCGCCCACCTCGGCCTCCCAAAGTGTTGGGATTACAGGTGTGAGCCACCGTGCCTGGCCAATTTTTTCCTTAAAAAACTTAAAACTATTATACCACTAATTCTTGCCCCTCCTTCCATGACTACTTTCCTCAAGCCAGTAAGAATGACTCCTAGATATGGTCTTGTACTTTCACAATAATCTATGTATTCATTAAAAACATATGCTATTTTTTTGTGTGCTTAAAAGTTTACTTAAAAGGCATCATACTGTATGTATTCTTTTTTTTTTTTTGGAGATGGGGTTTCACTATGTTGCCCAGGTTGGCCCTGAACTCCTGAGCTCAAGTGTCCCTTCCACTTCAGCCTCCTGAGTAGCTGAGACTACCAGCATGTACTACCATGCCTGGCTTACATGCATCCTTTATTTTTTTGTCCAGGCACGGTGGCTCATGCCTGTAATCCCAGCACTGTGGGAGGCTGAGGTGGGCAGATCACCTGAGGTCAGGAGCTCAAGACCAGCCTGGCTAACATGTAGAAACCCTGTCTCTACTAAAAATACAAAAATTAGCTGGACGTGGTAGTGCACACCTGTAGTCCTAGCTACTTGGGAGGCTAAGGCAAGAGAATCACTTGAACCCAGGAGGTGGAGGTTGCAGTGAGCTGAGATCAAGCCACTGACCTCCAGACTGGGTCACAGAGCAAGATTCTGTCTCAAAAATAAATAAATAAATAAATAAATAAATATTTTTTCACTTAACATTATGTTTTTAAGATTTACTTACAGTTGCTACGTGTCTGTCATTCATTTTTCTGTTGTGTAAGTAAATCAGCTTATTTTCACTTTGTTTCCATTTTAATGCTACTGAAAAGTACAACAAACACTCCACATATCTTTTTGTATATAATTCTAACGAAAATTCTAATAGAACTAGGGTGCGCACCATAGTGTATACCATAGTCCCAGCTGCTTAGGAAGGTGAGATGGGAGGATCACTTGAGCCCAGCTGTAGTGCACTATAATTGCTCCTGTGAACAGTCATTATACTCCAGCCTGGGCAACCCAGCAAGACCCTGTCTCTAAAAACACACAAACAAACCAAATACACACACACACACAAAACTAGTAGAACTTTACAGACTCTTCCTAAAATTCATTTCAAAAAGTAAAAATACAATGATAGCTAAGACATTTTGGAATAACATGAAGAAGATTAAGAGTGGCTACAAAGTAACCAACCCATAAAATGCAGTATTAGTAACTGACTAAAAATAAGAACCCTATCCCTATTCCACACACACAAAATAAATTCCAGTTCTACCAAAGTTCAAAATGTAAAAGGCAAAACTGCAAAGCTTATATGTCTTTATGATCTTAAGTTTAAAAATGTATGTGGCAACACAAAAACACAAACCATAAATGACTGATTACATTCCTTAATTTTTTTTTTTAAAGAGAGGGACTTGCTCTGTCACCCAGGCTGGAGTGCAGTGGCACAATCATAGCTTCCTGCAGCCTCCAACTCCTGGGCTCATGGGATCTTCCCACATCAGCCTTCTGAGTAGCTGGGACTATAGGTGTGCTACATCACACTAAACTTCCATTAGTTTAAAAAAGGTAAAAGAAAAGGACAAGTTACAGACTGAGAGAAAATACTTATAAGACATGCAATCACAAAGGAATAGTGTTGTGTATATATATAAAGGATTACACAATCAGGAAGAAAACAATTTTTTTTTTTTTTTTGAGACGGAGTCTTGCTCTGTCGCCCAGGCTGGAGTGCAGTGGCCAGATCTCAGCTCACTGCAAGCTCTGCCTCCTGGGTTTACGCCATTCTCCTGCCTCAGCCTCCCGAGTAGCTGGGACTACAGGCGCCCGCCACCTCGCCCGGCTAGTTTTTTGTATTTTTCAGTAGAGACGGGGTTTCACCGGGTTAGCCAGGATGGTCTCAATCTCCTGACCTTGTGATCCGCCCGCCTCGGCCTCCCAAAGTGCTGGGATTACAGGCTTGAGCCACTGCGCCCGGCCGAAAACAATTGTTAGAAATGAATTTCTGATGCCGCAAAACAAACAGCACTCAGATATAATTTCAGTTTCCTCAGCAAGGCAATTTACTTTTGCAAAAGGGTGTCTCTCGTGCCCATTAAGATCGCAAGTGCACACGGAACAAAGGAGACAAGGGGGGTTTTATATCCTTAATGCGATCTGTATCTCTGTGTTCTTCCCCCATGGGCTGGGGTCGGACTGTATAATCTGAGCGGACCCGACTGGCTGCTTGTAAATATTTTTCTAAATATGGAAGGGAGGGGGACGTGAGGTCCAGTGGTGGAGCAACTGGGACGTGCAGTTTCGGAACAATGGGTACAGGTAACCAAAGGAACAGATGTAAGTTATCAATTAAAACTGACGGGAAGGGGGTAGGGTGTTTACAGTAACTAGAGGCAAGGAGAAACAAGAAAGTTGAGTTTGAGAACAAAGGGTAAGGAAGTTAACAGGCTAAACCTTTTGAAGAAAAACTCAGAAAATTCATTGTATCTTACAACAAAATAAATACCAAATAGCAGATGGGCAAAGATTATGACTAAATTATTTATGGAAGAAGCAACTTAAAGACTGTTAATCAAGGAAATAAGAAAATAAAACAATGAAATATTTCATAGCCATCAGATTGGCAAAAATTATTAAGTATGATAATACAGTGTGGAGAAATGAAAACAAGTTGCTGGTGGGTGTAGCCTTTCTTTTTTTTTTTTTGAGACAGAGTCTCACTCTTGTCACCTAGGCTGGAGTGCAGAGGCACGATCTCAGCTCATTGCAACCTCTGCCTCCCAAGTTCAAACAATCCTCCTGCCTCAGCCTCCCGAGTTGCAGGGATTACAGGCACGCACCACCACACTTGGCTAACTTTTGCATTTTTAGTAGAGACGGGGTTTCACTATGTTGGCCGTGCTGGTCTCGAACTCCTGACCTCAAGTGATCTGCCAACCTCAGCTTCCCGAACTGCTGGGATTACATAAGCTTGAGAACAGCCTGGCAACAAGGCAAAACCCCATCTCTGCAAAATATACAAAAATTAGCAGGGCGTGGTGGTGTATACCTGTAGTCCTTGCTACTTGGGAGGCTGAGGTGGGAGGACTGCCTTAACCCAGGAGGCAGAGATTGCAGTGACCCAAAATTGCACCAATGCACTCCAGCCTGGGAAACAAAGTAAGACCCTGTCGCAAAAAAAAAAAGAAAATATGTTACTGTCACTCTAGGAATTATATAAGTATTTTACCTCCTTACCTTCAGCAGGAAGTTGGGAGGCAAATTCTGAAGGCAAAGTTAAAAGAGCAAAATCCTGAAGTGCAGCAAGCCAGAGTCTGCTTAGTGTGCCAAGATCTGCATAGACTAAGTCAAGAAGTCCATCTGATGAACATGATCCATTTCTGATACTGTCCTCTAAACAGCTGGTAGTCTTCAGAGGTTGCCTGTGGTTTTTATGTCTTTGCACAGCAATTATGTAGACCTGTTAAAGGTTAATTTAAAAACAGGAAATCTTTTATCTGCTGAAAAGGTACTATAAAATGTTTATATTTTCCTGAAGAGACAGACTTACCTTTGAGCATACTGGACTTGAAATGCACTGTGATATCAAGAAGGCCTGTGTGTGTAACTACACACAGAAAACTGGGGTAGAAAGATTCAAAAATACTATCTTCAATGAGATGCATTAGGGATAACAAATATCTGGTAAATATGATGCCACTTCTCACATTTACAATCATAATACTATATCACGGCACTCTTTCTCACTAAGCCTGGTATGGCCTAATAATCCATCTTAACATACGGCTATAGGTAGCCATCTCTTAACTGAAATACTGAAAATATTTTCATTCAAATGTATCACTAAATCTCTACAAAGTGTACACAAATAGATTTAACATGGATTATAGAATGTTAAAGTATGCAACACAGTGTATAACATGCACTATTCCTTTATCTACAACTCTAAAATCCAAAAAGCTCTGAAAAAACCTAAGTTTTGGGCAAACTAATCTGGTGGCAACACTGACGAACTTATGTGAGGCCATTTATATCTATATACACAAAACAGTATGAATATTCAAACATGAATGTGTCTGATTATAGATTCTATGGTATTGCCCTAGACTTCCCAGATATATATTGGTCAGTCATTATTTATCTTTATTGAAGAAATAATATGAGGAGGTAACAGGCTTAAGCAAAAGCACAGAGATTTAGATCCAGTCTATTTTATTTTATTTTTATTTTTTTGAGAAGAAGTCTCACTCTGTCACCCAAGCTGGAGTGCAGTGGTGCCATCTCAGCTCACTACAACCTTCACCTCCCCGGTTCAAGCAATTCTCCTGCCTCAGCCTCCCAAGTAGCAGGGATTACAGGCGTGCACCACCATGCCTGGCTGGTTTTTGTATTTTTTAGTAGAGACTGGGTTTCACCATGTTGACCAGGCTGGTCTTGAACTCCTGACCTCATGTGATCTGCCTGCCTCAGTCTCCCAAAGTGCTTGGATTATAGGTGTGAGCCACCACGCCCAGGCTATTTTATTTGTTTTCTTATTTTTGAGATGGAGTTTCGCTCTTGTTCCCCAAACTGGGGTGCAATGGTGCGATCTCGGCTCACTGCAACCTCTGCCTCCCGGGTTCAAGAAATTCTCCTGCCTTAGCCTCCCGAGTAGCTGGGATTACCGGCGTGCGCCACCATGCCCAGCTAATTTTTTTGTATTTTCAGTAGAAAAGGGGTTTCACCATGTTAGCCAGGCTGGTCTCGAACTTCTGATCTCAGGTGATCTGCCCACCTCGGCCTCCCAAAGTGCTAGGATTACAGGTGTGCACCACCGTGCCTGGCCTATTTTATTTATTATTAAAATTTTATATAGAGATGAGGTCTCAGTATGTTGTCCAGGCTGATCTCGAACTCCTGGTCTCAAGTAATCCTCTTGCCTTGGGCTCCTAAAGTGTTGGGATTACAAGCATGAGCCACTGCACCTGGCCAGACCCAGTTTATTGAATCTAGGCACAACTACTTCCTAATGAAGGCTGTGATAAATAATGACAAAAATAAAGATTCTACAACTTTCAGGTTTAAAATACCTCTACTGGAGGAAACCCTTTTGTACATGTTGGTTAATCTCTTAGATGAAATCTGAGATTACAAACCTTCATTAAAATGGTATGTGAACTGGGCCAGGCATGGAGGCTCATACTTGTAATCCCAGCACTTTAAGAGGCAGAGGAGAGTGGATTGTTTGAGGTCAGGAGTTCAGGACCAACCTGGCCAACACGGTGAAACCCCATCTCTACGAAAAATACAAAAATTAGCTGGGTGTGGTAGTGAATACCTGCAGTCCCAGCTACTTGGGAGGTTGAGACACGAGAATCGCTTGAACCTGGGAGATGGAGGTTGCTGTGAGCCAAGATTGCTCCAGTGCACCCCAGCCTCGTCAACAGAACAAGACTCTGTCTCCAAAAAAAATGATATGTGAACCAAGATTGGTCATGTTTGGTCACTGCTGAAGCTGGGTGATGGGTATATGTAGATTCGTTATAAATAGTACTACGTCTACTTTTGCAAATGTTTAAACATTGCATAGTAAATTAAAAAATATAGTTTTCTTCTTTATTGGGAAAGTAAATAAGCATTTTACTGTAAGATTTCTTTATCCTTGGAAAATAAAATAACTACTACTTAGTATTCAAAAATCATTCTATGAAAGAGCATTAGAAAGCATTATATGCTACAGAGTTGAGAGAAAACCAAATTTCCAAGAATTCAGGATTCAATAAAAGTTGACTTCCACTGGCTACTATAAAGTCTTTCTGGCTTATAAGTGGCACTGCTTAAAGTAGGAGATAATAGACTACGGAAGACTCTTTAAAATGCTTGACCAACATATTAACATATAAATACATCACATGTTGGAATTATTTTTAAACTTAAAAATGAACTTATTTGTAGTTCATTTTAAATAGTAAATTTCAGTTTATGGCCTAAGGTGTTTATTAACAACTTCTAAAATTCCAGTAATAAGAAATACCAACCTCTGCCCAGGCTTTAAGCACAGCTAAGATCTCCATGGTAGAAGCGCTTTCATTATATAAGTGACTTAGAGCTTCTTTTCCAGCCTGTATTTTAGTTAACGATGAAACAAGCAACTGATGAACTCTTCGGAGATCATTAAGGTCACTTACAACTCCACTTGCTATCCAGGCACTGCAAACCTAGTTTTCAAGAAATTAAAAGTTATATTTTAAAATTATAAGTATCTCCCTTGGCTGGGCATGGTGGCTCATACCTGTAATCCCAGCATTTTGGGAGCTGAGGCAGGCAGACTGCTTGAGCTCAGGAGTGTGAGACAAGCCTGGGCAACATGGCATAACTCTGTCTAAAAGAAAATATAAAAATCAGCTGGGCATGGTAATGTGCACCTGTAGTACTAGCTACTCAGAAGGCTAGGGCAGGAGGACTGCATGAGCCCCTAAGTTTGAGGACACAGTGAGCTAGGATTGAGCCACTACACTCTAGACCTCTAGACTCGCTGGCAGAGTGAGACCCCATCTCTTAAAACAAAAAAAACAAAAAAACCCATCTCTTAAAAAAAAAATCTCCCTTGTGAGTTCAGCAGAGCTCATCACATCTCAAGAATCTAGTCACTGAGACTATATTGCTATTGCTTTCAAGAAATCCTGTGGAAGGAGGCTGATAATGATAGTCAAAAGCCAGCATTTCCAAAGGGAACGCAGTCTAAGGTTGAAGCAAGGAAATCAGTGCTAATGAGCACATAAATCGAACAGTTCTAGATGTATTAATATGGAGAAATGAAGCTATGAAATCATAAAACCCCAACAAAATTTTTGATTGTTTTGAAGACAGTGTATTTTTAATCTTAAAAACAAAACATCATTAATTCTACAATGCAAAACACTTGGTCCAGGTGCCATGATATTTCTCTCTCTTTTTTTGGGATAGGATCTTGCTCTGTAGCCCCGGCTGGAATGCAGGGGTGCCATCACAGCTCCTACAGCCTTGACCTCCACGGCCCAGGGTATCCTCCCACCTCAGCCTCCTGAGTAGCCAGGACCACAGGCACATACCACCACGCCTGGCTAATTTTTTATTTTTTATAGAGAAAGGGTCTCCCTATGTTGCCCAGGCTAGTCTCAAACTCCTGAGCTCAAGTGAGTCACTTGCCGTGGCCTCCCAAAGGGCTGGGATTATAGGAATGAGTCACTGTGTCCAGCTGATATTTCTCTTTTTCTAAGGACAATTTAGTTTTCCTCTTCTGTGTATTTATTTAGTTATTATCTCATCTCACAAACTATTTCAAGTGGCTTACAGCAGGAACACACATAATAAAGTTATAATAAATTAGAGATTCATACAACATTTAACATAGTTCTCTGAATAGTAAAAGCACTCAACTATTTCCCAAGTACAATTAAATAAAAGTTGAAAGAACTGACTAAAATTAGTTTTTCCCACTATGTTTATAATTAATTTATTCATGTCAGTCCTGCTGGTAATTAGTTCAGGTCATTCCGGACTAGAGTTTTTTTTTTTTTTGAGATGGATTCTCCCTCTGTTGCCCAGGCTGGAGTGCAGTGCATGATCTCAGCTCACTGCAGCCTCTGCCTCCCAGGTTCAGGTGATCCTCCCACCTCAGCCTCCTGAGCAGCTGGGACAATAGGTACCTGCCACCACGCCTGGCTCATTTTTTTGTACTTTTAGTAGACAGGGTTTCACCATGTTGGCCAGGCTGGCCTCTAACTCCTGACCTCAAGTGATCCACCTGCCTTGGCCTCCCAAAGTGCTGGGATTACAGGCGTGAGCCACTGTACCTGGCCTAGGGCTGGATATTAAGTGTTTGACAACGCAGTCTCAGAAAAGCAACGGTTTAAAATTGTATATTATATGGCTCTTAGGTATATGAAAAAGTGCTCAATCTCACTTGAAATCAAATCTAAACTATCTCGAGATAGTCTTTTATTGTCTCGAACAGACAAAAATCTAAAAGTTGGATGACTCACAATGTTGCTGGGACTGTGGTAAAACAGGTACTTGTATAACATTGTTGGTGGAAATTTAAATGGTAAACACCTCTAATATCCATCAATTATTAATTATTCATCCATTCAATTTTGGGGGAATCCATCAATTCAATTTTGGGGGATTTATCTCACAGATATGCTTACACCCAGTGAAATGACCTATGCACAAGGTCACTCATACAGCACTATTCTAATAGCAAAAGACAAAAAACCCAGTGTCCGTCAATACGGAACTGGTTAAAAAAATTATAACATATCTATATAGTGGACTATCGTGCAGTTATCAAAAAGGAAGAGTAAGTTCTCTACATTTAAGAAGAAAAGTGTAAGCTGTGATTGATGGTAAGACATCTATAAAGAAAAAACATTGGTAAAAAATACTAACTGGAGGATTGCATCCCAAGATTATTTCTTAAGCTTCATCTTTTAACCATTTACCTGACATGCTTTAGCAGTGACATCAGGTGGTGTTTCTGAAGTGAAGGCTGGTCTAAGTGCTGCTCCTACCTGGAAAGAAATTACATGACATATCAAACATCAATAAGTAAGACAGCACAAGTTCTCCCTCTTCTTAATGCTATTTTAAAATTATTTATTTATAACAGGTATTATGGACAGCTGTTGTTTTGTCTACCCAGCATATCTTCCCCTGTTTTTAGATAACAACATCCCAATTTTTCCTTTGGGGAATGATCTTCTCTCCCCAACTCTTTTTTTTTGTTTTGAGACAGAGTCTTGCCCTGTCGCCCAGGCAGGCTGGAGTGCAGTGGCACAATCTCGGCTCACTACAACCTCCGCCTCGCAGGTTCAAGTGATTCTCCTGCCTCAGCTTCCCAAGTAGCTGGGATTACAGATGCAAGCCACCACAACCAGCTAATTTTGTATTTTTAGTAGAGACGGAGTTTCACTATGTTGGCCAGGCTGGTTGGTCTCCAACTCCTGACCTCAAGTGATCCACCTGCCTCCTCCCAAAGTGCTGGGATTACAGGTGTGAGCCACCGTGCCCGGCCTCTCCCTCTTAATCCATATTGTTGGTTTGGAGCTGACAGCATTGCCTGGCTCCAAGGACTCATGCTGGGATACTGAAGCCTCTCAAGATTTTCACTGGGAGTACTGGGAAAGAAGCACTGTATCTTTCTGAGGCCCTGGGTAGGCTAAGACAGCCATCTTGATTTCACTTGGAGAGAATAATCCTGAAAATAAGGCCACCGTGGAAGAAAGCAGAGACAACTAAGAGAGTCCTATAATAATTTTCCTTTTCTGCTTGAGTTCTAATTGTATTTCTAGCACTTGCAATTGTGAGAGGGCTAAAAATATAACAGAGCTCCTCTTAATTAAGTTGAATTTTAATATTTTATTCTAATATAATAGTTTTTCTTTTCTTTTTTTTTTTGAGACAAAGTCTTGCTCTTGTTCCTCAGGCTGGAGTGCAATGGCATGATCTCAGCTCACTGCAATCTCTGCCTTTTGGGTTCAAGTGATTCTCCTGCCTCAGCCTCCGGAGTAGCTGGCATTACACCAGCCTGCCACTACACCTAGCTCATTCTTGTCTTTTTAGTAGAGATGGGGTTTCACCACGTTGGCCAGGCTGGTCTCGAACTCCTGATCTCAGGTGATCCGCCCGCCTCGGCCTCCCAAGGTGCTGGGATTACAGGCGTAAGCCACTGCGCCCGGCCTCTAACATGATAGTTCCAAGTAACTTTAATCCCTTCATTTTGCTTTGTCCCTAAGCATATGTTGGTATTAGCTGAACAAAGTGAAAAAGACCACTAATCAACTGATGAACTGCTCTGTACTCCCTAACTGCTAGCCATCAGAAGTTGCTTCTGAATAATAAAGAGAGATCTCCTTGGATGAATGCTATTAAAGGATTACAAGACAGCTGATGATTTTGTTATCTTCCTTGTTCTTCTTAAATTGTTCAATGGACCAGTCAAATAATCAGTTAAAAAGATTACAAAACCAGTAATAGAAACCTGAATCCTTGGGCTGGGCCTGGTGGCTCATGCCTGTAGTCCCAGCACACTGGAGGTGGAGACAGACAGATCACTTCAGTCCAAGAGTTTGAGACCAGCTTGGGCAACATGGTAAAACTCTGTCTTTACAAAAAAATACAAAAATTAGCCGAGCATGGTGGCGTGTGGCTGTAGTTACAGTTACTTGAGGTTTCAGTGAGCCAAAATCATGCCACTGCACTCCAGCCTGGGCAACAGGGTAAAACCTTGTCTCAAAAACAACAACAACAAAAACCTCATAGACATCTGAATGATTTCCTAAGTCTAGAAAATAAATGAAGGAGTTTATATATATATCATGAAAACTAACCTTTATTTATTTATTTATTTAGAGAAATGCTGTGTTTAATGGTAAAGCTTAGCACACCCCAGCACCAGGAATGGCGTGAAGTTGCAGCTGCAGGCATAGGCAGGTGACCCCCACGGAGCCTAACATGGTGAAGAAGATGAAGAAGGAGACCATAAAACAGAAGAGAGGAGCCCCATGGCCTCAGACAGGGCAAAGCCCAGAATGGCATAGGAGAAGAGTTGCTGCTTGAGAGAGAGAGGTTCCTGGCATAGCCAATAATCAAGATGCCAAACACTGCTCCAATGCCAGCCCCTGAACCAGCCACACCAACTGCAGCTGACCCAGCACCAATAAACTTGGCTGCTGTGTCAATGTCCCGGGAGACAACACTGGCCTGGAACTCCTGTCTGGCCACCTGGAGCGGGGAGTTGCTGTAGGAAGTCTGTTTAGATGAATTTTCTGGGCTATTCAAGAAGGAGGCAGACACAGGCCTGATTAGACCCCTGGTACAACAGCAGATCAGAGCTGGAGAAATGAGTAGTACCCCGGTGGTCTGCATTTTTTCAGTCTCCCAGCTTTAGCCCTTGGTCTCAGTGCTCAGCTTCCCCTACCCCGAAAATTAACCTTTAAAGTTATAAAACACTCAATTTTTTTTGTTTTTGTTTTCTTTAATAGGGCCTTTTCTTTCCTCTCTGTGGAGATGGGGGTCTCCCTATGATGCCCAGACTGGACTTGAACTTCTGGGCTCAAGTGATCTTCCTGCCTCAGCCTTCTAAGGAGCTGGGACTACAGGCATACTACCGTGCCCAAAAGACATGTTTTATGCACTTTGCTTTTACTTGAAGCTTTATAAAATATTAACTGAAAGATTTCTTCTTCAAACACATGTACTTTCTATATATGGATTATACTGGTGATATGTTAGCAGAGATACATACTCATTTATGAAGTGATATCCCAATTCAGTTCATAGACAGATCCTTCCTCCTTTCTTTCTTCCCTCTCTTCCTCTCTTCCTTTTTCTTTTCCCCTTTCTTCTTCTTCTTCTTCTATTTTTTAACTTTCCTATCCTCAGACAGTTTCAGACTTTTTTTTTTTGAGACAGGGTCTGGATCTGTCACCCAGGCTGGAGTGCAGTGGCACAATCTCAGCTCACTGCAACCTCCGTTTCCCAGGCTCAAGTGATTCTCCCACCTCAGCCTGAGACTACCGGTGCACACCACCATGCCAGCTAGTTTTGTATTTTTGGTAGAGATGGGGTTTCGTCATGCTGCCTGGTCTTGAACTCCTACGCTCAAAGCTACCTACCCGCCTCGGCCTCCTGAAGTGCTGGGATTACAGGCGTGAGCCACCATGCCTGGCCTCATAGACTTTTTATCTGTGTATTTAATAATAAAATTCTCTAACAGAAAGTGCTTACATTGGCTTGATACTGTTCCAGAATCACATGACCTGGAAACTCTGGTTCTGGAACAGTTGCAAATCGCCGAATAACAACTAACAGCATTTCAAGGCCAGAAAGACGGAGCTGGTCACTGTGATCTGTGGCAGCCATAAAAGCCATGCGAATTAAGTCAGCAAGATGCAGCACCAAAAAGTCATCTATAAGATTAAAAAACACATTGGGAGAAAAAAAGATTAGAACATATCAAAAAAATGTGCTGGAACTAAGACTTACATTAAGTGATAATTTTTCCTCCTTTAATTTTATAACCTAGACTTTAAGTACCTCTGACTTGAAATACTGTTTTGACTATTTGTTAAATAGAGACTTTAAAGCTGGATTTAATGGACACTGTAAATACACACAAAAAAAACTGTCCCAAAGCTAGTAAGTATTTATAGCTACTCAGGGCAGAATTAGCATTTTTTAAGAGTCCTAATAGTATCTTCGATAAAATTTTGTTCAGATTTTATGATAAAAGTACATTAGTTGGTACAGAGGAGACTTTGGGCTTTGATTAATTAAGCAGAAATTTATACTCTTTATGTCAAGTTGAAGCTAAGACGTAAAGTTCCTTTTAAAAAAAGTTGTATGTGGCTCTTTATATGAACTACAATATCTTATTTTTACATATATTGCCAAATATACAAATGATGGGAGTATAAAAAACATTTCTAGCTGCAGAAATGATAAATGGGAATTCCTTTAATTCCTACAACACATTGTTTGGTATAATATGCCTCCTGTGGAGAGATATAAGAAAATCATTTAACAGAAGAAATCAACATATCTTAGTAAATGCCAACTACAACTTTAACTGAGAGCACAGGAATCAGTAAGTATAGCATGTACATTTTGCAAATGTAAGTATCTAGCACAGTGCTCTTCATAAGAGACTCAATAAATGCATACTTAAAAAATAATTAAACCAGAGATACCTAATTCATACTCAGACTGGCAACAGCAACATTTTGCTTTGAAATTCTTTTGTCTGGTAAAGAACACTTCTAAGGAATTTAGAAATATGCACTGTGGACAGGTGTGGTGGCTAATGCCTATAATCCCAGCACTTTGGGAGGCTGAGGTAGGAGAGTCACTTAAGCCCAGAAGTTTGAGACCAGCCCAGGAAACATAATAAGATCTCATTTCTACAGAAAAATTAAAAAATTAGATGGGGATGGTGGTATATGCCTATTGTCCCAGTTACTCGGGAGGCTGGGGTGGGAGGATTGCTTGAGCCCAGAAGATTGAGGTTACAGTGAGCTGTGATCATGCCATTGCACTCCAGCCTGGGTGACAGAGCGAGATGCTGTCTCAAAAAAAAAAAAAAAAAAAAAGAACAAATATATATTATATCTTTGAACATATTAGCTTAAGTGAATTTAAAAAATCAGACATCAAACCATAAAGACAAACATAAATAGGTAAAAATAATACAGTTGAACAGTAAGAGGTGATCAAAATGGTCTTACAATCAGGTTTACTTAACATTGAGAAAAGTTCAAATGTTTTCTAGTTATAACAGATTATAATATCTATGATATTAAAATAATCTATAAGCAAAAACTGGCCCAAGTTACAAACCAGGAAATAATTTTTGAGAACTAGTAAGTGTTCATACTAATTCCCAAGAACCAATTATTTTCTATAAACTTAATGCATTGCACATGCTCATTAAAGTGAATACCAATATAAGAAGCTTAACCATTAAAAACATATTTAAACATGAAGTGATGTGATCACAGCTTACTACAAGCTCAAACTCCTGAGCTCAAGTGATCCTCCTGCCTCAGCCTCCCGAGTAGCTGGAACTATCAGCACATGCCACCATGCCCCACTAATTAAAAAAATTTTTTTAACAGAGACAACATTTCATTATTGCCCAGGCTAGTTTCAAACTCCTGGGCTCAAGTGATCCTCCTGCCTCAGCCCCTCAAAGTGTTGGGATTATAGGTATGAGCCATTGTGTCCGGCTAGTTTCATTTTTAAAATAATAAAACCATAAGCATACAGCATTTTTACACATATCATTTGGTCTTTTCATCACTATGTCACTTACTTCTTGAATCTTTTTTTTTCATTTCTTGTGCTAAAGCAATGTCAAAATGTGCACTGCTAGCATTCTCACATTGGTTAATTATCCTACAGACACACTCAGCAGCAAAGACTCTAGTAGCCCATCGAGGATTGGTAAAAGGATGGGATTTTTCGTCATGTCTGGTGGTCAGGACTGAGGCATCATCCCCTTTATCTCCTTCTTCTTCTTGCATTGTATCCACACAAGTTATAGCTGTACAATCTTTTATTAAAGGAGAACATATGTAATTATAATCAACTGAAAGATACATATATCAAAAGGAACACAAAAATGACTCCAAATTCAGAGTAGAATTGCTCAATTATCAACTGCTACTGATCAATCATCTTTTTAGTAACATCAAATAATTAGGTCTAATAACTACAGACAACTACAGTTGTCTAAAGGAGACACTGTAACAACTGCTCCAGGTCAAAATGACAAAGCTGTCAAATTATATCCAAAGTAAAAAACAAACACAATAGTAGATACTGAAATAATTATCAATCCCCTGCAGGTAGATGGATGTACTTAAGGAGACTCAAAATTCTCTAGTAGGGCGTGTGGGTGGGATACACTGGGAAGGCTGTTTTAACACTGGAGCCTTGCATGGATTTCAGGAGGTTCCTGAATCCACTGAAATTGTCTGAAAATATTTTTCTTAGGATAGACTCATTGCTATCATTACAGTATCAAAATTGTACTGATAGCTGGAGTCACTGAGTAGTGAATTATCTCCTCTACTTATTAACTGTTAAATTTACAAACTGTTTAACAACTGAAAATGGAACTAATGCTATGAAACAAACCAAACTGGTTTTCTTGCATTATCCTGTATGTCAATATTTTTTTACATGTTAGAATACCAAAGATGTCACAAATAAAGTTATGGTCAAGTTAACAGAGACTGGAAGGTGTTTTCCTGAGAAGGTATGGAGCCAAACCACAGAAGATGAAGAATTAATGGCAAGATAAAATTGAGCGAGCTCAGGGAGTATGAATGCAAAATTTAAAAAAGATGAGTGAGACACCAGAAAAATGTAACCAGTCTATCTATGCACACACATATTTTCTTTCTCTTTTTTTTTTGAGACAAGATCTTGCTCTGTTACACAATCATGGCTCACTGCACCCTCGAACACCTGGGCTCAGGCGATATTTTCTTTTAAAGAAGTCCTTGCAATTTTTGAGTAGTGGGGAACAGAAGAGAAAATTAGAAAAATAAAATATGTATAGCGTAATAGTTGAAACAGCCAGTGTAAATTATTGGAAGAGGGACCAATAAGAATGAAGATAGACAGAGGAGAGAATACAAAACATTCCAGGAATTTGATTTTAACTTTTCTCCTATCACACAATTCAGACATAAGAGCTACATTAAATTCTAAGGTTTGGGCAACTGAGTTGGGAGCACTGAAGTATAGTGGAAAGCTTGCGGATTTTAAAAGTTATGTAGGTGTAGGACTGAATCTGTCTTATGTCCTCAGGCAGGTTACCTCTCCAGGCCTATTTTCTCTTCTATAAAACAGAATAAAATTGCCTGTGCATAGGATGGGTTAAAAGCTTAAATCAGATAAATTATGTACAGTTCTTAGAAAAGAACTGGTTTTTCTCTTCTTTCTTCCTCTCATTTATTTTCTCTCTTATCCCAAGGATAAGAATTTTAAATATTCAAATATACTTTCTCATAAACAATTATCTTGTATTACTAAAGACATTAGGGTAATAACACTGTTTTCTAATACTACTTGAAATTAACATTATTGTATGTGTGAAACTGGCTTGCTCAAAATGTCATAACTTCGTGTAATTTTCTCTTATGGTGACTAAGTAATTTCATATGGTGCGAGGGGTAGGGTGGGTATGTATGAATGTATGTATGTATGTAGAGACAGGGTTTCACTTTATTGCCCAGGCTGGAGTGCAGTGGTATGATCTTGGCTCACTGCAACCTCTGCCTCTTGGGCTCAAGCAATCCTCCCATCTTAGCCTCCTGCGTAGCTGGGACTACAGGCGTGAGCCACCAGGCCCATCTAATTAAAAAAAAATTTTTTTTTTGTAGAGATGGTGTTTTTCCACGTTGCCCAGGGTGGTCTCAAACTTCTGGACTTGAGCAATCTGTCTGCCTCAGCCTCCCAAAGTGCTGGGATTACAGGGGTAAGCCACCACACCTGGTCTCAAATATTTATTGCATGTATGAAAAGAAATGATGGAGACAATATAAATCAAGTCACACCTTTTAGAGCATAAATAACTCTACTTTTTAGTTTGCTTTATATAGGAAAGTCATCTAAGATGGCCAAAGGGAAAAAGCAGGTTTAAGTATTGGATTTATATTGTTCAAATTAAAGAGAATTCTAAAACACTAGAAATACAATCTTCATTTGAAGAAAAGCAACAATCAGACAATCAGAATCCAGCTAGTTAGACAAGACTGATGAATTCTCAGTGGTAAACAATTTTATGTAAATTTTTAAATTTCAATTTTATTATTTTAACTGATAATGACCAATACTTACCAGCTGATGCAGCAAGTACATCTTTACAAAGTTTTAACCACAGGGAGAGTTTTTCCACTGCCATAGATGTAAGCATGTAATTTAAAGTCTCTTTGATATCATGGCATAATCTCTCATCTGTCTCTTTGTCTAGTAAGATCAATAATGCCCCCTCAAGGCCGACTTCTCTGATGTTAGCATCTGACAAGAAGAAAATTAACTATCTAAGTAATACAGAAAACAAAACTACATCAGAAGCTCACACATTCAGTAGTTATTCAAATACTAGATGAAAATAAATCTTAAAGAACTAGCCCAAATACTGTGCTTTAATCTACTGAGATCCATTTTAGTTCACACTTGAATTCTGGGATTATTTATGACCCTATATAGCTGTAATTTATGTAATGTCATTCAAAAAAAGTATTAATATGTTATTATTAATATGTTTTCTTAATCAGGTAAAAAGTTTTACCGAAGAAGTGTCCAATACTTATAAAACTTTTTTTTTTAAATTCGAGATGGAGTTTCGCTCTTGTTGCCCAGACTGGAGTGCAATGGCATGATCTCGGCTCACTGCAACCTCTGCCTCCCAGGTTCAAGCGGTTCTCCTGCCTCAGCCTCCCTAGTAGCTAGAATTGCAGGCACCTGCCACCACGCCCAGCTAATTTTTTGTATTTTTAGTAGAGATGGGTTTCACTACATTGCCCAGGCTGGTCTCGAACTCCTGACCTCAGGAGATCCAACCCTCTCAGCCTCCCAAAGGGCTGGGATTACAGGTCTGAGCCACTGCACCCAGCTCAATATTTATAAATTTTATTCAGTGCTTATTTATTTATTTTTTCCTTTTGAGACAGAGTCTTACTCTGTCACCCAGGATGGAGTGAAGCGGTGTGATCTCAGCTTACTGCAACCTCCGCCTCCCAGGTTGAAGCAGTTCTCCTGTCTCAGCCTCCCAAACAGCTGGGACTACAGGTGCCCACTACCATGCCCTGCTAATTTTTGTATTTTTAGTAGAGACAGGTTTCACCAGTGGTCAGGCTGGTCTTGAACTCCTGACCTCAGGTGATCCGCATACCCAGGCCTCCCAAATTGCTAGGATTACAGGCATGAGCCACCACGCCTGGCCCAGTATAATTATTTTCTAATTTTAAATAAACATAATTAAGTTTTCCTTATTCTGGTATAAAGCTTTAAAATATATTAATGTGACAGTAAAGCCCAAACAGAAAACAACCACTATATGGAAAACACTGTTTAATTACTACAACTAAGCTATTGGGACTACTGAATAAACACATATCACTATACAATATTCTTACTACAAAGTAATACCTCAAAGGGGAAATACAAGCCTTGATCTAGCATCTACTATTACCTTTAATTCTGAAAATGCTTAGCCGGGCGAGGTGGCGGGCGCCTGTAGTCCCAGCTACTTGGGAGGCTGAGGCAGGAGAATGGCGTAAACCCGGGAGGCGGAGCTTGCAGTGAGCTGAGATCCGGCCACTGCACTCCAGCCTGGGTGAAAGAGCGAGACTCCGTCTCAAAAAAAAAAAAAAAAAAAAAAAAAAAAAAAAAAAAAATTCTGAAAATGCCAAATGGACAAATACATTTTCTCTTGAAGAGTTAACTCATCTAGCAGTTATGAAAGTATGTAGATTTGAAAGGTTATATTATTAGTAGGCTATTCTATTTTATTTATTTATTTTTTAGAGACAGAGTCTTGCTCTGTCACCCAGGATGGAGTACAGTGGCGCAATCTCATTGCAATCTCTGCCTCCTGAGTTCAAGCAATTCTCCTGCCTCAGCCTCTCCAGTAGCTGGGATTACAGGCATGTGCCACCATGCCCAGCTAACTTTTTTTGTATTACCTTGTAGAGACGAGGTTTCACCATGTTGGCCAGGCTGGTCCTGAACTCCTGACCTCAGATCCACCTGCCTCAGCCTCCCAAAGTGTTGGGATTATAGGTGTGAGCCACTGTGCCTGGCCTTTGTGGGTGTTTTGTTTTGTTGGTATTAGGCTATTTTAAAAGAGAAATTACCTTTCAAAGATCAGAAAGAGGTGATAGAAATGTTTCAGATTAGGGATCTAAAAAGATATAATGGCTAAGGTAATGTGAGTCATAACTGGATCTTAGATTTAGGTGGTGGTGAGGTGAGGAATCATAAAGGACATTCTTTGGATGACTAGGGAAATGTGTGTGAGGGCTGTAAATCAATATTGATTTTCTTAGGTGTGTGATCATGTACGGGTATGTCCTTCACATTAGGCCATTTTCACACTGCTATAAAGACATACCCAAGACTGGGTAATTTATTTAAAAAAGAGGTTTCAGGCCAGGCATGGTGACTCACACTTGTAATCCCAGCACTTTGGGAGGCTGAGGCAGGTGGATCACTTGAGCCCAGGAGTTCAAGACCAGCCTGGGTAACAAGGTAAGACCCCATCTCCACAAAAAACACACAAAACAATTTATCTGGGTGAGGTGACATTCATTTGTGGTCCCAGCTACCAAAGAGGCTGAGGTAGAAAGATCACATGAGCCTGGAAAGTAGAGGCTGCAGTGAGCCCAGGTGGTGCCACTGCACTCTAGCCAGGGCAACAGAGAGAGACCCCGTCTCAAAAAAAAAAAAAAAAAAAAAAAAGAATTATGCCAAATCTAGCCTGGATGATAGCATATCTGTTTACAACACAGTTTACTGAATATTTTAAGTCTACTGTTAAGACCTACTGGTCAGAAAAAAAAAAAAAAAAGATTATTTTCAAAATATTTCTGCTCACTGACAATGCACCTAGTCATCCAAGAGCTTCTCATGGAGAGGTACAAGGAGATAAACGTTGTCATGCCGGTTAACACAATATCCATTCTGCAGACTAAGGAGTCATTTTAACTTTCAAGTTGTCTTATTTAAAAAATACATTGTAAGGCTACAGCTGCCACAGACAGATGGATCTGGGCAAAGTAACTGAAAACCTCTGGAAAGGATTCATCATTCTAGATGGTTTTTGGAGATGGAATCTACTCCTGGTGAAGATGCTGTGAACACTGTTGAAACTACAACAAAGGATTCAGAATATTACGTGAATTTAGTTGATAAAGTGGTAGCAGGTTTGAGAGAATTAATTCCAGTTTTCAAAGTTCTACTCTAAGTAAAATGCTATCAAAAAGCATTGCATGTTACAGAGTAATCTTTCATGAAAGGAAGTCAATGAATATGGTAAACTTCATTGCTGTCTTATTTTAAGAAATTGCCGGCTGGGCGTGGTGGCTCATGCCTGTAGTCCCAGCACTTTGGGAGGCCAAGGCGAGTGGATCACGAGGTCAGGAGATTGAGACCATCCTGGCTAACATGGTGAAACCCCGTCTCTACTAAAAATACAAACAATTAGCCGGGTGTGGTGGCGGGCGCCTGTAGTCCCAGCTACTCGGGAGGCTGAGGCAGGAGAATGGCAGAAACCCGGAGGCAGAGCTTGCACTGGGCCGAGATGGCGCCACTGCACTCCTGCCTGGGAGACAGACCAATACTCTGTCTCAAAAAAAAAAAAAAAAAAAAAAAAAAAAAAAAAAAAAAAAAAATTAAAAAAAATTGCCAAAATTGCCATAGCCACTCCAAACCTTTAGCAACCGCCACCCTGATTAAGCAGCCATCAACACTGAGGCAAGACCCTCTACCAGCAAAAATGTTATGACTCACTGAAGGCTCAGATGATGGTTAGCATTTTTTAGTAATAAAGAATTTTTAAATTAAGGTATGTACATTGCTTTTTTAGCCATAATGCTATTTCACACTTAGCAGACTACAGTATAGTACAAACATAATTCTGATATGCACTGGAAAACCAAAAAATTCCTGACTTGCTTTAATTGTAGGGTCTGGAACCAAACCCACAATACTAGGTATTGTGTATAGGTATGCCTGTATAGCAGCCCAGCCATGCTGATTTATGCAAGTTGAAGCAAAAAATTTGTTTTTGTTTTTGTTAGAGACAAGGTCTCACTATGTTGCTCAGGCTGGCCTTGAATTCCTGGGCTAAAGTGATCTTCTCACCTCAGCCTCTAAGGAAGCTGGGACTACAAGTACACGCCACCACAACTGGCTCAGCTCCCTAAACATTTTAATGTAAGAATAAAACTGTTACTTAAAGAACACAGATTATTGATAGTAAAATATATTATGGATCTAAAAACTTAAGATACTGAAAAGCTCTGTGAAGTTTATGACTTTCTAAAAGTATGACAGTACTTTGAAAACTATATACACAAATGATTATTTTTCTTTGAGACAGAGTCTCACTCTGGTGCCCAGTCTGGAGTGCAGTGGTGCAATTTCAGCCCACCACAAACTCCCCCTCCTGGGTTCAACCAATTCTTGTGCCCCAGCCTCTCAAGTAGCTGGGACTACAGGCGCATGCCGCCACACACAGCTAATTTTTTATATTTTTAGTAGAGACGGGGTTTCGCCATGTTGGCCAGGCTGGTCTCGAACTCCTGACCTCAGGTGATCTGCCCACCTTGGCCTCCCGAAGTACTGGGATTACAAGCGTGAGCAACTGCGACTGGCCAGAGTGTAAGATAATTACTGTTTTTTTTTGGAGTCAGTGTTTTGATCTGTTACCCAGGCTGCAGTGTGGTAGCATAGTAACTCACAGCAACCTCAAACTCCTGGGCTCAAGCAATTCTCTTCTCTCAGCCTTCTGATTAATTAGTAGCTGGGACTACAGATGTATACCACCACACCTGGCTAATTTAAAATATTTTTTGTAGAGATGGGGTCATACCATGTTGCCCAGGGTGTTATTTATATATATATATACACACACACACATATATAAAATATATATACATGGCCGGGCGCAGTGGCTCAAGCCTGTAATCCCAGCACTTTGGGAGGCCGAGACGGGCGGATCACGAGGTCAGGAGATCGAGACCATCCTGGCTAACACGGTGAAACCCCGTCTCTACTAAAAAATACAAAAAACTAGCCGGGCGAGGTGGCGGCGCCTGTAGTCCCAGCTATCCAGGAGGCTGAGGCAGGAGAATGGCGTGAACCCGGGAGGCGGAGCTTGCAGTGAGCTGAGATCGGGCCACAGCACTCCAGCCTGGGTGACAGAGCGAGACTCCGTCTCAAAAAAAAAAAATACATATATATATATACACACACACACACACACATATGTATAAAATATATATATATTTAAAAATAGAGATGAGGTCTCACTATGTTGACCAGGCTGGTCTTGAACTCCTGGCCTCAAGCTGTCCTCCTATCTTGGCCTCCCAAAGTGCTGAGATTACAAGCATGAGCCAGTGTGTCTGGCCCCAGACTGTTTTTGAACTCCTGACCTAAGACAGTCCTCTCGCCTTGGCCTCACAAAGTGCTTAAGATTACAGGTGTGAGCCACCACGCCTGGCCTATTATTACTATTTTTGTAGGCTAGTAGCTTCTTTGAATTCATATGCAAATTCAGGTTATTCATATCATAGTTTTAAAATGAAGTGATATACACTTAAATCCTACTGGTTAAGAAATCCTTTAATTCAGCTCTAAAATGTAAAAGAAGGGGCATTAAAAACTCTTTAACTTGTAGCAGACGTAACTATAATAAATTTTATGAAAGTGAGATTCTGCGGCAAACAGAGGCATGTGTGATAAATTATTTAAGGGCTAATCACATTTCATTTGACTGCTGTGAAAAAACTTGCTCTAGATCAGTGGCTCTCAAACTTTAGTACAGTCATGCATGGCTTAATAGGATTACGTTATGAAGAATGTGTTGTTAGGCAATTTCATTGTCGTGTGAACATCATAGAATGTACTTACCCAAACCTAGATGGTACAGACTATACACACATAGGCTATATGGCATAGCCTATTACTCATAGGCTACAAACCTGTAGAACAACTTACTGTACTGGATACTATAGGCAATTATAGCACAATGGTAAGCATTTGTGTATCAAAACATAGAAAAAAAAGATATGGTATTATAATCTTATGGGACCACTATTGTATATGCAGTCTGTTGTTGACCAAAATGCCATTATGTGGCACACAGCTACACTAACATAGGGACTGTAAAAATATGGATTTAAAAATACAGATTGCCAGGTAATATTCCCAGATTTCTGGTTCAGTAGGTCTGGGATGGGTTCCAATCTGCATTTCTAACAAGTTCCCAGGTGAGGTATACACTGCTGGTTTGAAAACCAGTTTGAGAACCACTGCTATAAACCAGTAACATCACTGGTTGGAATAACTGTGAGCAATTCTTTCTTGTAGCAGGTTTAAGACACATTAACTTTTAAACTGTTTCAAAACTCATATATATATGGAAAATTTAAAATAAAAATAATCATTGGAGCTGGACATAATCTTGATCAAGAGAATTACCTGGAGTCAACTCTTCTCTGCTATCCTTAGCAAGCATAACAGCATGTTCTGAAACTTCAGCTGCTTCTCTTTGTACAAGCTGACGTAAGCAAGCCAGTACTGCTCTTCTCAGTAACAAGTAGGGGCTATAAAGATTCACCTGAAAAATACCATTTAAGGAATGACAGAGCTAAAATTCTTGCTGGCACTCAGTGAGCCTAACAGATATTCACTGGACCCCTTCCTGATTCTGTCCAGCCCATCAGTGGGCTGGACACAATTTATAAATACATAGGAACTTCTTGAAACTATTCTAGAATATATTTCTGATGATATAACTTAGAAACAGCTTAATAGGTAATATGTGTACTAGATTATGCACTACTCATAAATCTAAGCAAAAGTCTTTTGGCAGTGTCAGAAGGCAGAATTTATATGAGTAAACAGAGTTTTTTTTTTTTTTTTTTTTTTTTTGAGACGGAGTCTCGCTCTGTCGCCCGGGCTGGAGTGCAGTGGCCGGATCTCAGCTCACTGCAAGCTCCGCCTCCCGGGTTTACGCCATTCTCCTGCCTCAGCCTCCCGAGTAGCTGGGACTACAGACGCCCGCCACCTCGCCCGGCTAGTTTTTTGTATTTTTTAGTAGAGACGAGGTTTCACCGTGTTAGCCAGGATGGTCTCGATCTCCTGACCTCGTGATCCACCCGTCTCGGCCTCCCAAAGTGCTGGGATTACAGGCTTGAGCCACCGCGCCCGGCGAGTAAACAGTTTTAAGAGAAAAAAAGAACTACAATGGAAAGGATTTTGTTGCAGTTCATACATTTGTGTTCATGCAGCTATATTATAATGTTTTAACATTCTCTAAGCAGAAATTTATACAAATCCATACAGGCAATACAGCATACTGGTTAAAATGGAGGTTCTAGAGTCAAAATGTCTCAATTTGAGTTCTAGATCCATCACTTACTAGCTGTGTGACCATGGGCAAATTATTTAACTCCTCTAGAGTGCCTTAGTTTCCTCATTTGTAACACTACTGCATCTCTCAGGGCTATTGTGACATTAACACAAAGTAACATGCAAAGTGCTTACCACAGTACCTGCCAAATAGCAAATGTTAGTTATTATTAGTGTAGTCTCTTAACAATAATATTTTAATCAGACAACATATAAAGTAAATGCATTTTCAAATAAAGGCAGAAAACATTCACCAAAAATGCTCTCTAGAGACAAGCATTACAGAATACCAAATTTATATATATCAATACATATTTATGTATTGATAGAATACATACATGTACACATCTTACAGATGCCATGTAAATATCAATAGGCTGTATCTACCCATGGCAAATAAGACTGGTAATATACTTCAGTTACAAGTTGAAGGTTAATGGATAAAAATTCTTAGTGATTTCATATATGAAATAAAGTTGAGATTTTAAATTTTGTACTAACTATGAAAGTAAAGATCAGTTTGGTATGGTCTACAAAATAAACATGTATATTATGGTAGTGATCTTCAAAGCAAAATCTGAGAAATAATGGCATAATTCTATAGTGATCTTTAGATATGGCATATGTGGGAAAAACAGGACTCAGGTAGGTGAAGTTTTGTAAAGAGCAGAGGCTAAATTTTGGGAGGAAATAAAAGGTAGGTAGTAGGAGCTATTAAGAATATATAAGAAGAGTGTCAGGTGTGGTGGCTCACGTCTGTAACGCTAGCACTTTGGGAGGCCGAGATGGGCGGATCACTTGAGGTCAGGAGTTCAAAACCAGCCTGGCCAACATGGTGAAACCCTGTCTCTGCTAAAAAATACAAAAAAATTAGCTGGGCATGGTGGCAGGTGCCTGTAATCCCCACTACTCAGGAGGCTGAGGCAGGAGAATTGCTTGAACCTGGGAGGTGGAGGTCGCAGCGAGCCGAGATCATGCCTCTGCACTCCAGCCTGGGCTGGGCATGATGGCTCACACTGAGGAAGGCCGAGGCAGGTGGATCACTTGAGGTCAGGAGTTTGAGACCAGCCTGGCCAACATGCTCAAGCCCTGTCTCTACTAGTAATACAAAAATTAGCCAGGCATGGTGGCACACACCTGTAGTCCCAGCTACTGGGGAGGCTGAGGCAGGAGAATCGCTTGAACCTGGGAGACAGAAGTTGCAGTGAGCCGAGATTGCACCACTGCACTCCAGCCTGGATGACAGAATGAAACTGTCTCAAAAAAAGAAAAAAAAGAAAAAAAGAATATACAAGAAGAAACACATGCAAAGAGAGCCAAATTCTACATTTTATCAGAAGCCAAGAAACAGAACAAATTTGTGCATCTATCACTGAGCGGCCCTTTTTTTTTTTTTTTTTTTTGAGACAGGGTATCACTCTGTTACCCAGGATAAAGTGCAGGAACAGCTTTGTAAGGATGTTCTGTTATACCTTCAAGCTGTATTATGAACCCAAAAGTGGATAGAGAGGAATGCCATTCATAGAAAAGTCTCAAGGTATAATGTAATCCCATGTTTACAAACTATATTGTTAGCAGGTTAGAATAACAGAGAAGTTAAAATATAAAAAGATTACATTTATTCATTCCCAAGATTACTGTTGTATTTAACAACAATGACCAAAAAAGCACTTTACAAGACAATTTTAAAGAAAAGTTAATAAATCTACTAGTTATTTCAACTGGAGTTTTACAAGCATATAATACAAAGCAGGTGCAGCATTTATTCAGGCTAGTCGAACATTTTTTAGAAAAAGCATGCTTAGAAGTACCCTTTACTTGTTTGGTAGAAAAAAGATCGAAGGCTATCACACAAAGTAAAATGGGAGGCTTAACGTCTCCATGTCATTCTCCAGCATTTATATTGGGAAGAGGAATACAGTGGCTTAAGGCAAACAAACAAAGCAGGCAAAATACAGAAAGTAAATAAAACTGTAACTACAATTATTTTCTGAAATGAATATACTAAATAAAAAGGAGACCAAATTTAGCGCAAGGAGTGAGCGCACCAGCTGGAGAAGGTTAGGAAGGATTTGCTTATATTGGTATCAAATAAACACCACGAAACATGCTACATATACCAGACTTAGCATTAATGGTTCGCTTAAACAAAGAGATGCAGAGGAAAACAAACATCTACAACCAAAAAAATGACACAAAGAAACAGCACCGCAAAACTAAAAAAAAGTTAGGAATCAAGGGTCAGGGACCTACCAACACAGAATTATCCAACAAGATCTCCTGCACAAAAACAAATGACACACCAGTCATGACAAAACCAAAAGATAAATATTAGGATGACTTTGACAACAGTCAGCTAAGCATTAAAATATAAATGTTGATAGTTATCATTCAAATTGGCTTAGCTTCAGCTTAAAAATTTGCCACAAATATTTTATTTTCCAACAAAATGAGTTGAGCCAAGTTCTTGAAAACAGTCAACTCAAGAACTCTAAGACATAAATATATAATTTTAAAACGTACATGTGATTAATTTTAGGTTTTTCTTTGGAATCTCTGATTAAGCTTCAGTATCAAACCCAATCAAGGAGACATGAATGTGAGAGGAGTGTTCTGGATTGCATTCACATGAACAGGTATCCAGCAAGAGGCAAAGTTAATGGTTTACCTCATCGGAAGTTAATTATAGTTTAACTCTTAGAAGCCAAGTTTTAAAACTAAGAGTATTCAGAATTGCTAGTGTAGCTAAGGCCAAGTTCAGTATGGAAGTTAAAGAGCATGCAGTTAGAAGAAAATTCCTTCCTGAAAGATTTTTGCCTAATGATGAAATGCAGTTTCCTTACTTTGGTGAATACTCTAAAATATAATAAATTCAATCTAATAAATTCAGAATAAATTACTAACCAAAATATTGAGACACTAAATTAATATATTACAGTGATAATTTTTGACTATGACGGTATATTTAAAAAATAATTTTACAGCTTGAATATTATGAGTTAACATATGATTTGTAACTGTTACTTCAGATTTTCTCACTTGTTCTGAATGTACCCAAAAGAAAAGTCTGATAATATAATAATCTCTGTTCTTTTTCATATGTAACTTTTTTTGATGCCTTTTTTTTTCCTGCAGTAATTGTACCCTTTTTTGATTTGGGAAAGGAAAAAACTTAGTAAGTTTGATCAGATTATTTATTTATATTTTTGAGACAGTGTCTTGTTCCATTGCTCAAGGTGAAGTGCAGTGGCGCAATCATGGCTCACTGTTGCCTCAGCATCCTGGGTTTAAGTGATCCTCCCACCTCAGCCTCCCAAGTCGTAATGGGACTACAGGTGCACACCGTCATTCCCAGATAATTTTCTTAACATTTTTTGTAGAGACAAGGTCTCACCATGTTCCCCAGGCTGGTCTCGAACTCCTGGGCTCAAATGATCCTTCTACCTTGGCCTCCCGAAGTGCTGTAACTACAGGTGTGAGCCACTGTGCCCAGCTGATCAGATTTTATTCATCATGAATTAATGGGTTAGTCTTGCTCTTCATTTCTCAATAAACTTTAGTTAATAAAAAAAATCATGTATCAGGTAAAGGAGAAATTTTAAAGGTAATTAATGGAAATCTTCTATAAGACAAGAAGTAAAAATGGTAGTATCACTAAATTTAAATGGAGAGTAAAGAATCAAATGCAAAGGAGCAAAAAATTTTTCCAATAACTGGTTTTAGGAATGGCTCTTCAAACATAAAAGTAATATTCCTGGGGAAGAGTCCCTGAATGGTATAGGTAAAATCCTTTTCCTGTAAGTGCTCTTTTCCCTAAAATGATTGACCCAGATCTAAAAAAATACAGGAACAAAAGTTTCTATCGGAAAGTCAGTCACATTCTCTTTAAAGTTTTATCGGGCTAGGCATGGTGGCTCACACCTGTAATCCCAGCACTTTGTGGGGCTGAGGCAGAAGGATGGCTTGAGACCAGAAGTTCAAGACCAGCCTGGGTAACATAGCAAGACCCTGTCTCTACAAAAAAGAAAAAAAATTAGCTAGGTGTGGTGGTACATTCCTGTAGTCCTAGCTACTTGGGAGGCTGAGGGGGGAGGATCACTTGAGCCTAGGAGTTGGAGGCTACTGTGAGCTATGATTGCACCACCGCACTCCAGCCTAGATGACAAACTGAGACTCTGCCTCTAAAAAATATATAAATAAATAGTTTCAAAAGACTATCAGTATCAATAATAATATAATAATACAGTGTGTGTTGAAGACACAAGTCAAGACAGCAAAGGCAACTATCATTATTGAGTACTAATTAAACACCTGAGATGTGTGCCTTTACAAGCAGCATTTTGTGTAATCCTCATGTTTTGCAGACAAGGTAGCTGAGGCTAGAAGAGATTACAGGACTTCCCTAAAGGCACACAGCTAGAAGGTGGCAGAGTTGAGATAAGATCTATCCATAAGATCTACAAAGATAGTACGGAATAATGAAATGAGGACTGAAGGAGGAGTCCAGAAACCTGCAATGTAGATTTAGCCGCCACTTAGGTGAGCTAGATGTGTTATTTTAAGTTATTTAACTTTACAGTCTTCAGTTTATCTTTTTATTGAGAAGACTGATTTTAATAATGCAAACATCATTCTATAAAAGTAGGGATAATCTATATGACAGATTTTTAAGATTCTAAGGTTTTTCAAGCTCTGAAATGCTGGATATTTTGCCTCAAGCTTGAAA
Organism: Rhinopithecus roxellana; assembly: GCF_007565055.1. Taxonomy (NCBI): domain Eukaryota; kingdom Metazoa; phylum Chordata; class Mammalia; order Primates; family Cercopithecidae; genus Rhinopithecus; species Rhinopithecus roxellana. The sequence continues at coordinate 52,400,750 of NC_044553.1, read as the reverse complement.
ATGAAAGGTCTATATAGTTTTCAACAGTCATGTTACTAATGGGAGTGTGCTATAAACACTGCAGGAGCAGAAAAAGTTGAAAAGCAATGGTGCCAATTTATAATTCCAAATGCAACTCAATTTTTGAGGCAAGTCCAGATAGAAACTGGTGACATGGTAAATCTTTTTTTTTTTTTTTTTTTTCCTGAGACGGAGTTTCACTCTTGTTGCCCAGGCTAGAGTGCCAATGGCACGATCTCGGCTCACTGCAACCTCCACCTCCTGGGTTCAAGCGATTCTCCTGGCTCAGCCTCCCCAGTAGCTGGGATTACAGGTGCCCACCACCACGCCCAGCTAATTTTTGTATTTTGAGTAGAGACGGGGTTTCGCCATGTTGGCCAGGCTGGTTTTAAACTGACCTCAGGTGATCTGCCCACCTTGGCCTCCCGAAGTGCTGGGATTACAGGAGTAAGTCACTGCGCCTGGCCAGGGGAAGTCTTAAAACCAATGACAACGAACCACTTCAAAGGAACTTCTGGTTGATGGCCTTTATCTTTCTACATTCAGTAGATACAATATTAGAAGCCAGATATTGATGTATATGTTGCTGGAATACTAAGGAAAAGTATTATTTCTCCATCTGGGATGCAAAGAACTTTGTAATAACTCAGAATAGATGAAAAAGAAGAAAAAAAGAGACAGGTGACCACATAAAGTTTTGCATGTCCCACAGATTTATATAGTACATGGGACATTATAAGCACCCAATATATGTTTATTGATTTATGAATATTCCAAATATCAATTTCAACATTAATGGGAGAAAAATGAATCAATATAAAAGAGATTTAGGAGCTGATTACATGAAAGCTGCCCCCTACTCCCCAAAAAGACTAGAACTGAGGGGAAATAGCTATGTACATAACACATAACTTTGTACATAGTCTAGAGGATAATCAAAATGTGTACTGGGATAATTAAAATGTGTACTGGGATAAAATGTACTGGGATAAATAAAAGAAACTAAAAACTAGTTTACAATTTTATACTCACACAGAGGCAGCTAACCAGGCTAGACAAGTTGACATGTCGTGGAGCAAACATATGAAGCTGCTGAAGGCAAGAGATGGCCTGAGCTTGAACAAGGCAGTCTGGGTTATCTTGCATTACTGCACAACCCAGTAGACAGGAAGCCCTTAAGGTAGAAATTGAAGTACTGTTACCTAAAATAAAAAGTAGAAAGCTTTTAGTAATTGGCCTATAAAAACATTACTCTTTAAACATATATTACAGGTTTTAAATTTTACTTCCAGTTTTAAGCTTACAAATCTGTGACTTACAATTTCTTCTACAAAAGTAGGGATAATCCAAGTGACAGGTTTTTAGATTCTTCTTTTTTTTTTTGAGACAGAGTCTCAGTCTGTCACCCAGGCTAGAGTGCAATGGTGCCATTTTGGCTCACAGCAACCTCTGCCTCCCGGGTTCAAGTGATTCTCCTGCCTCAGCCTCCCAAGTAGCTGGGACTACAGGTGCACACTACCATGCCTGGCTAATTTTTTGTATTTTTAGTACAGACAGGGTTTCACCATGTTGGCTAGGCTGGTCTGGAACTCCTGAGCTCCAGTGATCCACCTGCCTCAGCTTCCCAAAGTGCGAGGATTATAGGTGTGAGCCACTGCGCCTGACCTACTTTAGTTATTCTTAATCTGAAAAGTTTATTGCAACACAAATTATTAGGCAAAGAAGAACCTAAGACTATCAGTAGGTTACACCAAATTTTCATAAAAAATGGAATTAGAAATTGCCAATAAACTTAGCCTCGCTTGTATTAAGAATTACTTTCATGTATTATAATCATGTAATACTATGCAATTTGAACAGCTTGCAATATTTGAAATATTGGACTTAGCCATTTATTTCTTAAAGAGAGATCGGAGCTCTTTGGATGATTCTGCTTCATGTCTGTCATTTTAACTGTTAAGGAAGGCATCTTTAGGAGATACATAATTGTCGAAATATTGTACTCTGTCTTTTCAAGGTAAGAGAAATCAGGCTGAATGGCATTTATACATTCATTTAACAAAACATACAGCACCTATCATGTGCCAAGCATACAGACCACAAACTGAATTCATTTTTATGTATATTATCTTTAATGTGAAACATCACAAAAGCAGCTATGCACACCTTGTAGCTCTGGACCTAACGTGGTAATAAGGGCATTCAAACAGCGACCCAGGCTTTGGTGAACTTCAGCATGAGTAGGAGGCACATTTAACAACAACATTATAATAAGAGAAAGGGTAGGTTCCACATGCACATAATAGAGTGGGCCAGCAGAATCAATGATCAGTGATAGAGAATGTAATGCCCAGGTCTGTAATGACAAAGAAAAACAATTAAAAACATTACAGCAGCACTAAGAAACATAAAATACATTAAGTTGTTCTTTTGTTGAAGCAAGTAATAAAGTAACAGCAAATGTGTATGCTACTACTAATGCAGAAAGAGAAATGGAGGACTTCCAACTCAGAGGCAATCATCCATTTTAGAATGATACAGTTCATCGTTAAGAATTGCAAGTAATAGTCAGTACTTTAGCTAACAGCTTGAATCAAATCTAGTTTGTTGAAAAACTGTTTATTGTTTAATCTATAGAAGGAACGAAAATTCAAGTTTTTAAAAAGATGCAACAAAATCTACAATTACATTCAACAATATGGACAAATCTCTTGAACATAATGTTGAGTGAAGAAAGCCAGACATAAAAGAATGTATGTTGTATGATTCCATTTACATAAAGTACAGAAGCAGGCAAAACAAATTTATGCTGTTGCAAATTAGGATAGTGGTTATCCTTGGTGGGGGTAAGTAGTTAACTAGAAGACAGTATAAGAAGTGTGTATGGGGTATTGATAACGGGCTGTTTCTTGATTTCAGGTGGTGGTTATATAATGTACTGTTTGTACATAGATATGTACACTTATGACAGGTGCACATGCACACACACACACACACACTATGATTTACATGAAAAAAGACTGGCCATATACTGATAACCACTGAAGTTAGGTGATGGGTATAACAGATTCATTTTAGTATACTTTCTAATTTTGTATATGTTTTAATGTTCTATAACAAGAAGTAAATTAAAAGCTCTCTCTTCAGAAAATGAACTGAAAAAGTTTTATTCCTCTTATCAATGGATGCATAAGAAAGCTTACAGTACTTTAAACACTGCAAAAATGAGCTTCTATTTGTTAGGTGAGAGACAGCAATCAAGAAAATTCAGAAATGACACTGGAAGCTGTGGAAAGTATATGAATTAATCAACAAAAAAGGTATTCAATATAAAACTAGGCACATTCAGAATACTCTTGTTGAAGAGAGAGAAGAATATAACAGAAGCAAAAAGTACTATATATAAAGACGGGTGAAAAATGGAAACCTTGTAAGTCAGTTCAGTCAAGTACTAGATGAAGTGGAGGAGGCGAGTAGTAACATGGTAATTCAGAGAGGGAAAGCTAACTGGATTAAAGCTTGATGAGATGGTAGTTATACTGGATCTTAAAAGACTAAAAGATGTGGAATATCAAACAGGCATGTAAGGAGAGAAGAGAAAAAGAAAATAATGTAAATGTAGACATGAGAATGACATGTGGATAAATCATCTGTAGAAGTGAACACTTTGAAGTAATAACAGAAAACATCTTATGGGGTCAGTTAATGGGACTGGAATAAGAAGTTGATTCAAGAAGCGATAAGCACTTTGTCAAGCTTTTCTGCAGGGAAGTGGCAAGATGAAAATCTTTTAGGAAAATGAATTTAGCCTTATATCTAGAGAGAGTTGGAAAGAAAAGGACTAAAAATGTGACGAATTAGGAGGCTATGACAGTAATTCGGCACACATTAATAAGGGAGGCAGATAAGATGACAGAAGGGGAGTAAAAGAACAGGAGAAATAAAAATCATTCCATATTTCATTAAGATAGGAGAATGATGATTTTATTGACAGAAATGGGTAAGATATGCACAACGATATGATAAAGTGGTTAAGAACAGGAATTTGGAGTCCATGACTTGTGTTCTTGATCTGATTCCATGATTTATTAGCTTTTCAGTTGTGAGCAAGTTGGTTAGCTTCTTAAGCCTCAGTTTTATTTCCCCATAATGGGCTATACACCCTAATAAATTATTACGAGGACTAAGAGAATTACTATGAGACTTAGAAGAATGTATCGTAACACCTGGTACCTATTAAGTTCTTTAAAACAGTAGATGCTATTATTATTATTTAGTATTATTATTATTTTTTGAGATAGGGTCTGGCTCTGTTGTTTAGGCTGGAGCGTAGTGGCACAATCTGGAATTACTGCAACCTCTGTCTCCCTGGCTCAAGCCATCCTCCCACCTCAGCCTCCCGAGTAGCTGAGACCATAGATGCGCACCATCATACCCGGCTAATTTTTGTATCTTTTGTAGAGATAGTGTTTCACCATGTTGCCCAGGCTGGTCTTGAACTCCTGAGCTCAAGCAATCCACCTGCCTCAGCATCCTAAAGTGTGAGATTATGGGCGTGAGCCACCACTTCTAGCCCAGTGCTATTATTGAGATGAAACAGAGTACGTTTTCAGAAAAACACAATGAAATTGACTTCAGACATTCTGAGTGTGGAAAATTTTAATTTTAAAAATCCACCAAGGTTAACAATAGCTTCCACAATTACTATGGGGGAATAACCATATTCAGAAATTATTAATGTTCAATATAAACACAATCTGCATCATCTACAAATCATGAATTTCAAGGGAAGTATCACATGAGGTACCCACCTGCACATCAGGAGAAGTGCTGTCCTGTGCCAAAGTATAAAGGATTCCAATACAAGAATTTAGGTGTTGAGAAGAACTTATTCCTCCTAAATACCTATGTAGGGACCCCAAGGCCAATGAATGTCCTGTTCTGGTAACCACATCCCTTGCTGATTTCAATCTGTACATATGAAAATAAAAATAAATGGTAATCACTGCAAAAGAAAAAAACACAAAAACTAATGCATGTACATTGTCACTTAGGCAAAACTTTTTATATGGATAGTTGCAAAATTTAGAAATATATTTTTGGCTAATAAAAAATTCTGAAGTAAACGAAAGGCATCTTGCAAAGGAAAACATTTTGAAATCAAAATGTCTTCATATCACTAATGATTAGTTTAGTATGAACAGTTTCAATGTCTTTCATATATACACATGAAAAAGGTTTTTAAGACAAACATTATTATTACTTTATCATTAAGTTACATTTTAAAAACTCAAATGCTGAGATACTTCAATTTCATAGAGCTTCAACTTAATTTTGATTTTAAAATTAAATAGGCCAGGTGTGGTGCTCACGCCTGTACTCTTGGCACTTTGGGAGGCCAAGGCGGGAGGATCACTTCAACCCAGGAGTTTGAGATCAGCCTGGGCAACATAATGAGACCCTGTCTCTACTAAAAAAAAAATTATTTTAATTAACTGGGCATAGTGCCACAAGCCTGTAGTCCCAGTCACTTGGGAAGCTGAGGCTGGAGTATTGCTGGAGTCCAGGAGTTCGAGGCTGCAGTGAGCCACGATCACACCACTGTACTCCAACCTGGGTGACAGAGCAAGACCTTGTCTCAAAAATAAATTAAATGGCCGGGCGCGGTGGCTCAAGCCTGTAATCCCAGCACTTTGGGAGGCCGAGGCGGGTGGATCACGAGGTCAGGAGATCGAGACCCTCCTGGCTAACACGGTGAAACCCCGTCTCTACTAAAAATACAAAAAAAAACTAGCCGGGCGAGGTGGCGGGCGCCTGTAGTCCCAGCTACTCGGAGGCTGAGGCGGGAGAATGGCGGGAACCCGGGAGGCGGAGCTTGCAGTGAGCCGAGATCAAGCCACTGCACTCCAGCCTGGGCGACAGAGCGAGACTCCTCCTCAAAAAAAAAAAAAAAAAAAAAAAAAAAAAAAAAAAAATAAATAAATAAATAAAATTAAATATGAGAAGTTAATGTTTATTAGGAATTTATTAGAAATTACTGTGTGCTCATTCAAGTGGTTTATATTTAGCCCTTCTTTAATACTCTCAACAACCCTGAAATTCATACTATTATCAGTTCCTGTTTATAGATGAGGAAACCAAAATAATAGCTCAAATAGCTCTCACAAAGTAATCAACTATCAAATGGTAGAGTTGGGATTAGAGCCAAGTTAATAACCTGACTCCAGACTTCAAATCAGACACACATATTCAGTAGACTCCAAGGTCAAAGTGCTATCAATACTACCACCACCACTCCTAATACAACTTATTATAGATATATAATACAACCACAAAGTTTTATTTGTAGGCTTTTTTCCCATATTACTTTAATATTTACTATCTCATTTACTTTAACATTCTTAAGTAGGTAGCGCAGTACCACCTGGAATAGAAGAACACTGGCTGAGAGGATTAAGTAATCTATTGAAAGTTATACAACTGATAGAAATGAAAGCACAGGCTGGGCACGGTGGCTCACGCTTGTAATCCCAGCACTTTGGGAGGCTGAGGCGAGCGGATCACAAGGTCAGGAGTTTGAGACCAGCCTGGCCAGCATGGAGAAACCCCGTCTCTATTAAAAAAATACAAAAAAAGTAGCTGGGTGGTGGCATGTGCCTGTAATCCCAGCTACTCACGAGGCTGAGGCAGGAGAATTGCTTGAACCCGGGAGGCAGAGGTTGCAGGGAGCCAAGATCGCGCCACTGCACTCCAGCCTGAGCGACAGAGCGAGACTTCATCTCAAAAAAAAAAAAAAGACATGAAAGTACCATTTGTTTCCTCATCTGCAGCCTACAGTCTTTTTTCCTGTAGTTTGTTCTTATTACTTATCATATATACATTTTACAGTACAAAACTGTATAAATATTTCACTATCCTAGAGTCCATTCCACTGACGATCAATTATATCACTCATTTAGATTCTGATCTTTATTATATAAAGACTATAGCTGAAATAGTAATAGTTTTACGTGCCAAGATCAGCAGGCCAATTTTTATTTTCTTTCCTTTACTTTAAAGCAGTCAACATTTGACAATTTTTCTTAGTTAAATCTCAGCATGAAGATCTTACTAGTTCCAACAAACCAGAAAGCTATACCCAGTTTTGAAACATAGCCCCTGAGTATTAAATAAGAAATTCACTTACTTGTCAAAGCTAACTTGAGCTAATCCAGCAGTAAAAGCTCCATCATCAAGCACTTGGGCTAATCTAGCCCACGCCTCTGCAGCTGCACATCTCAGCAAGGGGTTGGTACTTTCTAGGGCTCCCGTAACTAATGTTAGGGCAAATCTTTTCATTTCTTCTGGACCTAAACATCCCTTGGAGAGAGCCACGTACTGAAATATGTAAAGAACAACCCAAACTTACAATTGTAGTAAATTATCATATCCAGTTAGGAACGTATATTCTGGATAACCAAATCCAAATATGTTCATACTTGGATTACTACTTAAAAACAAATAAGAACACAAAAATCCACACTGATAATACAAATATAATTCCTTTTTTTTTTTTTCCCACAAAGCACTTTAGAATTTTAAACCTTCAGGCAGCAATATGGCAATCAATTATCATTAAGGTATAAATGGTTTGAAAGAACATTAACAGAGATGTCCACACAATAAGCGACTAATGAAGTCTATCATATTTTAACTGTACGTAGAAACGGTAAGTCATAAGTAACAACGAGCTGGATTTGGTCCACAGGCTATAGTCCATCAATCCCTGGCCCAGGATATCAGGATTGGTAGGTTAATGCATGGCTCTATGCAGAGATTATAGGTTTGATTTCTAACAAGTTTTATGTGGACAAAAAGTAAAAGGAGAATTCCAAATCCTGAAAACTTTTCATCAGGAGATTAAGAAAAATGAAGGAAAAAAGAGCATTTTAAAAACATCATCCTCCGACAAACTTCATCGGCCACAAATTTTTAAAAAAATGAAACAAACATTTAAATAAACAAATAAATAAATAAACAAATAAATAAATAGAATTACCTTCAAGAAACTAGAAACTGAAGAAACAACATGTAACTGAACCACTTGCTGACGAGCTCCTTTTGTGTGCTTTATACTGTCCAAAAGCTGTTCCAATATAGGAAGCCTACAATCAGAAATAACAGGATTTAAAAGCAAAAAGACTTTTTTTTTTTTTTTTTTTTTGAGATGGAGTCTCGCTCTGTCATCCAGAGCATACTGACACCATCTCAGCTCACTGCAACCTCCATCTCCCTGGCTCAAGAGATTCTCTCACCTCAGTCTCCCAAGTAGCTGGGATTACAGGTGTGTGCTACCACATCCGGCTAATTTTTGTATTTTTAGTAGAGTAGTAGTAGTTTCACCATGTTGGCCAGGCTGGTCTTGAACTCCTGATCTCAAGTGATCTGCCCACCTTGGTCTCCCAAAGTGCTGGGATTATAGGCGTGAGCCACTGCCCCTGGCCTCTCAATACAATTTAAACTTCACACTTTAGGTTCTTTAAACTACTGCAGTAATTGTAAGTGTGAGCATGTACATTCCAATAACTGGAAAACTAAAATTTGAGATAATACCAACAAAAGTAGTCAATACTGATACAACTCCACAAAAATTTATATGTAACACATAGCCTCACAGAATTTGAGGCAGGAAGACTGCTTGAAGCTAGAAGTTCCAGACCAGCCTGGGCAACACAGTAAGACCTCTTATTCTACAAAAAATTAAAAAGTTAGCCAGGCATAGTGGCACATGACTGTAGTCCTAGTTACCCAGGGGGCTGAAGCAGAAGGGTCACTTGAGCCCAGGAATTCAAGGTTACAGTGAGCTATGATCATGCCACTGCACTCCACCTGGGTAACAAAGCAAGATCCTGTCTCAGAGAAAGAAAGAAAGAAAAAAGAATAAAAATGATTTGAAAAGTGCTAAAAAGGTAATGATAAATGAAAAAAGCAAGGGTTAAAATTGTTTTACATACAGTATAGTCCCAAATATATTTTCAAAGCATAGTTGGGGATTCAAAGAGCTATGCTGCTTCTGGCTAGCTATAGATGCAATCATAGCTCATTGCAGCCTCGACCTCCTGAGCTTAAGTGATCCTCCAGCCTCAGCCACCAGAGTACCTGGGACTATAGGAACACATTACCCACACCCTGCTAATTTTTTTTTTTTTTTTTTTAAAGAGATGAGGCCTCACTGTGTTGCTCAGGCTGGTCTTGAACTCCTAAGTTCAAGTGATCCTCCAGCCTCGGTCTCTGAAAGTACTAGGATTATAGGGTAAACCACTGTGCCTGGTCATTTTTCTTCTTTTATAACGTTTCTAAATCCAAATTTCATTATATACACGTACTAAAATTTATTCAACCACTCTACTACTGGTGAGAAAAATGTTCCAATTTTCACAATTCTAATTAAGATAAATATAAACAATATTTCATGTCCTTATAGCACAGAGGTTTTAATTCCTTATGTCAAGATTAAATACATGTAACCATAAAATAAACCACCCCATTTTACCATTAATTTATCTCTTAAAACATTGTTTCTATGCCCTATACTTCCTTTTCCCTCTTTTCTTCCTTTAAATGAGAAACCTGAAATATACTGAAGATAACTTCTTCAGTTGTAAATTATCTTGATGGCAGGAAAGGTAAAGATTGTAATTTTACTGACGAGTTGATGGGTGCAGCACACCAACATGGCATAAGTATACATATGTAACAAACCTGCACGTTATGCACATGTACCCTAGAACTTAAAGTATAATAAAAAAAAAAAAAAAGATTGTAATTTTATCTTCATCTCCCTAATAACTTGTGTTTGGCATGTAGTGTAGACAGTCAGGTGTGCTTGTTGAGCAAGCATAAAAGACAACAGCATCAGGTAATTAAACACAGGGCATGACTGGCTGAACATGAAAATACAGATATACTTTTATCCGACCTTAATGTACTTTCAATAATATCCCGAAGTCCTTTAAAACTAGATCTCCATCATTCTACTGAGGCTACAAGGCAAGCTGTCCTGTAAATGGCAATTTTGTTATCAAATCAGAATAGACATGGGGATCGTGCCTTTAAAAAATCTAATTGTACAAGGAGTTAAAAGAGTAAAAAGGAAGGTATGAAGCTATTTGTACGTCATATGGGTTGGGGAAAGCAGTATGTATAAAATCAACTTATAAAATGTAATAAAGGCCAGGTGCAAAGGCAAACACCTATAATCCCAGCACTTTAGGAGGCCAAGGTAGGCAGATCACCTGACATCAGGAGTTTGAGACCAGCCTGGACAACATGGTGAAACCCCATCTCTATTAAAAATACAAAAACTAGCTAGGCATGGTGGCGCATGCCTGTAGTCCCAGCTACTTGAGAGGCTGAGGCAGGAGAACTGCTTGAGCCAAGAGTGGAGGCTGCAGTGAGCTGAGATCCACCACTGTACTCCAGCCTGGGTGACAGAGCGAGACTCTGTCTCCAAAAATAAAAAATAAAAATGAAAGTGAAATGTAATAAAATGGTGGAGCACTAGGAGTACTTAGAAAGTACTTATTTCCTTACGTCAACGTTGTTTGTTATAATAAATTTGAAAAACTCAAAAAAGCACATGAAAAAAAAATTTACCCCAAATCCCATCACCTACAAAGAGTCGCCATTAACATTTTGACATCTTTGTTCTTGTCTTTTCTCCCTTAGACATATGAATAAATTTTTAGAAAACAGAGATCGTATTGTACATACTTTGTTAATAACTTAGTTTCCCCTAAACAATATTATCAGGGATTTTCCCATCTTATTAACTATTATATGGTTTAACTATAATAGTATTAGTGAATAGGTATTAATATTATATATTCTGGCAATATAATTTATTTAACCAACTTCCTAGTTTGGGACATTTATGCTATTTCTAATTTTTCTTATGACAAATAACATGCTAAATATCTTGCATATGAAAATTTTTCTGGTGGCTCACGCCTGTAATCCTAGCACTTTGGGCGGCAGAGGCAGGAGGATTGCTTGAGCCCAAGAGTTTGAGACCAACCTAGGCAACACAGTGAGACCTTATCTCCATTAAAGAGAAAAAAAAAAAATTAGCCAGTGTAGTGGTGCCTGGCTGTAGACCCAGCTACTTGGGAAGCTGAGGCAGGATGACTGCTTGAGCTTGGGAGACTGAAGCTGCAGTGAGCCAAAATCGCACCACTGCACTCCAGCCTGGATGACAGACCGAGATGCTGCCTCAAAAAAAATTAAAAAAACAAACAAAAAAAGCTTTCTGTCCATTGTGTAAGTGCATATTTAAGGATTTTTTTTTTTTTTTTTTTGAGATGGAGTCTCGCTGTGTCGCCTAGGCTGGAGTGCAGTGGTGCAATCTCAACTCACTGCAAGCTCTGTCTCCCTGGTTCACGCCATTCTCCTGCCTCAGCCTCCCGAGTAGCTGGGACTATAGGCGCCTGCCACCATGCCTGGCTAATTTTTTTGTATTTTTAGTAGAGACGGGGTTTCACCATGTTAGCCAGAATGATCTTGATCTCCTGGCCTCGTGACCCACCCACCTCAGCTTCCCAAAGTGCTGGGATTACAGGCATGAGCCACTGCGCCCGGCTGGCATTTTTTTTTTTCAAGAACATTATTTATGCCCAAAGTACCCTATAGGAAGATTATGGAGGGTAAATGTGACAACAAAGGGGAATTAAGAATAACTGTGTGATCAAGCTCCCAAGTTTAAAAACCTATAATGTCATTATTAGATCATATCCTACATCTGTTATTGTGAAATTGTATCACACTTAAAGTTATAAAAATACATAAGGTTAGAGATTAAGAATTATGTCATACTGTACTATAAGTTGACCTATACTATTACTTCTTGACCATATTCATGGACCAAAGACTACAAAACAAGATTGTCAGAGCTCAAAATCTTTTTCTTCATCCTCTGCCCCCAATCCTGAAAGAGACTGAATATACTATTAACTAATCAAAGATTCAAGATACATGACACCAATTCCTATAGAGATCTCAACAAAAGATTCTGATCTTCAGGAAGATGGAGATGACTTAGTAATACTGAATTAGTACTCATAAGTAGTATCAATTATAACATATAATTATCAGTTTGGAATGAAATGATAGGTACTTAAAGTTTAAGTCTAGATGGAATAAAAATGCAGTTAACTGAATAAAGGGCGAAGATGTATCATTTGAAAATGCTGACTTATTTTACATTATACATTTTACATTATATACCTTTTAGACAGAGAGTACACACGTATACACAAACAAAACAGTAACCACAAACAAAAACAAAATAATACTTTTTAGATAGAGGGTATATAATGGCAAAATTTTTTACTACTGAGAACTATAACTGTTTAAGCTTTTCCTCTCTGTCCATCCATTCACAAGTGACATCATTTGTTGAAGCAGTCCATTTATCAGAATCACCTAAGGAGTTTAAAAAATTTCAGTGCCCACCCCCACATTATGCATACCATACTAATCAGGATCTTCAGTATCTTAAAAATTTGTCTGGATAATTCCAATGTGCAAGTCAAGGGTGGAACAATCCTCAGGTGAATTAAGGAGCTCATTCTTTGCAATTAGGTGAAAATCTATTTAAAAGCAACCACAAACGCAGGCCAGGAGCAGTAGCTTACACCTGTAATCCCAGGACTTTGGGAGGCTGATGCGGGCAGATCACCTGAGGTCAGGAGTTTGAGACCAGCCTGGACAACACGGCGAAACCCCGTCACCACTAAAAATAAAAAAATTAGCCGGGCATGGTGGCGCATGCCTGTAGTCCCAGCTACTCAGGAGGCTGAGGCAGGAGAATCACTTGAACCCGGGAGGTGGAGGTTGCAGTGAGCTGAGACGGTGCCACTGCATTCCAGCCTGGGTGACAGAGTGAAACTCTTGTCTCAAAACAAAACAAAACATAAAATAAAGTAACCACACACAGGCTGGGCGCAGTGGCTCATGCCTATAATCCTAGCACTTCGGGAGGCCGAGGTGGGCAGACCACCTGAGGTCAGGAGTTTGAGACCAGCCTGGTCAACATTATGAAACTCCATCTCCACTAAAAAATACAAAAATTAGGCAGGCATGGTGATGCATGCCTGTAATCCCAACTACTTGGGAGGCTGAGGCAGGAGAATCACTTGAAACCCAGGAGATAGACGATGCAGTGAGCCACCACACTCCTACCTGGGCTGTCTCAAAGAAAAAAAAAGTAACCACAAACAATACATGATTGAGATCAATATTATTTCTTTTCTGTATAAAATATCTTGACTTTCCAACCTTTAAACATTTTTGCGTTAGAACCCTACAGTCAATAGAGAATCAACTAATTTAAAAGACAATTACGTATGCATTAATAAATTGTGAATAAATTGTGCATTAATTTATATTAAATAATATATTATTTCCAACCTTAGGACAACCACATGTTATACAACTGTTTAAACATAAGGCTAACCACAGTAACAACAAAATGGCTTGAAATACTTGGTTGTTGTTTAAATATAGATACTTTAATTAAGACGCTTCTTCTCTATAACTCAAATGTAAGGCCAAAAAGCAAAGAGCCTGATATGTTACATAAATATCGTATCTGGGACAATAGGAAATTAGAAACTTAACTTCACTATTCATGTAGTTTCTATCTTCTGGTTCTGTAATGACACCTACTGGAGACTGCTGATATTGCTTATAACCCACTTTCTGTATCTGGGATCTTACCAGGTTCACTTCTTTATATTTACATTTTTGAGACAGGGTCTTGCTCTGTTGCTAAGGCTGGAGTGCAGTGGCAAGATCTTGGCTCACTGCAACCTCTAACTCCCAGTATCAAGTGATCCTACCACCTCAGCCTCCTGAGTAGCTGGGACTACAGTTGCACACCACCATGCACAGTTAATTTTTGTATTTTTGTAGAGAAGAGGTTTTGCCACGTTGCCTAGGCTGCTCTTAACTGTTGGGCTCAAGCAATTTGCCTAACTTGGCCTTGCAAAGTGCTTGGTTACAGGTGTAAGCTACTGTGCCTAGTCATCTACTATTTTTATTCCAAAATAGTTAGAATCCTGTTTGTTCCGAATTTGTTAGAATCCAAACAGAATGACAGGGTTTGCTTTTATCTGTTCTCAATGTTTTTATTAAAACAGACAAAACCTCCCCTTCCTTGACTATTCATTATTATTATTATAATTTAGGTGGGGATACAAAAACTATGAGCACATTAAAAAATTCATTAAACTTAATAAGAAAGGATCTTCATGAAACTACAATTAGGCAATAAATCTGAAAAGAAAACTTCTCTAGAATAATAAAATCACTTTTTTAAGAGGAAAGGCTGTAAAAAGCATATTTTCTTTTTTGCTTTTCCACTTTAGACCCATCAAAGGTAGTGGAACCATTTAAGAACATCCTTAATTTAAATCCTTTGCTTAAAAGGCCAGCCCTGTTTTATCCACAGTATTTACTGGTATATTAATCCAAATTAATTATTTTAAAGTAATTATATGCTCTATAAAAAGGCAGTTAGAGACTAGTTCAAATTTCATCCTCTCCATGAATCTTTCTTTAAATATTCCAAATCACTGTAATTTTCCTCTTCATTCATTAACAATTCAGTCATATATTCTCTTATCACCATAACCTTATAGTTAACAGTATATACAGGAAATGCTACAAATACATTTGGAAAAAACATTATCTTTTGAAACTGAAGCTAGTAAAAATCAGTATACATTTCATTCACTTTTCTACGCAATGAAAGCAAATTATCCCAAGACCTGTTTCAGAGAGGTGTTGGTGATGAAACTAAAATATTTTTCTAAGTCTTCACCAAAGAGATCAAGGTAAATTCTCTGGTATCCTCTGGAAGACATAACTGGGTAAGAAGATATAATAAAAGCTATGATCTAGTCAAATGCATTGTTGTTGGTCGAGAGACAGGAAATGAATGAATGAATCAGTGTGGATAATAGTGATTTGTAAACTATTATTAGCCACAATAGCCTATGAAAGAGATTCACTTCCCATTTAGTTTTTCCGATAGTAACATAATTTCCTGGATAGTGGATTTTGATGGCTGAGAAATGTGTATGTCCAGTTACTAATTAAGAAACTATCATTCTCAATGAGGAATCATTATCACCCTTTGGTTTTTCAAAATGAAAGTCCATTTTTGGGGGAGGCCATCTTGTATTTATTAATTTTTCACATACAATAGCATAGGATAGAAGTCCCTACATAGTATGAGGTATACAACATGATGTTTTTAATGATGTTTTTTGCTCATATATACATTGTGAAATAGACTACCACAATCAAGTTAATTAAATATCTATTATCTTTGTGTGTGTATGTGTGTGTGTTCTAAAGCACGGGGTCCCCAACCCCTGGGCCACAGACTGGTACTGGTCCACGGCCTGGTACTGGTCCACAGCAGGAGGTGAGTGGCAGGCAAGCAAGCATTATCATCTGAGCCAAACTCCTGTCAGATCAGCAGCGGCATTAGATTCTCACAGGAGTGTGAACCCTATTATGAACTGTGCATGTGAGGGATCATGTGCACCCCTCACAATGCCTAATAATCTGAGGTGGATCAGTTTTATCCCAAAACCTCTTCCTATCCCTAACCCCGTGGACAAACTGTCTTTTGCCGAACTGGTCCCTGGTACCTAAAAGGTTGGGGACCACTGGTCTGAAGTTCACTTTAAGTGAACTGATAAAAACCATTTAAAATCCCTCCAACTGAAGAGAAATCCCTGGACCTATAATGCTTCCAAAAAAAATTCCAAGGTAAGAAAGCCTATGAGACCTAGTCTAAGAAAAAACCTAGTATGTGTCTTTGTAATGACTGCTCATAAATCAATATTCTTATGTCATTATTTTTCATTTGTATTTTCAGTTAGACGATAAGCTAACTGTGGGCAAAGTATTGTATCCACAACAGTTCTAGTGGTTTTAGGCATTTAAATCATTTCTTATTAAATATTAGTCAAGTGAATAATTAAACAAGAACTTTTATTTCACCTTCACCTGTCATTTATAAGAAATTATTTACGTTAATGAGATCTCTGGCAACATTCTTCTTACCCACCAGTTCTCTATTTTCCATTCACTAAACCATTGAAGATATTTACCTTTGAGTTTCTCCGACATGAGCGCATACAACCCCAAAGAGCTTGGCTGCAGAACTAATAACTGATAGTGCTGGAGGCAGGGGCTTAGGCACTGAATCTCCCTCTACATCTTTCTCATAAATCAAATAAGGGTCATATTCAAGACTTCCGCAAGCAACACCATTACCAAGCAGGAGCTAAAAGGGAAAAAAAGTATATAAGGTTTTAAGATCACTGTTCACAGATTGAATCTACTCGAGTAAAAAATGGCCATACCTGTTCTTCAATAAATCTATGGTCATTCTCTTGTAACAAAGGACTTAATATCAAAAGATCATCCTGATGACAGAGGGGCGGAAGTAAAAATGTAGATGCTGACACCTGAATATCAGGGGCAGTCAAGTCAGCAGCCAGCTCTTTGAGGATAGCACAGAGGTTTCCTGTTGAGTCACAGAAAAAGAGCAATTAGTACTATTGGTTTTCTGGTGAGAGTATGGGGTTTAAAACTCAGGTGGAACTTTAATGCACCCACTGGCCAACTTTAACCTATCACAGCTGAAGAATTTATTTCTCATTCTTGAAAACTGCCCTAGAAATGACTGGCTCAACTATGTGTTGCTAGTCACAAGGTTAAGAATTGACACTAAAAGAAAATCTCAAAGTATTGTGTGTGTGTGTGTGTGTGTGTGTGTTGTGTGTGTGTGTACATACCTTATGGCATAAAAATGACATGAAATATAAAAATAGATGTAAAAACAGATTTACAAAAGCAGGTTTGCTTTTTAAAAAAGCACGGTCTGAAAAAATTTATAAGAATTAGCCTGAGGCTGGGTGTGGTGGCTCACACCTGTAATCCTAGCACTTTGGGAGATGAAGGTAGGGGGATCACTTGAGGTCAGGAGTTCAAGACCTGACCAGCCTGGCCAACATGGCAAAACCCCATCTCTATTAAAAACACAAAAATTAGCTGGGCATGGTGGCGGGTGCCTGTAACCCCAGCTACTCAGAGGCTGAGGCAGGAGAATCGGTTGAATCTGGGAGGCAGAGGTTGCAGTGAGCAGAAATCAGCCACCGCACTCCAGCCTGGGCAACAGAATGAGACTCTGTCTCAAGCAAAAAAAAAAAAAAAAAAAAAAAATTAGCCTGAAAAAACTTAGACATGTTATTATGGAAAATTTCAAACATAAATAAGTTATAGTACTATGAAGATGCCTGCCCCTACCCCTTCCAGCATATGCTCATTATTCATCTTTAACAGCTGCAACAGTATTATTTCACCTACATCCCCATTCCTGATCCCAAATTCTTTCACATTATTTTTAAGAAAACCCTAGGCAGCACATCATTTCATTCATAAATATTTCATTGTGTATCATTAAAGTGAAACACATTTTATTTTGAACAAAATCCTGCTATATAATCTCATGTTGTTAAAAAAAAAAAAAAAACCACTGAACATCAGATACCCATTCAGTATTCAAATTTCCAACTATCTCATACACACCTGTTTTTGTTGCTTCTAGATCTAGGTAAAGTGTACACATTGCAGCTAGTTTATCCTGTCTCTTTCAATTTAGTATTCTACCTATACCTTTCCCCTCTCTGGCAATTTATTTGAAGAAACAAGGTTATTTGTTTCGTACAATTTTCTACAGTCTAAGTTTTTATGATTATAGGCCCCTGGTATGGCTTAATTTATTCTTCTATCTGT
Organism: Rhinopithecus roxellana; assembly: GCF_007565055.1. Lineage (NCBI taxonomy): Eukaryota > Metazoa > Chordata > Mammalia > Primates > Cercopithecidae > Rhinopithecus > Rhinopithecus roxellana. Next base: position 52,382,897 of record NC_044553.1, on the reverse strand, counting down.
ACTTTTTTAAAAAAATAAATTGGTAGTTGGATCTAGAAGGGGCTCATTTTTGTTTTTGGTGGTGGGCAGGGTGGGTGCAGGTTAGTTCATAAGTGGTATTGTGTTCTCCCATAACACAAGAGACAACATATGGTTGCCTCTCTAACATACACACTTTGAAAAGCTGATCCATTTATCACATTGACTGTAATTATCACCTCAAAGATGTTTTATCCTAATTTCTGCTGGGTTATCAAAATATCTTATCCACAGAGAGCTTAAATGGCTTTTGCCAGTTTGTAACTTAAGTACTGCAGGAATGAGTAAAAATTCCCTTAGAAAAATGTTTACACTCTTTGAAGTGTTTCTTCGAACAATTGCATCAGGATGAAATGAGGACTGGGGTGATATCCACTGATCAGAAGTGGTAGGATGAGTTAGGAAGGGTTTACTTGCCATCACTTTCTGTATCATTAGCAGCAGTAACAGTAGTAACAACAAATATTTATTGAAGTTTACTTTTTGTTTTTTAAGAGATGGGGTCTCACAATCTTGCCCAGGCTAATCTCTAAATCCAAGCCTCAAGTGATCCTCCTGTCTCAGCCTCCTGAATAGCTGAGATTACACACAGTGCTTGGCTTACTGAATACTTAATATGTGTTGGGAAAGGTACTAAAAGCTTTACATATAACCCTCATAGTAACCTAATAAGGTCAGGCTAGTATGTTGTTTCACAGGTAAGGAAACAGGAACAGGGAATTTATTACTTGCCAGAGATCATATGGTGATTACACAGCTGTCAGACTGAAACCCAGTTAACTGGGCTCCAGAATTTGAGCTTTTAACCACTGTGCTGAATCACTCATCCATCCAAATTGTGTTTAATAAGCTACAGAGAAAGATTTTATTATATTTAATCTTCCTTTCAAGAAAGTATACACTATGGGATACCAATACATACATATAACTATAATAGGAAGGTAGGAACTATTATGTTTCATAAAAGATAAAAACAAAGGCACTATTAAATTTAGGGAAAGGAGAGATTACATACAGGAATTAGGAAGAGTGGACAGGGATCAATGAAGTCATAATGATTGGGCAAATGAGAGTTGCTCAAAGGAATGTTTAAGTTTATGTATATGACACTCAGTAAAATAATTCTGTTGCTAGTACAATATACAAGGTATGTTTGTTCCTACAGCTACGTGTGAAAATAGTAGAAAATCTCTACTTCTCAGTTGAAAGTGATTACTTTCCCAACTGTCCCTGGAAAAAGTACCTAAAGATAATTAAGATAATTTTGAAATGCAAATAAGCTTTTGTATAAAAATGCATGACTAACTTGCTGATGAGTTATTTTCAGTGTAGAGAATATTAAGATATTTGAAAAGAAATCCATACCTAAACTAAGACAGGAACTAAAAACTAAGAACTCAATTTTTACTCCAATCCTTCTGAAAACTAAGTCACTCTAAGACTCTAAATCTACGTCTGCTGGACAGTCATGAAGAAAAGTTGTTTCAATTCTTAAATACATTCCACGTGGCAAAAGCAATTTCTTACTATGTCCTAGACACTGACTCTTTGACAACACATTGGAGGAACTGATAAAATCAGAACTTTATTTATTTATTTAGAGACGGAATCTCTGCCACCCAGGCTGGAGTGCAGTGGTGCGATCTTGGCTGACTGCAACCTTTGCCTACTGGGTTCAAACGATTCTCCTGCCTCAGCCTCCTGAGTAGCTGGGACTACAGGCATGTGCCACCATGCCCAGCTAATAATTTTGCGTATTTTTAGTAGAGACGGGATTTCATCATGTTGGCCAGGCTGGTCTCAAATTCCTGACCTCAAATGATCCATTTGCCTCAACCTCCCAATGAGCTGGGATTATAGGTGTGAGCAAATGTACCTGGCCTAGAGTTTGTTTTTTCTAGAAGTTCACAGCAAGTCCTGACTTTGTCTCCTAATGAACACTCTGGAACTGATTTGAAATATATATACATGTATATTCATTATTCCTTTAGGACTCCTGATTGCATTTCCAAACTCCAGCTCTGAGAAAACCCAAGTTAAAAAAAAAAAAAAAAAAAAGTAGAAGACTTCAAGACTTTTTCCTCTAATTCAAGTTTTTTCAGTGGTAAGACTTACATTATCAGGCCAGGCCCAGTGGCTCATGCCTGTAATTCCAACACTTTGAGAGGCCGAGGCGGGAGGATCACTTAAGCCCAGAAATTTGAGAACAACCTGGGCAGCATAGCAAACCCTCATCTCTACAAATGATTAAAACAAAAAAAAAAACTAGCTGGGAGTGGCGGTGCACACCTGCAGTCCCAGCTACTTGGGAGGTTGAGGTGGGAGGATCACTTGAGCCTGGGAGGTCGAGGCTGCAGTGAGCCAAGATCACACAACTGCACTCTAGCCTGGGTGACAGAGTGAGGTCCCGTCTCCAAAAAAAAAAAAAAAAAAAAAAAGCTTCCATTATCATTTATCACAAGATACACTGTACATTTTAAGTCAAGATTCTTGTATTCCTAAATGCTTATTGAAGAGTTGAGCAGCAGTCCTTTTGGCTGGGCGCAGTGGCTCATGCCTGCAATCCCAGAACTTCAGGAGGCCAAGGAGGGTGAATCACCTGAGGTCAGGAGTTCACACTGGTAATCTCAGCGCTTTGGGAGGCTGAGGAGGGTGGATCATCTGAGGAAAGGAGTTCGAGACCAGCCTGGCCAACGTGGTGAAACCCCATCTCTATTAAAAATACAAAAAAATTAGCCAGGCTTGGTAGTGCATGCCTGTAGTCCCAGCTACTCGGGAGCCTGAGGCAGGAGAATCGCTTGAACACAGGAGGCAGAGGTTTCAGTGAGCCGAGATCACACCACTGCACTCCAGCTTGGGCAACAGAGCAAGATGCCATCTCAAAAAAAAAAAATTTTTTTTATTTTAGTCTGAAAATAAATTTCAAGATACTACTGTAAAAATCTGAAGGAAATTGCTTTTGTCACAACCTAACAGTTAATCTGAGCTGTGGAACATAGAAATTATCTCTCAGCTTTTTACTAGATATCTAGCAAGTAACTTTTAAATTGATAGATGGCAAAGAATAAGATAGACATATCACTAAGCTATGATTGTTAAGTCTCTAAGTAGTTTACTTAGAAAAGGCAGCAGCACAGCATGAGGTAAATTTGTTTTAATCTTGATTCCACTCTTTACCTGATATGTGTTCTTGAGTTGGTTTTGTAACCTAAACCTTTTGCCAAATAAGAAAAATGTAACTAGCTCACTGTATCATCCTAGGATAAATAAGATTTGATAGATACAATTTCTAACACAGTGCCTGGCCTTAAGAAGGAGTTTTTTTTTTTTTTAACTTATTTTAGGCTGGGCTAAATAGCTCACACCTGTAATCCCAGCACTTTGGGAGGCCAAGGCGGGAGAATTGCTTGAGCCCAGGAGTTCGAGACCAAAGTACAAAGACGTACTTTGGTAGAGTACGTCTCTACCAAAAGTACAAAAAATTAGCTGGGCATGGTGGTGTGCCTGTAGGCCCAGCTACCCAGGAGGCTGAGGCTGGAGGGTCATTTGAGCCCAAGATCAAGGCTGAAGTGAGCCATGATTGTGTACCACTGCACACCAGCCTGGGTGAGAGAGTGAGATCCTGTCTCAAAAAAATTAAAACAAAAACAAAACCCCAAATGTATTTCTTTACTATAAGATGGTGAACACACGGATTAGGATTGAACTCCCTAAACCTCCTAGAAACAAGGCACTAAATAACTGCCATTATAATTCATTTAAATATTTAATGAGCGACAATAATGTTCCAGGAACCATATTAGTCACTAAAACATTTTAGTCTAAGGCACATACCTTCATAGGTCTCAGGAGGTAATAAAATCAACAGTTCATAAAGTCTTTGTCTATAAACCACTGATGGTGTTTTCAAAGGACTTCCATACATTTTTAGTATTGAAGAAAGCCTTAAAATAAAAGAAAAAGTGTATCTTAAGTGGTTAAGTTATATAACAATATACAAAAATTGACAGCTTAACATCTTAACATATAAATTAGTTATGTAACTTATTAACAAACATTAGTGCTGCTTTACTTTTCTTTTATGAGACAGGGTCCAGCTCTGTAGCCCAGACTGGGATGCAGTGGCATGGTCTTGGCTCACTGCAACCTCTGTCTTCTGGGCTCAAACCATTCTCCCACTTCAGATTCCTGAGTAGCTGGAAACTACAGGGTTGCACCACCATGCCTGGCTAATTTTATTTTGTATTTTTGGTACAGACGGGTTTCACCATGTTGCCCAGGCTGGTTTCAAACTCCTGGGCTCAAGCAATCCTCCCGCCTCGGCCTCCCAAAGTGCTAGGATTATAGGCCCAAGCCACCACACCTGGCCACAAAATATGATCTTTCTTCACACTCTGTCCTTTCATTTTCATGTACTCTTCTTTATTTTCTGTTCACCTTTCCTATTGGTGTTAAGACATCACTTTACCAATGCTCATTCATTCAACAAATATTTGCTAAAGGACTACTACTGTTTTTTGTTTGTTTGTTTTGTTTTGAAATGCATTCTCACTCTGTTACCCAGGCTGGAGTGGTAGTGATAAGATCTCAGCTCACTGCAATCTCCGTCTCCTGGGTTCAAGCAATTCTTCTGCCTCAGCCTCCCGAGTAGCTGGGACTATAGGCATGCGCCACCATGCCCAGCTAATTTTTGTATTATTAGTAGAGACGGGGTTTCTCCATATTGGCCAGGGTGGTCTTCAACTCCTGACCTCATGATCCACCCACGTTGGCCTCCCAAAGTGCTGGGATTACAGGTGTGAGCCACCACACTCGGCCAGGACTACGAGTCTTAACAAGGTATGTTATCAACTAGAGTATGGTTTTCATCCTTAGCAATACAGAAGTTCAATGAAATTACTTTTATTATGTTACTGGAATAAATCTGCTAAACTGTTATGGCATGAGCTTTCCAGGTTCTCTAAGAAATTCTCACAATGTTGAGTCATTTGTACTTTCTTTTTTTTGTTATTTTGCTTTCTGAGACGGAGTCTTGCTCTGTCACCCAGGCTGGAGTGCAGTGGCGCAATCTAGGCTCACTGCAACCTCCGCCTCCTGGGTTCAAGTGATTCTCCTGCCTCAGCCTCCCGAGTAGCTGGGACTACAGGCAAGTGCCACCACGCCTAGCTAATTTTTTGTATTTTTAGTAGAGATGGGGTTTCATCATGTTAGCCAGGATGGTCCTATCTGCTGACCTCGTGATCCACCCGCCTCGGCCTCCCAAAGTGCTGGGATACAGGTGTGAGCCACCGCGCCCAGGCTGTACTTTCTTTTTTGTTTTTGTTGTTGAGACAGGGTCTTGCTCTGTTGCCCAGGCTGGAGTGTGGTGGCATGATCTCAACTCATTGCGGCCTCAACCTCCTGTGCTCAAGTGAACCTCCCACCTCAGGCTCCCAAGCAGCTGGGACCACAGGTGTGGGCACCATGTCTGGCTAAATTTTTGTATTTTTTGTAGAGATGGGGTTTCACTATGTTGCCCAGGCTGGTCTGAAACTCCTGAGCTCAAGTAATCCACCCACCTTGGCCTCCTAAAGTGTGGGGATTACAGGCATGAGCCACCATGCCTGGCCAACTGCACTTTCTAGAAAACTAATGCTTGCTATTTCCAGTCTCTAGAAGAAAGGGGAGTTATCTATTGACTTATCACTGCATATTTTAAAATGTTGGTTCCATTTAGTATCTTTCAGCTTGGTAAATACTACTTAGCAAACATAATTGTAACACCTGAGTAAGGCCGGGCATGGTGGCTCATGCCTCTAATTCCAGCACTTGGGGAGGCTGAGGCCAGATGATCGCTTGAGCCCAGGAGTTTGAGGATACAGTGAGTTATGCCTGCACCACTGCACTCCATCCTGGGTGACAGACTGAAATAGTGTCTCAAAACAAAAACAAAAACCTCTTTTTCGGTAGAATTTTTTAGTTACCAAAGTTAAGAATAAATCCACTGCATTTTTATATTTCTCTAAGGCCAGATCAGAAATAGCTAACATAAGAAAAGTCTTTCAATCATATTCACAAGATGTTAGGAAATTATATTTCTAAAAATCCTGCAACATTCACTTATTTTAACTATAAAAAAATTTAGTTCGGAGAAGTGCATGTGTATGTTTTTTAAAAAGATGAATAGAACAAAGTAAGAATTTAGAAAAGCATTTTTATTGGTTTCTGCTTTCATTAGGAGGGCAGATTATAGTCCCTGCAGGGCCTTCCTGCTACTTACTTAGGTAAGTATAAATAAGTATAAATAAATCTTTTATCAGGATAAAAGATAATTTGCATTGTTATACTTATAGAAAGAGACTTTTCTGAGGCTAATCAACCCCTATACCAATGAAAGCAAGCAAACATACATTTAAAAAAAATGAAACAAGGCATAAGCTGAAACCAGAGTAGGAACACAAATATCAATACCAACACAAGGCTCTGAGACTAAGCTTGCACCCATGGTAGGGGTGTAAAACCCATTCATTTTAAGAAACTTTCACCAAACCACACTAGAAATAGAAGGTTACTCTCTTAATCTGATAGAGCATATACTAAAAAAGCTGGAGCAAACATCATTCTATCAGCAAAACATGAAAAGCATTCCCTTTATTTAACCCTTTCTATTTAGTTTTAAATGGCAGTTCTCTAATATAGTTAGCACATAAGGAAGAGAGAAACAATATCGTAAAACGAAAAATCTAGATGAATCTACAAATAAATGTTTGATATGAGAAAATTCAGTAAGGTGGTTGGATATAAAATCAAATACATTTTTATACGGCAGCAATAAACAGACTATATACACTATATACCCATCTATTTAATAATTACAACAAAAATACAAAGTACCTGGGAGTAAAGTTTTTAAAAAGACTTGTAAGACCTTTATTTAGAAAAAAATTTAAACTTTGTAAAATACCTCAATAATAGTAACAAGGTATCATGTTCACGGGTATTGTAAAAACTATGAATTATCTTCAAATTTATCCACAGATTCAATGCAATCTCAAATAAAATTTATCTTATTATTATTTTTTTTTGAGATGGAGTCTCACTCTGTTACCCAGGCTGGAGTGCAGTGGCATGATCTTGGCTCACTGTAGCCTCTGTCTCCTGGTTTCAGGTGATTCTCCTGCCTCGGCCTCCCAAGTAGCTGGGATTACAGGCATGTGCCACTATGCCCAGCTAATTTTTTTTTTTTTTTTTAAATACAGACGGGGTCTCACCATGTTGGCCAGGCTAGTCTTGAACTTCTGATCTCAAATGATTCGCCCACCTCAGCCTCCCAAAATGCTAGGATTATAGCGTGAGCCACTGTGCCTGGCCCCAAATAAAATTTCAGTAGAAGATCAAAAGTGCATGAAGGGCCAAAATATGTCTAAAGAGGAATAAGGTCAAAAGGCTTAATCTAACATACAAAATGTATTATAAAAATAACATGTTGGCATATAAATAAACACACCAATAGAGAGCACAGGCATAGATCATGCATAAATGAGAATATAATACATGACAGAAGTGAATGGCAATCACTGAAGGAAGTACGGATTTTTTTAGTAAAGTACGGGACAGTTTCTTATCCACATTTAAAAAGAAAACGAAATTGAATCCTGCTATGGTCTGAATGTGTCCTCCAAAATTCATGTATTCGAAACTTAATCCCCAATGCAGTACTGTTGGGAGGTAGGGCCTTTTGGTAGGTGTTCAGGTCATGAAGGCAAAGCCCTCACAAATGGATTAAAGTCATTATTAAAGGGCTTCATGGAGGGAGTTTGGCCCTTTTTTTTGCCCTTCTATCCCTTTGCCAGATGAAGAAGGCACAGAGTTCCTCCCCTCTAGAGAATGTAGCAACAAGGTGCCATCTTGGAGGTAAACAGCTGGTTCTCACCAGACACCAAATCTGCTGGTGTCTTGATCTTGGACTCCTGCCTCCAGAACTGTTAGAAATAAGTGTCTGTTTTTAAATAAATTATCCAGCCTCAGGTATTTTGTGATAGCAGCATAACAGCACAAATGAACTAAGACACATCCCAAGCTCACTCCAAATAGAAGTCAGTTCCAGATGACTTAAATATGAACGACAAACCTTCAAACACTTCAGAGAGAAATACAAGAAAATATAACTTTGCAGTAAGGAAGACTTTATTTTTTTTTTTGAACTGGGGTCTCGCTCTGTCATCCAGGCTGGAGAGAAGTGGCGCAATCAAGACTACAGCCTTGAATTGCAGTGCTCAAGCAACCATTCTTGCCTCAGCCTCCTGTGTAGCTAGGGCTACTAGTGAGCATCACTACGTCTGGCTTTATTTATTTACTTATTTTGGTAGAGATGAGACCTCGCTATGTTGCTAAGGCTGGTCTCAAGCAATCCTCTTACCTCGGCCTCCCAAAGCACTAGGATTACAGGCATGAGCCACTGCCCCCAGCCAGGAAGAATTTTTAAACAAAAAGAAAAAAAGTACTAACCAAAGAGTAAAAGACTGATACATTTGACATTTAAATAATAAATGCATATTAATAAAAAAACTAGAAGACATTTTTAACATTTTAATGAATAGCCTCAGAAATATGTAGGCCAGGCATGGTGACTCACAAGATAATCTAAGCACTTTGGGAGGTCGAGGCGGGAAGATCGTTTGAGCCCGGAAATTTGAGACCACTCTAGGCAACATAGTGTGAGGCCCTGTGTCTACAAAAAAGTAAAAAATTAGCTGGGTGTGGTGGTGCACACCTGTAGTTCCAGTTACTTGGGAGGCTTAGGTGGGAGGATCACTTAAGCCTGGGAGCTTGGGGCTGCAGTGAACCATGATCACACAACTGCACTCCAGCCTGGGTGACAGAGCAAGACCCTGTCTCAACAACAACAAAAAAGGCTGAGCATGGTGGCTCATGCTTGTAATACCAGCACTTTGGGAGGCTGAGGAGGGCAGATCATTTGAGGCCAGAAGTTCAAAACCAGCCTGGCCAACGTGGCAAAATCCTGTCTCTACTAAAAATGCAAAAATTAGCCAGGTGTAGTCGTGCATGCCTATAATCCCAGTTACTAGGGAGACCGAGGCAGGAGAATAATTTGAAACCAGGAGATGGAGATTGCAGTGAGTGGAGATCACACCAATGTACTCCAGCCTGGGCAACAGAGCAAAACTCTGTCTCAAAAAAACCCCAAAAACGGTTGGACGCAGTGGCTCATGCCTGTAATCCCAGCACTTTGGGAGGCCGAGGTGGGTTTATCACCTGAGGTCAGGAGTTTGAGACCAGCCTGGTCAACATGGTGAAATTCCGTCTCCACTAAAAATACAAAAATTAGCTGGGTATGATGGTGTGTGCCTGTAATTCTAGTTACTGAGGAAGCTGAGGCAGAAGAATCGCTTGAACAGGGACCTGGGAGGTGGAGGTCGCTGTGACCCGAGATCGCGCCATTGCACTCCAGCCTGGGTGACAGAGCCAGACTCCGTCTCAAAAAAAAAAAAAAAGGGAAGAGGCCGGGCGCAGTGGCTCAAGCCTGTAATCCCAGCATTTTGGAAGGCCTAGACGGGCGGATCATGAGGTCAGGAGATTGAGACCATCCTGGCTAACACGGGTGAAACCCCGACTCTACTAAAAAAAAAATACAAAAAACTAGCTGGGCGAGGTGGCGGGCGCCTGTAGTCCCAGCTACTCGGGAGGCTGAGGCAGGAGAATGGCGTAAACCCGGGAGGCGGAGCTTGCAGTGAGCTGAGATCTGGCCACTGCACTCCAGCCTGGGCGACAGAGCGAGACTCCGTCTCAAAAAAAAAAAAGGAAGAATTTCTTATAAATTAATAACAAAAAGACAACCTAAAAGAAAGATAGGTTAAAGATATGAATGAATAGGCATTTCATAGGATGGGGAGGGGAAATACTGACAAATAACAAATACGTAAAATTATACTTAAACTGTCAGGAAACCGATATACAATTGATATCATTTTATACCTATTGGATGGGGTAGACTTGATATCTGAGAAAGTGCTGGTGAAAAAGTGGTCAAAGGATACTTACACTATGGTAGAAATACAGAAGAACATTGAAAAATAATTTGGTATTATTTTCTGAAGTTGAACATAAAAATACATTAGCTTTAAAAGCAGAAAACTGGAAATAACTCAGAAGTCCATGGACAAGAGAATCAATATGTTGTTGTATATTCGCACAATTAAATATTATACAGTAACCAAAATGAATGAACGTAAACATAGGTAAAACTTAGAAACATAATGTTGAGTAACAAAAGCAAGTCCCAGAAACAGGACAGTAATTTTTGCCTGATCAAAACCAAGCAAACCTAAACAATGTGCTATTTTAAGAAACAAAAATATGTGATACATTTTTTTAAAAGACAAGGAAACGGCAACTATAAAATTCAGACTAGTGGTTGCTTCTAAAGGAAGGCAGAAAGAATGGCGCTGGAGAGGGGCACAGAGACACCTTCAATAATATCATTAATGCTCTAGTCCAGTGGTAGCCAAATTATGACCCACTGCCTGTTTTTGTAAATAAAGTTTTATTGGAACATAGCCACATTCATTCATTCATTCACCTATTATCTATGACTGCTTTTGAGCTGCAATGACAGAGCTGAGTAGCTGCAATACAGACTTCATAGTCTGTATATACTAAAATATTTACTATCTGGTCCTTCAGAAGAAACATTTGCAAACCTCTGCTCAGGGTGTGTTGGATTCACAAGTGCACATTTTATTATTATACCTTATAAGCCATATCTTAAACGTATTTTTCTGTACATATAAAGTGTTAATCATTAGATGTTTTTTCAAAAAACTTTCACGTTTTATTAATTTGGAAATTACAAGTGCTCACATTATATATTGGCTTTTCTCTATATGTTTTAATCATACATGTATAACTCAAACTTATGAAAAATATAAACAAACAAAAAATTGAAACTGTTAGAAGCATCTGGTTCTCATGAACACTGAATACTCTAACAAACCAATAAAATGCATATCTGAAAAGGTTGAGTCTTAATAGTTATTTTCTTGTTAAACCTGCCTGTAAGGTAGATTATTCCCCCCAAAATTTCCTTCCCCTTTAATATGTAATTTTCTTTCAAGATCTTAGCCTAAAAAAAATCATATAACTAACTGATTACCTTCCCCTATAAAATCATTCACCAACTATAGAAATTTGCCTTATTAATGTACTTAAGGAATATTACATAATCAGAGGGCAACTAATTCCTCTTAGAAAATTTTATCAAATCTAAATAGTCGATCCTTACTGAGTTAGCAAATCCACAGCACAAGGAAGTGGTGGAAGAAGACGCTGAATTACTTCCTCAGTAAGGAGATCACCACAGTGGGAAACAAAGCTCTTGATAGCTGAAAAGGAAAACAGACTTTTACTTGGGCATACTGTAATCAACCATGAAAGGCACATTTGATTATGGTATAACATTAGCATTGTTATTAGAGTAATAAAGCAATTTGCTAAAATAAAAAAATTCTTGAAACTGTAGTATAAAAAGGTATATAGTGCCTTCTACTCCTAATCATACTTAAAAAAAGAAAACTCTCTAGGATTACTAAGATGGAGCAATAACCATAATCACAAAATGCTGCTGTCCTAAGGTTTTACTTTTTACTCAGCCCTCAAGCTTAGAAACAAAAAAAAAAAAAAAAAAAAAAAAAAAAAAAAAATCAGCTTAGACTCTCAAGTTTTCCAGCTCTACAACTAGTTCCGTGGAATCACATTGACTTTCAAGTCAGCATGTTAGGTTTTTACAGATGTTATCTGAAACAAATAGTGTGTGCTACCACTCCCGGCTAGTTTTTGTATTTTTAGAAGAGACGGGGTTTCACCATGTTGGCCAGGCTTGGTCTCGAATTCCTGGCCTCAAGTGACTGATCTGTCTGCCTGGGCCTCCCAAAGTGCTGGGATTATATGAGTGAGACACGGCATCCAGCCCGAAATAAATAACTTTCTATAATGAATTACTTCTGTACGTAGAATAAGATGTACGTAGAACAAGATGAGTATTTTTAAGTCAGACTGGGCTGGGCGCAGTGGCTCACACCTATAATCCTAGCACTTTGGGAGGCTGAGGAGAGCAGATCACCTGAGGTCCGGAGTTTGAGACCAGCCTGACCAATATGAAGAAACCCATCTCTACTAAAAATACAAAATTAGCCAAGCATGGTGGTGCATGCCTGTAATCCCAGCTACTCAGGAGGCTGAGGCAGAAGAATCACTTGAACCCGGGAGGCAGGGGTTGTGGTGAGCCAAGATTGCACCATTGTACTCCAGCCTGGGAAACAAGAGCAAAACTCCGTCTCAAAAACAAAAAACAAAGTCAGTCTGATCAATTCTTTTCTTTCTCTCTCTCTCTCTTTCTCCCTCCCTGCCTCCCTCCTGCCCCCACCTCCCCGATCCCCGGACCCTTTAAGACAGAATCTCACCGTTGCCCAGGCTGGAATGCAGTGGTGCAATCACAACTCACCAAAGCCTCCACCTCCCAGGCTCGGGTAATCCTCCCACTCCAGCCTACAGGCATGCACCACCATGTCTGGCTAGTTTTTGCATTTTTTGTAGAGAGAGGATTTCACCATGTTGTCCAGGCTGGTCTTGAACTCCTGAACTCAAGCAATCCACTCACCTCGGCCTCCAAAAATGCTGGGATTAGTCGTGAGCCACTGAGTCTGGGTAAGATCAATTTCAAAAGTGGTCTTTCTTTAAGAGTAAAAATGCCTCGAAGAAAAACCAAAATCAATGCTTCCACATCTTTCCAGGGATCTCACCCTTCATGGCGGAACATTATTATTTTATTTTATTTTTGAGACAGCGTTTTACTCTTGTCATCCAGGCTGGAGTGCCATGGCACGTTCTCAGCTCACTACAACCTCTGCCTCTTGGGTTCAAATGATTCTCCTGTCTCAGCCTTCTGAGCAGCTGGGATTACAGGCGCCTGCCACCACATCCGGCTAATGTTTTTGTATTTTTAGTAGAGACGGAGTTGCACCATGTTGGCCTGGCTGGTCTTGAACTCCTGACCTCAGGTGATCCGCCCGCCTCAGCCTCCCAAAGTGCTGAAATTACAAGCATGAGCCTCTGCGCCCAGCCGAAACATTACTTTTAACAGTCTATATATTGTAGAAGGTACAACTTTCATATACAGGTGACCCTTGAACAACACAAATGTGAACTTCCCAGGTCTATTTATACGTGGATTTTTTTCAACAGATGCCACACCGAGTGTGCCTACCTCTCCTGCCTCCCCTTCCACCTGCTCCACCTCTTCTGCATCTGCCCCCACTGAGAGAAGTAGATCAACCCCTCCTCTGCCTTCTCAACATAAGGACGATAAGGATGAAGACCTTTATGATGATCTACTTCCGTGTAATGAATAGTAAATATATTTTCTCTTCCCTACGATTTTCTTAATAACATTTTTCTTTTCTCTAGCTTACTGTAAGAATACAGTATAAAATATATACAACATACAAAATATGTGGGGCTGGGTGTGGTGACTCACGCCTGTAATCCCAACACTTTGGGAGGCTGAGGTGGGAGGATTGCTTGAGGTCAGGGGTTCAAGACCAGCCTAGGCAGCATAGTGAGACTCCCTCTCTACAAAAAATTTAAAAATTAGCTGGGCATGGTGGCATACAGCTGTGGTCTCAGCTACTTGGGAGGCTGAGGTGAGAGCATCACTTTAGCCCTGCAGGCCAAGACTGCAGTGAGCTGTGTTCACACCACAACATTCTAGCCTGGGCAACAGTGAGACCCTGTCTCAAAAAAAAAAAAAAAAAAAAAAACAACAAACTATTCAAACTATTTATGTTATCAGTAAGGTTTCTGGTCAACAGTAGGATATTAGATACATTTTTGGGGAGTTAAAAGTTAGACACAGATTTTTTGACTTCGAGGGGCACTGGCATCTTTAACCTCTATGCTGTTTAAGGGTCAACTGTATAGGCTAAATGGAAACCATTCTTAACGGTAATTAAACCAAACCTTAGTATTTCTGAAAAGAGGAATGAATGCTTACCTAAGACAAAACAATGTTGACAGTTTTTAACTGGACTGCACCTAATAAAACATGTATCTTAAGAACTCTCAAATCTGGTTTATTATATCATACACCAGTTTATCATTATCAATTAATCAGTTAAAATTTTTTTGTTCAGTTACAAAAAAAAAAAAATCATTAGTGGCATATCCCCCTGCCTCACGTTAAATAAAACATACAAGTACATGTTAAAGATAAAAGGTGGGTAAAAAGCCAAAGGAAGGGGAGAGAAAAGACCAAATCCAACCTACCACACAGTGCACCAGCTCGTCCTTCCAGGGTTACCTGCCATGTAAACGAATCTCCTCTGCTCTTTTCTGTTTCTAGATCTTTAGGAGATGCTGGAAAGACACACTTCCACAACAGCAGAACTCGAGCAAGGTGATGGCTAACAACTGCAGGACCTGTAATTTATTCAACTTGTCACTTGAAAGAGAATCCAAGGTTGTCACTCTTTAAAACTCTATTATTAAGCAGGAACTTCTCTCCTAAACATTTTAATTCATTATTGCAACATTTTGTCCCCTCTTCAGGTTCCAAATTATTACTGAATGAATTATTATCTGAAGGTACCGGAGTACAGAGAGGAAAAATAAGGAACTGATGGTACAGGCTGGGCTCTAGTGTCAGCTCCTCCACTACTGCTATGTCGTCTTTGAGACTCAGTTTCATCTACATATTAAATGAAGCTAAAACCCCCTGAAATGCTTGTCTTTAAGGGCTTGTCAGGTTCAAATGATAGAATGCACTTTAAAGTACTCTGAAAAGCTGTAATGTACCACATAAATGCAAGGTACAATTATTATAGTAACAAACAACATAGCATGCTTTTTGAGACAGGTTCTTTGTCCCCCAGGCTGGCGTTTAGTAATGCAGTGGCATGATCACAGCTCACTGCAATCTCAATCTCAACCTCCCTGAGCTTAAGTGATCCTTCCACCTTAGCCTCCTGAGTAGCTGGGACTACATGTGCGTGCCACCACACCCAGCTAATTTTTGTATTTTTTTGTAGAGATGGGGTCTTGCCCGGTTGCCCAAGCAGGTCTGAACTCCTGGGCTCGAGCAATCCACCCACTTCAGCCTCCCAAAGTGCTGGAATTACAGATGTGAGCCAACTGTATTCTTGATCTTGAGAATAATGCTGACTTCTGACAGCAACTTGTTCCAGGTCAAAAATCAGATACAAAATGTCTGAATAGAACATATTTTGTTAAAAAAAGGTTTCAGAGCAACATTCATGAATTGAAGGAATCATGACACAAACCCAGTAATAATACAAAACAATGTACAATGATAACATTATCAATTTTTTAAAAACCCAAACCCATAGCTTTTCTCCCCAGGTACACTTCTTTAAACTTCTAGAGTTGCCTTAAACTTCTTCAATAAGCACTCTCTACTTCTTACTCCCACATTCTGCTGACTGTATGTCTTTCTTCTGTTCCAAACCCATAGCTCAGAACTGCATTTGGCTTTGGAGACTGCCTAGATTAATATCCTGGCTCCATCCACTTATTAGTTGTGTAAACCTGGATGAGTTATTTAACTTTTTTGTGCCTCAATTTCTTCATCCATAAATGGGGAGAGTAACAGTATTTTATTCAAAGGACAGTTTCTGAGGTGTATATCAGTTATACACAGAACAGCACTTAGAGCTGGGCAAGGTGGCTCATGACTATAATCCCAGCACTTTGAGAGGCTGAGGCTGAAGGATTGCTTGAGGCCAGGCATATGAGACCAGCCAGGTCAACATACCGAAATCTCTCTACAAAAAAGTAAAAAGTTAGTTGGGAGTGGTAGCACATGCCTGTAGTCCCAACTACTTGGGAGGCTGAGGCAGAAGGATCATTTGAGCCTAAGAGATCAAGGCCGCAGCAAGCTATGGTCTGACTGTGCCACTGTAACAGAACAAGAGCCTTTCTTTAAATAAATAAATAATTATTATTATAATGTATCTAGCAAACACAACACACATACATGCACACTTTATGAGCCATCCACAGAGAGACAAGATATGGAGGAATCTGAAAATCCAAGTTTTTTTATACGGCATCAGATAAACTGGGAAGTGTATCAAAAAAGGTTTAAGTGTGTAGTTCACATTCAAGGAATGAATGTGCTTTGTGTTTACATTAGTTCACACTGAAATAATGAAGAAAATTATAAATTATAAAGGGAATGGTAAAAACAGAGAAGACATGTTTAAAATGCAAAGCAAAAATTAACAAAGCACTAAGACTGCTGTCTAAAACTCATTCCCAGCTGGGCACCGTGGCCCATGCCTGTAATCCAAGCACTTTGGAATGGCAAGGCAGGAGGATCACTTGAGCCCTGGAGTTCAAGATCAGCCAAGGAAACAGCAAGATCCCATCTCTACAAAAAAAATTAAAAAATTAGCTGAGTGTAGAGGTGCAAACCTATAGTCCTAGCTAGTTAGGAGGCTGCGGCAGGAGGACTGCATGAACCTGGCATTCAAGGCTGCAGTAAGCTATGATGGTGCCACTGTACACAAGTCTGGGTAACATGGTGAGACCCTGTCTCCTAAAAAAAAAAAAAAAAAAAAAATTCCATTTCCCACAAAAGGAATCAAGGTTCCTTGGAGAAATGGCTGATGGCAAGCCTAAGGCAGGAAATGTACAGTGTAAAACCTGGGACATCTTGCATGCAAAAACACATTATCAAAGAATGCTAGGTTCACGTTAAAAGGACAAATGAACCAACTTGAAGGGACTCCCAACGACCAAAGATGAGACAATTTGAGGATCGAAAGGAATAATGATCGCAAGTGATTAAAACATATAAATCTATAAAATTCCATGAGCTCATAATGATACGTAAAAACAAAAACCTCACTGGTCCCCCCTGAAAGTTGCTATGATACTAATGCATTCTAAAAATTGATAATAGCCCAGGTGCAGTGACTCACTCCTGTAGTCCCAGAACTTTGGGAGGTCAAGGCAGGCAGATTGCTTGAGTCCAGGAGTTTAAGACCAACCTGGGCAACATGACAAAACCCCATCTTTACAAAAAATTAGCCAGGCGTGGTGGTACACACAGTCCTACAAGAGGCTGAGGCAGGTGGATCACCTGAGCCTGCAGAGGTCGAGGCTGCAGTGAGTCATGATTGTACCACTGAACTCCAGCCTGGATGACAGAGTGAGACCCTGTCTCAAATAAATAAATAAATAAATAAGAATAAAAATCGATAATAAAGGGAAAGAACAGTTAAGAAAAATGAGTAAAACCCAAGAAAACACAGTAATTAAACAAAACCTTAATTAAAACTTCTAATCCCTTTTTGTATGCTGATTATGAATATGCAGTAAAATATGATGTACAGGAGAAAGGACCTCTTGTTGTCTTCCTCCAACACAATTACCTTGTTTTAAAAGCTCTTGTTTATCACAACGCGATTAGTTTATTTCCTCCTTAATTCACCAGGAACTTCAATACGGCAGGCATGAACACTCAGCAATAAGCACATAAAAGCTTGACTATATTATTCCCAGCACACTGTGAAATGATGATCTATGCTTTGGGCTAACAAACACTTTCTGTAAAGGGGCAGACAGTAAATATTTGAGGCTTTGAGAGCCACATACTTTCTGTTGCAATTACTCAACTCTGCCACTGTACACCTAAAGGTCATAGACAATCCACAAAAAAGTGTGGTTGTATGCAAATAAAACTATGAATGCTGAAATGTGACTTTCACATGATTCTCATGTATCACAAAATATATTTTTTTCCCAACCATTAATAAATATAAAATCTGTTCTTAGCTCACAGGCTGTGTAACAAATATTGATTGCAGGCCAAATTTGGCTCCTTGAGGCTAAACCTGATCTAGTTCAATAAATCTCTCTAATCATCTTAAGAACACTACTTAAAGTAGTTCTTCATTTATGACTGTTTATTCTCATTTAAGCTCCTTTAGGTCATATTACTTTATAGGTGTCAAAATGATTTATTGGCCAAACCCAGCCAGTTGCTTTATTTTATTATTATTTATTATTTTTATTTTTTGAGACAGAGTCTTGCTTTGTCACCCAGGATGGAGTGCAGTGGCATGATCTCAGCTCATTGCAACCTCTGCCTCCTGGGTTCAAGCAATTCTCCTGCCTCAGTCTCCCCTGTAGCTGGGACTACAGGCACATGCCACCGCACCTGGCTAATTTTTGTATTTTTTTAGTACAAGCAAGGTTTCACCACGTTGGTCAGGCTGGTCTCGAACTCCTGACCTCAGATGATCCACCCGCCTAGGCCTCCCAAAGTGCTAGGATTACAGGCGTGAGCCACTGCGCCCGACTTATTTGTTTTTGTTCTGTTTTGTTTTGTTTTTGAGAGGGAGTCTTGCTCTGTCACCCAAGCTGGAGTGCAGTGGTGCAATCTCACTTCACTGCAACCTCCACCTCCTGGGTTCAAGCAATTCTCCTGCCTCAGCTTGCCGAGTAGCTGGAACTACAGGCATGCGCCACCACGCCCGGCTAATTTTTGTATTTTAGTAGAGATGGGGTTTCACCTTGCTGGCCAGGCTGATCTTGAAC
Source organism: Rhinopithecus roxellana (assembly GCF_007565055.1). Lineage (NCBI taxonomy): Eukaryota > Metazoa > Chordata > Mammalia > Primates > Cercopithecidae > Rhinopithecus > Rhinopithecus roxellana. Next base: position 52,364,264 of record NC_044553.1, on the reverse strand, counting down.
TCCTGACCTCAAGTGATCCACCCACCTCAGCCTCCCAAAGTGCTAGGATTATAAGCATGAGCCACCATGCCCTGCCTCAGCCAGTTGTTTTATGTGTGAGCTATAATGTGTATGACAACCGAGACTTAAAATATAGGTGTGATAAAGTAATAAAATTAAGTTTCATTAGACTGGGCAATAAACACATAAATACATACATAAATAAATAAAGTTTTCAGTGGCTCATGCTTATAATCCCAACACTTTGGGAGGCCAAGGCAGAAGGACTGCTTGAGCCCACGAGTTCAAGACCAGCCTGGGCAACATAGTGAGACCCCATCTCTACAAAAAAATTTTAAACATTAGCCAGGCATGATTTTGCACGCCTGTGGTCCCAGCTACCTGGGAGGCTTGGGTAGGAGGATCACTTGGGTTCAGGAAGTCAAGGCTGCAGTGAGCCATGATCATGCCAGTGTACTCCAGCTCGTGTGACAGAGTGAGACACTGTCTCAAAAATTTACAGGATATAAATAGTCATGACTGTAAAACAATTACTGTTTTTTAATAAATATAATTTAAGTGAAATTCAGTCCCTTCAATGTAGCAACCTTATTGGCTGTTATGAATCCTCAAACAATTATAGAACTGGATTCCCATGCTATGGATATGTTCTTTTGCCTATATTGTGGAAATTTTTTTTCAGAAGATGGATGTCAATTTTTGAAAAAGCCACAGTCGTTCAGAGTTAAGCCTGAAAGATGATTAGTAAATCGGCTTGTCCTACTTGAGACTCATAACCTAGTCCAGAAGAGAAAATCAAGAGAGGTCTCAAAAGGTTTTAAGCAATAAAGAAAGTAAAAGGCTTTTAAAGGTGACTACTAGAAGAAAAATGTCTGTGTGGCTATTTAAATTCTAGTATGTATTAAAAGTTAGTTTCATCAAATCACATACAAGAATCCTTTCACTCAGAAAACACAAAGTATTTCAAGGTATGTAAACCTTCTACAGACTGTTACCTAATGTCATCAGAGCAGCAATCAGCAACCATCCAGCTTGTGTGCGCTGAGCTGAAAGGCGACTGTTTTGAGCAGCAGAACACAGCAAATCCTCTGCTAATGTCATAATAATCTATTTACATATAGAAGAACAAGTTTTAAAAAAAAGCACATCAGTTTATAAATTACTAAATGATAGCAGCTAATAATAATCTCTTGAATTAATTCTTACATAAAATAAATGTAAATGATAAAGAATTCTCATTCATGTAGACTACATAATAGGACTGTCATAAAGGAAACTATAAAAAATTAAGTTTTCAAGGTTAAATACTGGTATACGAGGTAGTACACAACAACCTCATAATTTTTTGTAGAGCACATGTGACAACAATGTAAGATTATTCAAGTATAGCTGTATAGAATTTGAATTTACTTTTAGTTTTGAGCAACCATCCTTTTAAATCCGTAACTACCCAAAAAAGTTTTCTTACAGGAGTCTCTCTCTTAAAAATGCTGCATACGGCTGGGTGCGGTGGCTCATGCTTGTAATCCCAGCACTTTGGGAGGCTAAGGCAGGTGGATCACAAAGTCAGGAGATCGAGACCATCCTGGCTAGCACACTGGAACCCCATCTCTACTAAAAATGCAAAAAATTAGCCAGGCGTGGTGGCACATGCCTGTAGTCACAGTTACTCGGGAGGCTGAGGCAGAAGAATCGCTTGAACCCAGGAGGCGGAGGTTGCCGTGAGCCGAGATTACCCCACTGCACTCTAGCCTGCATGACAGAGTGAGACTCAGTCTCAAAAAAAAAAAAAGGCTACATACTACTTTTTTTTTCTTTTTTTTTGAGATGGAGTCTCGCTCTGTCACCCAGGCTGGAGTGCAGTGGCATGATCTCAGCTCACTGCAAGCTCTGCCTCCCGGGTTCACGCCACTCTCCTGCCTCAGCCTCCCGAGTAACTGGGACTACAGGCGCCCGACACCGCGCCTGGCTAGTTTTTTGTATTTTTTAGTAGAGACCAGGTTTCACCATGCTAGCCAGGATGGTCTTGATCTCCTGACCTCACAATCCGCCCGTCTCGGCTTTCCAAAGTGCTGGGATTACAGGCTTGAGCCACCGTGCCTGGCCTACATACTACTTTTATAACTCAGTAGCTGATAATAGTCTTCCAAGAGGTAGTATACTATAGTGGTTAGAGGTAGTCAAAATAGTCTAACATCGAAGAGTGAAATTTATTAAAATATTGCAGTAAAAAAGTCTATGAGACTGGGCACAGTGGCTCATGCCTGTAATCCCAAAGACTCAGAAGGCCAAGCTGGGAGGATCAATTGAGGCCAGAAGTTCAAAATCAGCCTAGGAGTAAGCTAGGATCACACCACTGCACTACAGTCTGGGCAATAAAGAAAGACCATGTCTCTTTGGGGAAAAAAAAAAAAGGACAAGCCTGGGCAACAGAGTGAGACCCTATCTTCACAAGAAAAATAATTAGCCAGGCAATGGAAGCATGCGCCTGTAGTTTCAGCTACTTGGGAGGCTGAGATGGGAAGATCACTTGAGCCCTGGCATTTGAGGCTGCAGTGATCTATGATCTCACCACTGCACTCTGGCCTAGGTGACAGAGCAAGACCCTGTTTCAAAAAAAAGGGGTCCATGAAAAAGGCAGTGTTATAAACAACAGAGAGTAAAAACCAGACATTTCACATTTATGGATAACGTATGATTACATATTACAAAGGCCAGAGAGCATCTAATATGAGAAAACATCTATTACCAATCACCTCTGAAAAAACAGGAAGTATTGCGAGTTGGCATATAAATTTTTTAAAGAGGAAGACTAGTGTATTTTAAAACAACCAACCAACTTACTACTAATTTAGGACTCCCTGCAGCTTATACAGTCAATGGATAGCACTCAAAAAGAGTGAGGACAAAACAAATCATTCTAGTCAAATCAGAACAAGTGGATATTCTCCTGGAAAGAAATTCCAAATATAATATGGGAATGGGAACCTTGTCTGAACTAATGAGATATGAGAATAGGTTTAATTAAATACATTCAATGACAAGTCTTTGCTTAGCAAGATGTGATGTGTTAAGAATATAACTAAAATAACAAATTCAAATAAATAATCTCATCTTCCAAAGTTGTTACCTACCTTATTTCAACGGCACTGGCAATACTCAAAATATTTTTTGAATTGCTCAAGTTATGGAATGGTCTTTTGCAGAGCCTACCATGTGGGGGATACACTATCAAACTCCATAATGACACAAGAGTGGCAATGAGAAAGAAAGGAATAATGGTGATATATTTTTTCAAATATATTTACGAATTTGTGAGAGGTATGGGTTATAAGGGCTTTCACTGTCAAATAATGTTCTCTGACAACTTACAATTCCTAGCTGTTAGAAAAGAAGCAAAATTCAAACACCATGCTTGCCTATGTTGTATTATCTAGGTTTCATTAAAATTTTTCTTTAGTTCTCTTCAAAATTCTTTGTACATTAAAACTGGGTTATTTATTCACTAGGTTTGTATCATTTATTTGTCTGAAAGTGCTGGATTCTAAATTTACTCAGAAAATGAAACTTTTTGGTAGCAATACAATTTGGAGAAGTTGAATATCATTATGAACTCATGAAATTTTATATATTATCTAGTATGTTTTAATTCCCTGTGGTCATTATTAATTTTGATGTATAAATCATGCCGTCTTTGATCAGTGGGAGCCCCTTAAGTTACCTCCTTTTAAAATGAACACAGTATTCCTTGATGAATTCCTTACTTTCTGGCATGACAAGATATCCCAAGTGTACGTTGTGCATTTCCTGCCCCAGACCTAAAAGCAGCCATTGCTCCATGGAGTCCTGATTCCTTTTTGGTTGGAAACAGTATTTAGAGCTATACCCTGGGCACTGGGGTATCCCCGACACTGGGTCATCACTGCTTTTAGGCCTGTTCACTGCACAAAAGGAGGATGTAAGTATTTTCAAAAAATTAAAATGAGCTCATACTAATAATTTCAATTTGAATCTAACGTATGGGGCTTTTACTTAATCTCAATTCTACAGTTACAGTTCTTTTTACTTATATTGAAAATCTTGGTTCCTAAGAACATTAACATAATTATTTATCTACTTGATCTTAAGATATGTAAACTATTTTTAAAGTAATACCACCAATAATACTACTAACTACATTATTAAATATTAAGCTTAGTTATTTAAGATTTCTTTTGCAGCTCTATTTATCCTCTACAATAAAATTTTAAACGTACTTATATGGCAGGGCTAGATGTACAGCAAAATAAAGCATTGAGTAACAAATTCTGTTACTATGTGAAGACACTTCTAACAAAAAGCACCTCGTTATAATATATAGAGAATGAAATCATTACCTTGCCTTTTCCATGAGGAATTCCTAAAGGACAATGTTTTACTGCTCCCAACAAAGCTGCCACAGCAAAACTGAAACCAGTCACTGCTTCAGGTGAAGACTTATGTCCAGTAAGCCGTTCAAGGCAACGATCCAAGAGTGGTGTTAGGTAGGAGGGTAATGCCACGGCAATGCAGTGTAAACACCAAGCTGCTGCTAGTCGAACGGAAATGCTAGGATGAAGAGTAACTGACAAGATACTGTCAAGGAGGCCTGGAAGGACAGAATAAACAAATGATAACTTAGGTACATATAGATAAAACTCAGCTGATCATAAAATAGTCAAAAGAATACATAGCTACATGGATATAAAATATATTTTTATCAAAAGCCAAATTATAATAGAAAAATACATAATTACAAATAATTTTTTTAATTTCATTTTTCTCCCTTCTCACCATTCCTATGCAAAATAATTTTCTAACCTAAGAATTACTTCTAGTAATATATCTCATGAAAGCTGTCCTAAATTAAGTCTGTATACAAAAGAAAAAAAAACTTTACTTCCTAAATCAGCCAATCTCTTACTTTAGCTTCAGATTGCTTATTAATTTGGTACTAAAAATTAAAAATTATCAATAAATAACACCTTGAAAAGAAATGTCACACCCTGGCCAGCTGTGCTTGCTCACGCCTGTAATCCCAGCACTTTGGGAGGCCAAGGCAGGTGGACCACCTGAGTTCAGGAGTTTGAGACCAGCCTGGGCAACATGACAAAACCCTGTCTCTACCAAAAATACAAAAAATTAGCCAGGCATGGTGACACATGCCTGTTGTCCCAGCAACTAGGGAGGCTGAGGTGGGAGGATCACTTGAGCCGGGGAGGCGGGGCTTGCGGTGAGCCGAGATTCCGCCACTACACTCCAACCTGGGTGACAGACTGAGACCCTGCCTTGAAAAAAAACAAAAGAAAAAAAAGTCATACCCTGCCCCATCCTTTTTATTTTTTAATCCTTCTAGTACATTTATCTACATAATTAGTATACTTTTTTTATCTTTGAGATGGAGTCTTGCTCTGTCACCCAGGATGGAATGCAGTGGTGCAATCTTGGTTCACTGCAACCTTCGCCTTCCGGGTTTAAGTGGTTCTCTCGCCTCAGTCTCCTGGGTAGCTGTGATCACAAGTGCATGCCACTACACCTGGCTAATTTTTGTATTTTTAGTAAAGACAAGGTTTCACCATGTTGGCCAGGTTGGTCTTGAACTCTCGACCTCAAGTGACCCACCCACCTCATCTTCCCAAAGTGCTGGATTACAGGTACGAGCCACCGTACCCAGCCTACACAATTAATACACTTTCTATCCACCATGTTGCTCTTACAAGAACAAAATGTTAAAATCAAGGCTTCGCTAGGTCCTCAGTGGGCTACTAACTAACTACAAAGACAATGAAGTAACCGCCACCACCAATAAAAGAAAGGGTATTATTTGCTATGATTCAACATAAACTTTCATGAAACATATGTTTCATGTCAAATTCTTTTTAAGTAAGTGTCCCAGATCTAAATAGCTTATACACACAAATATAATGTAAAGTTTCTCAGAAAGAAATGTGTACCACAAAGGATAAAAGCCATAATGATGTATTTTTTTGAAACAGGGTCTCCCTCTGCCACCCAGGATAGAATGCAGCGGCATGATAATAGCTCACTGTAGCCTTAATCTTCTACGCTTAAGTGATGCTCCTGGCTCAGTCTCCCAAAGAGCTGGGACTACTACAGGTGCACACCACCATGCCTGGCTAAGTTTTAAAAAATTTTTAGTAGAGAGGAGTTCTCATTATGTTGCCCAGGCTGGTCTTGAACTCAGCTCAAGCAATTCTCCCATGTTGGTCTCCTAAACTGCTGAGATTACAGGCGTGAGCCACCATATCAGGCCTCAAAAATGATTTTTAAAAGTGATTTTAAAAAGAAGCAAGTCAGTTATGACTATATATTGAATGATTTTTTTTTTTTAAACATGAAATATCCAGAATAGGTGGATTCATAGAGATAGAAAGTAAATTCATGGTGGTCAGGGGCTGGGGGAAAGGGAAATGGAAATGACAACTTCCTGGGGGTAATGAAAAGACTCTGGAATTAGACAGTGCTGGTGACTGTACAGTAGAGCAAATATACTCAAAACCCCTGAATTGTATACCTCATAAGCATAAACTTCACAGCAAGTGATTTACATCTCTTTTGTTTGTTGCCCAGGCTGGAGTGCAGTGGCGTTATCTCAACTCACTGCAACCTCCACCTCTGGCGCTCAAGCGATTCTCGTGCCTCAGCCCCCGGAGTAGCTGGGATTACAGGCAAGAGCCACCATGCCTGGCTAATTTTTGTATTTTTAGTAGAGACGGGGTTTTGCCACATTGGCCAGGCTGGTCTTGAACTCCTGACCTCAAGAAATGTGCCCGCCTCGACCTCCCAAAGTGCTGGGATTATAGGCATGAGCCACTGCGCCTAGCCATGAATTATATCTGAATAAAGCTATTATAAAGTGATTAAATACTTAAAAAAAGAAAGAAAATACTGCTTTAAAGACCTTTGAGGAACTGAATTACTTGTACCGTACTAGTGTTTTCACTGCAGATGCCGAGACAGTTTAGGTTTACTTCTCTGTAAAGTTTTTCCAGGTTATCTTATAAGTCTCTAGAATGGGGGGTGGGGCGGAGACTTACAGAACAATCTTTAATTACAAAAGAAAAAAACTAAACAATATACATCTTTTTAATAATGATTACAAATTTTTCAAAAAACATTTCTAATAAATCTATAATGGAATCTATAAGTAAACTACATGAAGATTTCCTTCCTTGGAACAAAGTTATCTAGTGTTCAAGGGAAAAAAAGGTATTCCAATGAGTTACAAACAACAGATATACCTGTACTTGAATCCTGTAGCAAAGGTGCCGCTGTGGTGCCAAGATTGTGTATGAGATTTCCAAGTTCTTGTAAAGCACAAACCAGCATATGCTGGCTAGCTGCTACATCTGTGGAACCAACCCGGGTTTCCAAATTACCATCACTCATTACGGCATCTGACAGAAATGCAAGAATTAACTATGCATCACCACTGTATTAAAATATATTAAAAAGGGTGTGAAGAGTTAAAAGGTGTAACGGCGAACATTAATACATACACTTGATCTATAAGAAATACTTGAGGCAATAACTAAAATGCTTAAATGGTGACTTGCATCAATAAAGAAAGAAATGAATTACTATAACCAATTTAGTTCAAGCATTCCAATCAGAGATCCCTTACTACTCCCTTAGCAAATGGCACTGAAAGAGAGAACTCATGGGAAACTAAAAATGATTTCAACATTACTGATATTTAATATCTAACATTATCAATATTCGAGATAAGCAGAGTAGACTTAAGATGGTACAGCAACTGAGATAGACTGTTTCAAAAATAATTTATCTTAACTTCTATACGAAGTACAACGTGAATTCTGAGGAACTTCTATCAGCCTTCAAGGTTTCTGTATTAATACTGTATCATATATCAGTCTAGCCTTCCCAAAGGGACAATTCCATTAGCACTGTTAAACAAACTGTCTTAGTAGAGATCCATACCCATAACTTTCTTTAGCTTCCAGATGGCCTGGCAAATATCCTTTACAACAGCAAGTTGAGCCTTTTCTCCAAGAAGACCACCTATAGTAGTTCGAAGAATAAACGAAACACAACGGCGACAGCAAACGGCATCAATCTGAGTTTGGGTGGCTTTAGGGTGTGACTGTGACACAAGGCTTAGGATATGAGAAAGAAAGGCAGCAAAATTTTTCTCTAGCCAAGCTCCTCCTAATGTTGAAACAAATACCACATAAGCCTAAAAAAGAAAAGAGTTTTATTTTCAATATTAAATTGTTTCAATTCTGTATTTTCACCCACAAAATATGCAGCATTTACTAATATTTTTCTTATTCCTTATAAATTGTATTCTTTCCTAATTTATAGCCACTTGAAATATATAAACATAGCACCATTTTGTTTTTGTTTGTTTTAAGCCAGAACTGAAGGGCATTTTTTTTTTTTTTTGAGACACAGTCTCACTCTGTTGCCCAGGCTGGAGTGTGCAGTGGTGCAATCTCGGCTCACTGCAAGCTCTACTTCTGGGTTCATGCCATTCTCCTGCCTCAACCTCTCGAGTAGCTGGGACTACAGGGGCCTGCCACCATGCCTGGCTAATTTTTTTGTATTTTTAGTAGAGACGGGGTTTCACCATGTTACGCAGGATGGTCTTGATCTCCTGACTTCATCTGCCCGCCTTGGCCTCCCAAAGTGCTGGGATTACAGGCGTGAACCACTGCACCCGGTCTGAAGTGCATAGTCTTCCAATCAAGACTTCATTTATGTTACCTCCCTGTTTTATTTTGGTCAGACTACAGTTTCAGAATAGTCAGCATACCCAGCTAATATGTAAAATGTGTCTGTGGCTTCTGTGAACAACAGCTCCAAGAGATTTAACATTCTGAACAAGAAATCTCTATTTAAACATACAAACACATTATAAGAATTAACTATGCTCCAACATTATAACTCTAAGGGAATTTAATTCTTTATTTTCACGAACATTAAGAGTTTCCCTTACTTCATAGATATAAAGTAGTTTTAAGTAATCTGTTCCTTAGAAACACACAGTTTAATTACAATTATACTGGGAAGCTCATATTTTCATGGAGACTACATACAGTATAAAACAATGACAATATATGTGAATTTTTCAAAAATACAAGTTTGCTTCGAATGATAACGGGTTTAGCAAAAAAAGATAATCCAAGGAAAGAAGGCAGATATCTCTTTGTTTTATTGTAAGATAACTCTTCCAAGAGTTTACCTCTTAAAATTTGTTTAGGACCAAAAATTTAAGCACTGAAGTAAACTACATGCTGTACTCCCTGAGGGTTAAAGCCATATAAAATGGTTATTTCACCCATGCTAAACAATATGTGCCTAATAGCTTAAATCTGAACTGTATGAGCACACACAAATACAATGGAAAACATGTTAAACCACAAGATACATGAAAGCACAACAGCTAGAAACAAAAAGTTTTTGTTTCAAAGGAAACTAAAATGTTCCATTATTAGGAACGCAAAACACATTATAGGTAATAAGGTTCTCTTACTTGCAACCTACTTTAAAAAAATGTTTTGGCCTTACCATTTATATCTATTTATAGATATGAGAGCATAAGTGTGGACCTTGCATAGTACCACTTCTGTGGAGTCAGATACTAAAACTTTCATTATAGGCCAGTAAGAGTTAGATTTAGATACTGATTTGTGATTCTAACCTGAGTAACTCCAACTCGAACATCCCTACTGACTGAACTGGTTCCTTTCAGCATATCTCCACTGGCTCGAAGGAATCCTGAACTCCCACGTAGAAACCCTGTTCCTAGTAATTCCAGAACTTCCTCCAGAGATACTCTGCGAATGCTTTGACGTGAGGCTGCTATGACAAAGAACAAAACTGTGATTCATATTTTATAGACTAAATTTTAATGCATGTTCTTGATTTGCAAAAAGCCAGCATGTTAATAGAAACAAAAATAAACTAAAAATTCAAACAAAATGCAAAATTTGCAGAACAGTCTACACAGTAATACACAAAGTCACACAAGGGGTCAGAGGTCAAATCAGAATGGACCCTGAAGTGCATGTCAAAAGCATCTTAAAGACTATGACTAAGATTATGATCTATTGCTTCCTTTCCTCAAAGAAGTTAAAAGGCTGTCTTCTAAAACAGGGGAAAAAACATAAATAAGACTGCCCTAGTCCTTCACAAATGAAAATGCTGTACAATACTTTGAAAATTCTTTTGAAACATGAAAAATGCCAAAATCATAATTTTATTTTTCCAAATGCTATACAACTCTCAAAGAAATTTATATAATGTAAATGTCCTATTTTAAAAAATTCTCTATTGGCAATAAAACTTTTACTATTCCTTCAGTCTCTGAAGAAATCAAAGCTAAATTCATTAAAACTACTCATCTGGCTCTTAGGCTACAATAACTGATTAAGGCAGGAATGTTTAAGATTGACTTCAGTTTGACACAGCTGGGTTTCTCCCTGTGACTATCTAGATAATATTATTTCCCTAAAAAAAAGAAGAAACCATTTCTCCCTTGAATGGTTTCACAAGCTCTGACCCTCTACAAGAGTACAGAAATAAACTTCTGTTACAGTTATGAACACAAAAACCTCTTCCCTAGCCTAAAGAAAACCATCTGAGACAAATGAAAATCTAACTTGGCATTTGGGGAAGAAACATTACTGAACAGTGCAAAATCCATGCTCTGTGGATCATAAATTCTAAGAAGAGACAGCAACAAACGTAATAAATGACTATGTATATTAAACAGTGATTAAAAACCATGCAGAAAACAGAGCAAAATGAGGTCAGGAATACGGGGGTGGAGTGAAGTGTAGTTTGTGACTTTAAATAGGGCATTGGGGTAAGAGTCATTGAAACGGTGACATTTTAACACAGTTTGAATGTAGGGAAGAAATCAGTCATGAGGGTATCTGGAGAAAAAGTGTTCTAGGCAGAGGAAATGGCTACGACAAAAAGGCCTTTATATGATGCCAGGTGAGTTCACACAGAGCAATGTGGATGGAGCAGTGGAGGGGGTATGTAGGAGACAGGTCAGAGTGTAAGGATGGGGAGAGGGCAGAAGATATAGGACCCTGTAGGTCATTATAATAAGGCTGTGACTGAAATGAGGTGCCAGTGGAGGACCTTGAGCAGACAAGTGATGTAATCTGTCATGCTGCTGCTGTGTTGAGAGAAGATTATAGAGTGGGGTAAAGGTAAAAGCAGGGAAAACCATTAGGAGTGATTTATTAGTATAGGCAAGAGATGATAGTGACTTGGATCAAGGTGGTTAAAGTGAACGGAATCTGGATATACATAAATATATATTTTAAAAAGTTAGAAAAAAATTAGAAAAAAGCTGTAAGAAGAGTATAATAAACTTTCATATACAGTCACGTACCACATAAGGACATTCTGTTCAATGACAGAGATCACATATATGACGGTGGTCCTGTAAGATTATAATGGAGCTGAAAAATTCCTATTGCCTCATGACATTCCGACACATTACTCACATGTCTGTGGTGATGTTCATGTAAACAACCCTACTACACTGCCAGTCATGTAAAAGTAAAGACCACAAAATTATGTAAAGTATGTAATACTTGATAATAAACAACTGTTACTGGTTTATGTATTTATTATACTTTTTACTGTTATTTTAAAGTATACTCTTATTTATAAAAAGTTAACTGCAAAACAGCTTCAGGTAGGCCCTTTAGGAAGTATTCCAGAAGAAGGCATCACTATTACAGGAGACAACAGCTCCATGCGTGTCACTGCCCTTGAAGACCATCCAGTGGGACAAGATATTAAGGTGGAAGACAGTGAGATTGGTGGTTCTGACTCTGTGTAGGCCTAGGCTATGTGTTTAAAAGTTAAAAAAAAAAAAGGTTTTTTTAAATAGAAAAAAGCTTATAGAACAAGGATACAAGGATATAAAGAAAATGTTTTTGTGTAGCTGTACAATGTATCTGTGTTTTAAGCTAAGTGTTATTATTATTTTGAGTGTAGTGGCACAGTCTCAGCTCACTGAAACCTCTGCCTCCCAAGTTAAAGGGTTCAAGTGATTCTCATGCCTCAGCCTCCCAAGCAGCTGTAACTACAGGCACATGCCATCACGCCCCGCTAATTTCTGCATTTTTAGTAGACAGACAGGGTTTCCCCATTTTGGCCAGGCTGGTCTTAAACTCCTGACCTCAAGCAATCCACCCGCCTCAGCCTCCCAAAGTGCTGGGATTACAAGCATGAGCCACTGACCTGGCCTCTGTTATTATAAAAATATTCAAAGGAATCAAAAATTTTAAAAATCAAAAAGTTTATAAAGTAAAAAGCTTACAGTAAACAAAGGCTAATTTATTATTAAAGAAAAATATACATTTTTAAAACTTAGCATAGCCTAAGTGTACAGTGTTTGTAACATCTACAGTAGTATACAGTAATATCCTAGGCTTTTCACATTCACTCGCCACTCACTGACTCACCCAGAACAACTTCCAGTCCCATAAGTTCCATTCATAGTCAGTGCCCTATAGGTGTGTACCACTTCTTATCTTTTATATCATATTTATACTGTACCTTTTCTATATTTAGACATGTTTAGATACACAAATACCATTGTTTTACAGTTTTCTCAGTATTCAGCATAGTAACATGCTGTAGAGATGTATAGCCTAAGAGCAATACTCTATACCATATAGCCTAGTGTGCAGTAGGCTATACCATCTAGATTTGTGTAAGTTCACTCTACGATGTTGCCACAATGACAAAATCACCTAATGATGCATTTCTCAGAACATGTCCCTATTATTAAGCTATGCATGACTGCATCTACCTGGACTCATCATGTTTTCCTCATTACTTTCTTACTTCTGAAGAATACACTTATGGCCAGTTGTTTTACAGAATGGCCCTTGATATGAGTTTGTCTGGTATTTCCTCCAAATTTTTGACAGAGAACTACATAAGTAATGTTATATCCTTTTCAATGCATAACATCAAAAAGCACTGCCAGGTGTCGTGTCAGTCTGTCCCTACATAGGTGATATTAGCTTTGAACATTTGCACAGTGTAAGTCTACCAGATTTTTCCACTGTAAAATTATCATTTACAATTATGATGCAATGTATATGGCAATACTTTAAGATGGCATGAGATTGGATAAAACCACAAGACATGCTTTCTTGGCTTTCTTTCCTTCCTTCTCACTGGAAATTTCTGTTCTGTCTTCTTCGATGGTTCCTTGTGTTCTCCTAGAGAAAGCTCATGACCTAGTACCTGGTCTGCTCTTCCCTATGTATACTCACTGTCTTGTGATCTTATCTAATCTCATAACTTAAATTCCATCTCTATATTAGAGATTCCTGAATAATCACTATTAATTTATTCCTAAAATAAATAAATTTATTTATTCCTAAAATTTATGAAGTTGACTTCCAGTCTCCTCTCCTGGATACCAGACCCTCATATCCAGCTGTCTATTTGATATCTGTATTTCGATGTCTATTTAATGTTCCAAATTGTTTTAAACGCAGTGCTTGATCCTCCTCCCTGACACATACACATGCCTGCTCTACTTGCACACTTGCTCATGTAAATTGATGACAACTGTATACTTCCAGGTTTTCAGCCCAAAATTCATAAAGTCACCCTGGACTTCTCTTTCACACTCAACATCTATTCTATTTGAGTATTCAAAAGATTCAAAAGTAGAACTCCTTAGAGAAATGGCTAATTCTGGGGTTGGGGCGGAGAAAGTAGTACACTGTGATTGCACCACTGCACTCCACCCTGGGTGGCAGAGTGAGACCCTGTCTCCAAAAACAACAACGAAATCACTAAGACAAAGCAAAACTGTCCAAATACAATAAACTTCAAATATCTAGAATTATCTACATTATATGCTCCGTTGTACCAACCTAAAAAATGGCAAGCCAAATATATGTAGTCAGATGCATGCTGCTTTAAAAAAAAAAATCAGTATTTAGATCATATCATTTATTGGATAACACTTCACAATTACTTAAAAAAAAAAATTAAAACTGGCCGGGCGTGATAGCTCATGCCTGTAATACCAGCACTTTGGGAGGCTGAGGCGGGCGGATCACGAGGTCAGGATATCGAGACCATCCTGGCTAAAACTGTGACACTCAGTCTCTACTAAAAATACAAAAAGTTAGCCAGGTGCAGTGGCGGGTGCCTGTAGTCCCAGCTACTCAGGAGGCTGAGGCAGGAGAATAATGTGAACCCGGAAGGCAGAGTTTGCAGTGAGCAGAGACTGCGCCACTGCACTCCAGCCTGGGCGACAGAGTGAGACTCCATCTCAAAAGAAAAAAAAATAAAAGAAAAGAAAAAGAAACTTTTTTTTTTTTTGGAGTGCAGTGGCGCAATCTTGCAACCTCTGCCTCCTGGGTCCAAGTGATTATCCTGCCTTAGCCTCCCAAGTAGGTGGGATTACAGGCATGTGCCATCACACCCGGCTAATTTTTGTACTTTTAGTAGAGATGGGTCTCACCATGTTGGCCAGACTGGTCTCGAACTCGTGACCTCAGGTGATCCACCCACCTTGGCCTCCCAAAGTGCTGGGATTACAGGCATGAGCCACCATGGCTGGCCCGAAATTGATTTATAATGGGTAGCAATAACACTATACATATTTGTTTATATCAACTGGGGAAAAAAATTACAGTAGATACTTTAAAAACAATTACATGTATTTACCTGTTCCTGGATGTTTAGAAGTTACAGCTTTAGCTAATATTGTGCCTAGTAACTTTGAAACAGAAATCCGCACATCATAATTGGAACCTTCAAAGGACTTAAAACACAGTGCGGCCACACTGTCCACGTCTGTACTCCACATAAAGATGGCTTCATTCTGAAGTTCAAGGAGACACTATTCAATTGGACAAAGAGAAATTAATGAAAAATAAAATACAAATGTCAGGTTCAGAGCTATGTAAGTTACAGAAACTATCAGGGTTTAAAAAAATAATATACAAATTCAAAGTATCTATTATGATTACAAGAATAACAAATGAATACTTATTAAAAGTCATAAAGATTATATCATAGAAGAGAATGAACCTACGAGAGGTGGGAGGAGGACCCATTTCTAACTCCACAGGTTATGAAAAATGCCTTTAGAATCAATCTGTTGGCTATGAACATCTGGGAGAATAATTCCAACATTAAAAAAACTTTACTGTATTATCTTACCAACTATGTTAAGAAGGTATAAATTAAAAATAAAACAAAAAATCACTTTGAAACAACATAAACCTCACATGTAAATTTTAATTTACACAATTAGGGAGAAATTTTTAGTAGCGTAGAATGAATACTTAAGATTCTGGAAACCTGAACTTCCTACCCTTTGACCATGTGTTGCTAACTATTTAAACTTTGGGAAATTCATATAACTCTGGGTCTCGGTTTCCTCATATGTTAAAATGAGATAGTCCTAGCTGACTACCAAGATAATGTAGCTTTTACTAATGCTTTCACAAAGATAATCTGATTTAATTTTCTTCATATTAATTTTTAAAGTCTGCTTATTAGATCATTTTACCTTTGCAGCAGCACAACGAACAGCCATGGATCTATCTGTTAAGCAGGATCTAGCAGCTTTATAAACATCCCTGTGACAAGGTGCAGCGGCAGCTCCTAGTCCATTCAATATATTTTGCAGACTTAGCATAATCTCATATCGGCCTTGAGACTATCAAAAAGAAAAAAAAATTAAATAGGAAAAATAATTCCACTGCAAAGAACAGGATTAAACACTGATATCTGTCTCTGGTACTGAAGAAATACCCAGACTTCTATACATACTGACCAACCCATTCTGACATCAAGAAACAAGTTACTATTTTATGAAATATTATTTGAAAAGTTACTTGTATACACCGGATTTCAACATGATACAAATTTCACAGGGTTGATGTGAAGATTAAACAAAATTACATGAAAAGTGCCTAGCCCAAAGCTTGCATGCCATTAAGCATTCAATAAATAGTTGTTATAGTCTAAGCTAACGTATTAAAAATGCAGGGTCTGCCATTTACTAGATAGGGCCTTAGGCAAATCTGTTTCTTCATCTAAAAATAGAGGTAATAGTATCCCTCATAGGCTGTTGTAAGGAATGAATGAGTCATACATGGAAAGTGCTTATAACAAGCCTAGCCATACAACAAATGTTCAATAGATTTGGTAGCTATAATACTTTGTTATTATTTATTGGTTGGAATAGCATAACTCACAATTTAAAAGTCTTGGATTTAGAATTGAAAAAACCTGGGTTTGAACTTCTCTGTGACCCTCAGTAACTTCGTGACTTTAAGTTGTTCTTACTTATTTCCTCATCTATAAAATGAGGATAAGATGAACCTCATGGGTAAACATTCACCACAGTGCCTGGCACACAGTAAACAGTCAAGAAATAGTAGTTGCTTGGTTGGGCCCAGTGGCTCACACCTGCAATCTCAGCACTTTGGGAGGCCAAGATGGGCCGATTGCTTGGGCTCAGGACTTCGCGACCAGCCTGGGCAACATGGTAAAACCATAACTCTAAAAAAATACAAATTTTAGCCAGGCGTGTTGGTGCACATCTCTAGTCCCAGCTACTCAGGAGGCTGAGGTTGGAGCATGGTAGTGCACACCTCTAGTCTCAGCTACTCGAGAGGCTGAGATGGGAGGATGGTTTCAGCCTGGGAAGCAGAGGGTGCAGTGGGAGGTAGAGGGTACAGTGGGAGACAGAGAGTGAAGTGAGTGCAGACTGCACCATTGAACACCAGCCTGGGTGACAGAGCCAGTCCCTGTCTTAAAAAAAAGAAAAAAAAAAAAGTAGTCACTTATTTAATTAATGTTTTACTAAATACCTCAAATCATATCTATATCCCAGAAAGTTAAGGCCACTGAAGGTAGATAAGTTGGAGTTGGAGGAAGACAAAGATCAGCATCAAGAATCATTTCACAGTAATACTGTTAATTCATCTTTGTACAAGGGCACTTCGAAGTCATAGGTGAACATAATAAAATGGTGCCTATGAGAATCTTCTGAACTTTTCTTTTATTCCAGTTCCAAATGTTGTGTATCACTGGTGGGTGTGGATATCTCTGAAATGTTGTGATACCTGATCAACTAAATCAAAGATCAAAAGTAGGGAATATGGCTTAAGGACGTCAGCTAAAAAAATTTAACAAATAGGGGAGCAACAAAATACTTATCAGTAACTTAAAACATTTTCATAACTATAGAGTAATCCTCTATTAACCAAGGGGCCTAAAAAGTGTTATAGCTTAACCAGTGGAATTAGGAGGAAGAAAGTTTAAAATGGCTGTATCTCAATAAATAAAATTTCTTACAGATATCTGCTTTTAAATAAAATTAGATTTATAGATGTTATAAAAATCTGTTATCCTTAATCATTTACTCCAATCTTTTGGGAAACTATTGCTGAGAAATGATATGATGAGCAAATTTTCTCACCAGTTTTATGTTAGAGTCTTTACTTCTTTTTTTTTTTTTTTTTTTTTTTTGAGATGGAGTCTGGCTCTGTTGCCCAGGCTGGAGTGCAGTGGCCAGATCTCAGCTCACCGCAAGCTCCGCCTCCCGGGTTCACGCCATTCTCCTGCCTCAGCCTCCCGACTAGCTGGGACTACAGGCGTCCGCCACCTCGCCCGGCTAGTTTTTTGTATTTTTTAGTAGAGACGGGGTTTCACCGTGTTAGCCAGGATGGTCTCGATCTCCTGACCTTGTGATCCGCCCGCCTTGGCCTCCCAAAGTGCTGGGATTACAGGCTTGAGCCACCGCGCCCGGCAGAGTCTTCACTTCTTAAAGTTCTTGAATCAGCTACATTCTTCTTAAAATTTACCCATTTTTTAATTGGAATTTTCCCTTGTTTTGCCTTGCTACATTTTTAAAAAATGTGTGTGTGACTGTCCAACATTTCTATAAATTACTTCAGAGCTGTTTTCTAGATTTTTGTAAATAAAGTAACAAGAGTAACCAGTGTGCTGTTTTTAGATTTTTTTTTTTTTAATAAATATTTTTTAAGAGACATGGTGTTGGGCCGGGCATGGTGGCTCATGCCTGTAATCCTAGCACTTTGGGAGGCTGAGGCAGCTGGATCACTTGAGGTCAGGAGCTCAAGAATAGCCTGGTGAACATGGTGAAACCCTGTCTCTACTAAAAATACAAAAAATTAGCTGGGCGTGGTGGCACGCACCTGTAATCCCAGCTACTCGGGAGGCTGAGGCAGGAGAATTGCTGGAGCCCAGGAGGTGGAGGTTGTAGTGAGCTGAGATCGCGCCATTGCACTCCAGCCTGGGCAACACAGCCAGACTCCATCTCAAAAAACAAACAAAAAAAAGAGGGTCTTGCTCTGTCACGTAGGATGGAGTCCAGTGGCATGACCATAGCTCACTACAGTCTTGAACTCCTGGGCTCAAGTGATCCTCCTGCCTCAGTCTTCTAAGGGGCTAGAACTACAGGTGTTCACCACCATACTGCAACTAATTCATGATTTGGTAGAGACAGGGTCTTCCAGTGTTGCCCAGGGTGGTCTCAGACTCCTGGCTTTAAGTGATCCTCCTGTCTCAGCCTCTCAAGTAGCTGAGATTACAGGTGCAAACTACCATGTCCATGTTTTATATTTAAAGGTGCTAAGTTGTCCTTACATATTAGGGACCAGAGATTTAAACCTTTTGCTAAACAAACATATAAACGCTTTCATTTCAAAACCAGGAAAGCCACAGTTGGCAAGAGATTATAGTATCTTAGTTTCTTAAAGTCAAATGAAGAGACAGTCTCAAAAACAAGGGGTGTTCCAGAGTAGTAAGTGACACAAATATTTCAATGAGGATTCAGTTGAAAATATACTCCCTTGGCAATTAAAAGGTTATCTGGATCTGGTCACACATCCTCTACACTCTTTCCCCTCAGATTATATTCCTTACTACCTTCTGATGCTAGTATAGTAACTCATCTATCCATAAGGTATACAGTGTTTATCAACTACATAGTCCCTAGTGACAAGCAGTTGCACTGGCACCAGTAAGTGTTATCAAATAGAAAAGGTGGAGTGAGAGGAGAGAGCAGGGATGGACCTATAAGTGGAATACGTTCGTTTTCACCCACTTGGATTTATATGAATACATTCTACTGCATTACTATTTTTCTAACAGGGATTCAATATACAGAGTACATATTGTGCATCACCTAGAAATATTTAATTTGTAGGTATATTTATATTCATATCTACATATGCTTGTCATATGTAAAGTTCTTTTATTTGCTTGGGAAAGCATAAACCAATAAAAGGCTATCTTTCCATTCTTTGGCTGAATTTGTAATTACTTACCTCTGCACTCTTCACAGCTTTAAGAATATTCCCCACCGTATCAGTAAAGGTGTTACCCAGTATTCTACCCAACTTCTTGTACAAGGAACCCAAACATACCACAGCAGCACTGAAACAACATTTAAATTAGAAATCAGTCACAGCTGAAACAATAGGAATAAAAATATCTTAGAATATGTAAGGATAAGTATTGAAACATTTCCCCATTCTCTTGGTTGTCTTTTTACTTTCTTTGTATTATCCTTTGAAACACAAACATATTAACTGTGATGAAGTCTTATCTATTTTTTGTCACTTGTGCTTTTTGATGCTGTACCTAAGAAACGCTGCCAAAAACAAGGTCACAAAGATTTACCCCTATGTTTTGTCTTATGAGTTTTACAGTTTTAGCTGTTACACTTACATCTATGATCAATTTTGGGTTAATTTTTTATACATGGTGTAATAGAAGGGTCCAAATTCATTCTTTTGCATGTGGACATACAGTTATACTGGCATCACTTGTTGAAAAAGTGACTATTTTAAATTTTACTTTGAAAGGATAAAATTCTAAGAATCTATTCTGTGGTTAAATCCTAAGGCATGACACTTAGGTGAATATGATTATACTTTCAATAATAAGGATGTATCTATCTGTGATTACTCTACTACTCAGCCCAAAGATTACACACCCTCAACTTTGTTACAAAATTCTACAAAATATTTCAACAGAACTCAGCTACATATTAGATAATAGATAAGCTTAAAGACAAAAATAAAAACAAGAAATAATGTTCTCATCAAGTTTGAAATCTGAAAACTTTATGGGGGAATACATTCTGTTATAAGTAAAAATTAGAGCAACAAAAACTTCTATAAAATTATGACATGGTGGCTGGGTGCAATGGCTCATGCCTGTAATCCCAATACTTTGGGAGGCCAAGGTGGGTGGATCACTTGAGGTTGGGAGTTTGAGACCAGCCTGGTCAACATGGTAAAACGCCGTATCTACTAAAAATATAAAAATTAGCTCAAAGTGGTGGTGTGTGCCTGTAGTCCCAGCTACTTGAGAGGCTAAGACAGGGGAATTGCTCGAACCCAGGAGGCAGAGGTTGCAGTGAGTCGAGACCACGCCACTGCACCCCAGCCTCGGTGACAGAGAGGTTCTGTCTCAAAAAAAAAAGAAAAAAAGAAATACTACATGGCTCATTGCCTTTTTAAAGATAAAAGGTGATAAAATGAACTAAATCCTACAGAGAAACTAGGCTGTTCTTTTCAGGATCTTAGCAAATACTTTTCTACATGATATTTATTATCAATTTTCATAACCAAGAATGAATAAATTGCAAAAGCATCCAAAAATGTGAAGAATTTAAAATCTTTCTTAAATATTCAACTGCTAAAATTTTTTTTAGGAAGATGTTTTGAATCTCAAATCTAGACTTCAAATATGTCTAAAGTATTTGTAGAATTGTTTCTCAGTAACTAACATGAAAACTGTTAGTTTCTTAAAATGAGTAAAACTGAGTTTGTATTCAGTTTCAAAGTAATTGTCAAGTACTATGGGTACTTCATAAAAATACAACAGGAAGCAATATTTTGTTTCCTGTTCTGTTTTAATGTTTCACTTACAGCTTAGTGGGAAGGTAACTTGGAGAATCATCTTTGCTACGAATAAGATCATTACATTTATCGATTGCCTCGTAAACGGAGAATGTGTCTCCAATACTATAAAGTATGGCTAGATTCTTAGCAAGGAGTTTGCGGGTAGGAGGCCCTGGGGAGTTGTTCAACAAAGACAGGAGCTGTTCAACAAGAGTCTTCTGTTTCTCCTTTACATCATTCTAGAAAGAAAGATAACACAAAGACAGTTCAAAGTCAATATAATTATATGTAATCCTCTAACATAATTTTTCTTTCAAATATTTAAGAACTAAAAAGGCTCTAGAAAAATACAAACTTATTTTGACTGGAAGTTACAAATAAGTTGGTAGTGTGGTCATTATGCCACACTAAACAGGTAGTTTGTTGCTCTGTTAGTAACTCCAAAAAAACCCTCCCAAAATTCCGAACCACATTATACTGTAATCTCTGTTAACAAATATAAGGGCTCTAAATCTTCTTTTGTTTGAAAGGTAGAGCAAATTTGTATTATTATTTTTCATAGAGACAATGTGATACGGTTTGGCTGTGTGTCCCCATCCAAATCTCATGCTAAATGGTAATTCTCATGTGTCAGGGGAGGGGCCTGCTACAAGGTGATTGGATCATGGGGGTGGATTTCACCCATGCTGTTCTTGTGACAGTGAGTGAGTTCTCACAAGATCTGATTGTTCAAAAGTGTGTGACACTTCCCCCCAACCCTTCCTGCCACGATGTGAAGAAGGTCCTCACTTTCCCTTTACCTTCTCCCATGACCGTTTAAGTTTCCTGAGGTCTCCCAGTCACGCCTGTTAAGCTTGTGTAACTGTGCATTAATTAAACCTCTCTTCTTCATAAATTACCCAGTCTCAGGTAGTTCTTTACAGCAGTGTGAGAACGGACTAATACACAAGGTCACACTATGTTGCCTGGGGTAGAGTGCAATGGCTATTCATAGGGGCAATTATAGTGCTGCACTACAGCCTCGAATTCCTGGGCACAAGCAATCCTCCTGCTTCAGCCTACCAAGTAACTGGGTCTACAAGCATGCATCAGCATGTCCAAATTTGTATTTTCAACTACAGCGTCTGAGTTACTAATCCTACACTTCCCCCATATAAGCTGCATAAAGCAGTAACCTATAATCTGTAACCAGAGCTGACCTTGTAATGGCTACCTGTTTTATTCAGATCTATTCCTAAGTGTAATGCAATTTTCTTTTTGCAAGCTTATGTATATAAATGTTAATAACGTTATTCCATTTTCCTCGTCTGCTATCCAAATAAAGAGTACACAGTATCATCATGAAGCTAATGGCATTCAGGTGCTCACTGAAGCCTAAAATTCCACAATAAAATATTTGTCAGTGTATAGAATTTTGTCTTTTGCTAATTTTTTTCCCCCAAATCTAGAAGTTGCTTTTTTTTCTCTCTTAAAGATCAGCAAACTTGTCAAATATTTTGATAACTAGAGTCACATAGCTCCTTGTTGTCTCAGAAAAAGAATGTGTTTTGGAATGCTATTATTTTAAATTCATAAATAAAATGTCTTTTGTTAAATTCTAAATGTCTCCATGAGTAGTGTTTTTGTACCACTTTGGAACTGCACATAGTACTGTGATTATGTGAAAAAATGTTCTTATTTTTAGGAGATGTAGGCTAGAAGTAAAGTGCCACCTCAATGGCTTAGTAAATTAATCAACCAAACATGGCAAAATGTTACTAATTGCTGAATGTACGTGAAGGGTATGAGTGATCAGTTTTCCTTTTTTATACTCATGTCATAAGCTTTTAAGGGAGAATCTGTTTATCCATAGGCTCTTGAATTCATACACCTCAAGTCTTCATACCTTTTTAAAGTGAAACTCCCACTACATTGTTTAGCCACCATACTTTACCACAGCTTTATGGACATGGAGGAACATAGATGGAGAAGATAGCAAAAATGAAGTATAATACACAGTAGTTGTAGTTGGTGTTTTATATATTTTTAAAGTAATACCAAAAACATTAGCTAATTTCTTCCTGCTTTTCTGAATAGCGAAAACTTCTAATAGTAAAAATTCTGATGAAGGAACAAAAAATGTACTATGTTTCATTAAGTTTTAACAAAGTCTAACATTTTAAAGTTAAATTAGGTTATTCTGGAAAAAACTAGAAAAGCAAACCAAAGGAAGTAAACATGGGCACTTAAAAAAACAGATGTTGTCATTTTACCCACCCTGCTGGTTGCTAACAAGAGCTTCTCCAAGTATCTCAGCCACTCAAAAATAAACTCTGCCTTCTGAACTTCACCTAGTTGATTGTATGCTTCTTCATTCAGCAATAAGCTATGAGCTAATTCCATTCCTTGCAGCAGTCCTCCTAGCTGGTCACAGTTCTTCTCGTTAAACTTCGGTCAATATACCTAAGAACAAAAATCTGCAATACAGGAAAATAATGTATTTTAAAAGGGGAGTAAAAAGGAAGGCAATCATAATATTGGAAATCTTTCACAGAAAAGTGAAAACATAATTAAATGTATACATTTTTTATAACTGCTCTAGGGTGAATCTGGGAAAATCCCAATAATGTTCTAGTTAACACTGACATAAAATCCACCTTTATATTCTGTACTCAAGCAGACAGGCAAAATAGAGTAGTATTATTGGCAATTGTATGCAAAAACTTGCTAAACAGAAGAGATATTCCACTAAAATTCTGAAAATTTTAAGATTAAGCTGTTTATTCCGTGTTAGGTTTTCTTTGCAGTTTAAGTAACTTACTAAAATGGGTAATAGGTACATATTAAAAAATGACACCAAACATCCAGACCTTCTACTAGAATTCTGTAGTAAAGCTTACCATCTCTCTGGGCCTTTGCCTAGCTAGGTACATGCCCTGTCATTTACCTGGAGATCCAAGAGGGACTTAAGCCCATTAGCATCAGTTCTCCCAGCCTACTAAAGGCACTGCTTGTAGTTTCAGGCGAGGAGTTTAGGAGAGTCCAATCTTAACTAGGCTTATATCTGAAAGTCTTATGAGAGCAAACTTTTTAAAATGGGTATTGTCCAGGAATTATAGCAATCAAGATCATATCTGCTCTGACCTAGATCCAGTGTAGCCTTAATTTTGTGGTAGCAAATAATCAACAGAAGACAGGGTTTGTAAAATTATTGTCTTATTCAACAGCATCTCCTGGGGTACACCTTAGTGCTGTTACAGAGCACACGAGCATATAAATATAAATGTATGTATATATATACATATTCACATTAACATACAAATTTATAAGATGGCATTGTGATTACTAAACAGATTTTTTATTTTTAGGAGATGTATGCTTTACTGCAACTTACTTTTTAAATGGTTAAATCACTTACTCAACCATAATATATGCCAAAATGTTAACAGCCGAATATAGGTAGTGGATATGTGAGCGATCATTTCACTACTCTTCATTTTTCTGCATTTTAAAAAGCACAACAAAAAGTAGAAAAAAATTATTTTAAGAAAAGAAATAAAACACAAGTTGGCTATTAAAAAATACTACTACTTACAGGAGTAGCAGCTATCATCAGGAACATTAAAGAACATAGAAGGTACTATATCATGCACAAAAGATGGGTATTCCTATTCACTAATGTCCCTAAACAGAAACATGTTAATTGGAATTTCATAGGAATATAGATAAAATGCTATGGCGAATTTAACTAAAATAGTTAAAATATGTATCTCACATTTCCCTAAACAAATCTCATACTTTTACAGAGAGGCCAGTAACTAAAGAGGTATTAGAAAATTAGATGACAGACATGGGAAAGGCTTTTCATTTTTTCAAACAGTTTATCTGTTTCATAATTTCAAATGGTTTACCTGTTTGAAATTACTTAGAGTATCAGGTCATCATAATTATAATATAACTGAAAAGAGCCTCTTTAAAAGACAGTAGTCACAAACTGGTTCCCTGTTGGTCAAGACTGCCTGCAATGCACTGGGGCTAACATTTAAACATAAGAAGATTGTGCATAAAAATCTGGGTCCAGGGCCAGGCACAGTGGCTTACATCTGTAATCCCAGCACTTCGGGAGGCTGAGGCAGGAGGATCTCTTGAGTCTTGGGTTCAGGAGTTCAAGACCAGCCTGGGTAACATAGAGAGACCCTTGTCTCTACAAAAAATTAAAAAATTAGCCAGGCATGGTGGTGCATGCCTACAGTCCTAGCTACTTGTGAGACTGAGATAGGAGGATCACTTGAGCCAGAGAGGTTGAGGCTTCAATAAGCCATGACCATACCACTGCATTCCAGCCTGGTGAAGAGTGAGACCCTGTCTCAAAATCAAAAAAAGAAAAAATCTGGGTCCAGTGCCATGTGTGATGGCTCACGCCTGTAATCCCAGTACTTTGAGAGGCCAAGGCAGGAGAAATGCTGAGGCCAGGAATTTGAGAGCAGCCTAGGTAACAGTGGGACACCCTATCCACCAGAAAAAAAAAATAAAAAAAGAAAGAGAAAGAAAATCTTAGGTCATTTTCAAAAATGTCACTTTTACAGAACAAAGAATATAAACAATGTGGCCAGGTGTGGTGGCTCACACCTGTAATCCCAGCACTTTGGGAGGCCAGTGCAGACAGATCACCTGACCTCAGGCATTCGAGACCAGCCTGGGCAACAAAGTGAAACCCCATCTCTACAAAAAATACAAAAATTAGCCAAGCATGATGTTGTGCACCTGTGATCCCACTTACTCGGGAGATTGAAGCAGGAGAATCGCTTGAGCCCTGAAGGCAGAGGATGCAGTGAGCCAGGGTCACGCCACTGCACTCCAGACTGGGAGACAGAGTGAGACTCTGTCTTGAACAACAACAAAAAAGGAATATAAACAATGCTGCTAAACATTCATTTTTACTGAAACAACAAAAATTCTAGCTTGTTTTAAAAAACCCTCCTTTCCTTTCTTCAATTATTGAAGTGAACTAGCCAAAATATTCACAATTAAGGATACAGTTAATAAATGCTACAGAAATAATTTCTGGAAGAAACCTACTAAATACACACAAGGTGAAAAGCAAGTTTGCATTTAGTATCTATGATTGTTTGGGGGGCAGAAATAACCACAGTATCATAGAGAAAATTTCTTATTAATACCAGGGCAAGTCAAAATCCTATCTTCAGAATCAAATTACCCTTTCTAGAAGTCATTAGGATCTGCTGAAGAGACGTTTTTTACCTTTAGGCAGCAGCAATATTGTGGTGTAAAATGATCTATCAAGAAGCAAAATAGCTAACACAATGTGATAATAAATAATTCAGCAAAAAGCTTGAGATCATAAGCAGGTCATAAAGTCATCTCTAATGCCCTCAATATATTCCTTATGTAAATTACTCCTAAAAGAAGTAGACAATTCATATTGGTAATCTCACATCTAAACTCACAAGTCTAAAATGCACCTGAGAGCTCCACATATGCACTACCCATGAGATAAGCAAGGGCATTTTGCAAACAGATGGCTGCTGCTCTTATCTGAAGTCTTGCCTCATCAGGAAGATGAATACAAATTCAGTCAATGTTATCTGCTATATGTTTTAATATAACCACAACCCTACATATACCTGAGGAATGCTAATTTTTCTAATTTTTCTCTTAGTTTCCCTTATGTTTCTATTGAGATTATAAGGTGATTTACTACAAGTGAACACATATGTCAATATATTTAAATATATTTTTCAAAGTATAGTTAGTTGCTACTTGAAAAAAGGATTTTATAAAACTGCTGCCCCAAATGTAATGCCAGCTATATTTAACAGAAGCAGCTAATATTTACTGACTATTTATTATAGTCTAAACAGTACTCTAAGTGCTTTACATTATTTTCTTGAATAATCTGACAAACTGTCCATGAAGCAGCTATTTTTATTAGCCCTATTTTACAGATGAGGACATTGAAACACAGAGAAGCTAAGTGACTTTCCCAAGGTCACACAGAACCTGGGTGTGCACTTAAGCAATCTGACTTCAGATATATTTGTTTTAACCACAACATACTATGCTGCCACCCTTTCATCCAATCAAGCCCCTCAAAAATGTGAGAAGTTAGGCTAGGCCCGGTGGCTCACGCTCGTAATGCCAGCACTTTGGGAGGCCGAGGCAGGCGGATCACCTGAGGTCAGGAGCTTGAGACCAGTCTGGCCAACATGCTGAAACCCTGTCTCTACCAAAAATACAAAAAATTAGCCAAGCGTGATGGCATATGCCTGTATTCTCAGCTACTCAGGAGGCTGAGGTGTGAGAATCGCTTGAACCCAGGAACCCCGGAGGTGGAGGTTGTAGTGAGCCAAGATCACGCCATTGCATTCCATTGCACTCTAGCCAGGGTGACAAGAGTGAACCTCTGTCTCAAAAAAAAAAAAAAAAAAAAAAAGAAAAAGTGAGAAGAGGGGCCAGGCACAGTGGCTCACACCTATAATCCCAGCATTTCAGGAGGACAAAGCATGAGGGTGGCTTGAGCCCATGAATTCAAGACCAGCCTGAGCAACATAATGAGACCCCATCTCTACAAAAAATAAAAAATTAGCCGGGCATGGTAGTGCATACTTGCAGTCCCAGCTACTTAGGAGGCTCAGGTAAGAAGATCACTTGAGCCCAGGAGGTTGAGGTGACAGTGAGCCATGATCAAAAAACAAAAAAACCCAAAGCCAGTCATTTTTTAAAAAGCTTACATTTTGTACATAATTTGTGGATATATGGAACTAAATGACACTGTTTCCCAAAGACAGAACATCAGGTTCCTTGGTGTAATAAATTTGGGAATCTTGCATTAAGACAAAGTTAGGGATTTTTACCTATAAGATTTCTCAGGCTATTTAATTAGGTTAATGTATACTATGACTCTCCATGAATGCAATATAGTATGAAGTATTAGTCAAAATGCTGCCAGCACCTAGCAACTTCTAGACCTAAGCAAACTGTTCCAAGGAGAAACATTAAAATGTACCTGTTATCATCACTTATTTTATTTATATATATATATATGTATTCTGGAGATGGAGTTTCACTCTTGTTGTCCAGGCTGGAGTGCAATGATGCGATCTCGGCTTACTGCAACCTCCACCTGCTGGGTTCAAACAATTCTCCTGCCTCAGCCTCCCGAGTAGCTGGGATTACAGGCATCCACCACCACACGGCTAATTTTGTATTTTTAGTAGAGGCAGGGTTTCACCATGTTGGTCAGGCTGGTCTCGAACTTCTGACCTCAGGTAATCCACCCACCTCGGCCTCCCAAAGTGCTGGAATTACAGGGATGAGCCACCATGCCTGGCCCTATTAATACATTTTTAAAAGGTACACAAGAATGTTTATTCCATTACTTTACAGCCAAACACTCTATGTGCTTACCCTAAAGCCAATAACTGAACTAAGTTATAAAGGTATTTAAATGCTTTTAGACTAGGTATTTCTCTGGGCACTATTTGCTTCTTTCAAAACTGTCTGTACTTTGTACATGATAGATACTCCTAGTTACTCAGTCATCATTTTCATACCAGAGGTCTTTTATGTTGAGAAAAGTAGGCACTGTGAACTAGACCTAAGGTACCAAGGTAACATCCAAATTATGCTTCTCAAACTGGGATAACTCCAGCAGATTATGAAGCATATTACTATGCTAGAGGTCAAATTTAGACTAGAGGGTCAAATTTTACTTAAAGTTTTCCCTAAGCATTAATTTTTAACATTATTTTATATTAAAATACAGATTTATGCATATAGAAGGCAAAATTAATAAAACACTTCAAGATAAAACATGAGACTTCAAAGAAATCCTGAGAATGATAATGCCTTTCTAGACGTCCTTTAACAAAAATCACTCCTTTTTGCTGCAAATTCTAATGGAAAAACTGAAGAACCACTAAGCCATGAGTAAGCTGAACTATATGAAACTGCCATTTTTATAGGTGAAAAAAAGGCTGGCTTGACAATTTATGCGATTCAACTTAAGTACCAGTCTTCAAATATCAGACATAGTGTATATGTGTACTAATGTCTGTACTTTGCATTATGTCTGTTTCTTTCCTTTCGAATGGCTCTGTATTAAGCCTAGTGACTTTATTAGCCTAGAGTAACACATATGTATATTATTGACTACTAATAGAAAAAGGAACCAGCAGGGCACCAATATTCTAGGGCCAGAGTTTTCTTTTCTTTTTTTTAAAGATGGAGTCTCACCCTGTCGCCCGGGCTGGAGTGCAATGGCACAATCTTGGCTCACTGCAACCTCCGCCTCCCAGGTTCAAGTGATTTTCCTGTCTCAGCCTCCAGAGTAGCTGGGACTACAGGCACATGCCACCAGGCCTGGCTAATTTCTGTATTTTTAGTAGAGATGAGGTTTCACCATATTGGTCAGGCTGGTTTTGAACTCCTGACCTCAGGTGATCCACCCACCTCGGCCTCCCAAAGTGCTGGGATTACAGGCATAAGCCACCATGCCCGGCCTCAGAGTTTTCTTTTCTAAAGTAACTTACTCCAAAACCATCTCTGAGAGCAGTTAACAACCGTATTATCAGGCCAGATGCGGTGGCTCATGCCTGTAATCCCAGCACTTTGGGAAGCCAAGGCTGGCAGATCACTTGAGCCCAGGAGTTCAAGACCAACCTGGGCAACATGGCAAAACCCTGTCTCCACAAAATATACAAAAGTTAGTTGGATGTGGTGATGCACACCTGTAGTCTCAGCTGTTCGTGAGGCTGAGGTGGGAGGATCCCTTGAGATAGGGAGGCGGGGCTGCAGTGGGCCAAGATTCCGCCACTGCACTCCAGCCTCGGCAAGACTCTGTTTCAAAACAAACAAAACCAACCAAGGGTTGGTTTTAATTCATCTGGAAATGAGTTAATTTCAATTTTATTTAGGCATGGTAGTGTAAGCACCTTCAACAATGTCAACAAACATACAAGCAGCTGATTATTCCGGTCCTGATAGAAAGTGCTAATATAATTTTCTCTCTCTAGAGTTTACACGTCTATTTTGGTAGCAATGGAAACATACGTTGAAATTTATAGGGAGAAAAAAGTATTCCTAATCTTCTTGGTCATTTTAGTTTCTTAAAATGATTATATCATTTCAAGGAGGGAAAAGGGAAAGATCACAAATAATCAAAGATGACACTGGATACAAGATTAGAAAGGTTTGTTAGTGTTTTCCTTCTGGAGCATGAAAATAATTTACAAAACAAAAAAGTCACTAAACAGTAAATGAAACTAATTCCAGAATGTATCAAGTGCCTGAAGTGCTGGGATACGGTACGTCTCAGACTTCAATTTCAATTACTTTTATTTGACTTTTACTTACCTAAAAGACACCATAACAGCTTCAATTCACCCTATAGTCTTAGTTCCTCAGTTCTGAACAAAAAGCACAAAGTAAACAAAACAAAACAAAACAAAAACCCCCAACTCTCAAGAACTCCCACAATTCAAGAAACATAGATAAATCCTAAAATCCAAACCTTTCCCAAAAATATAGTAATTAGCTTTCATCTAGCAGGAAGCTAGATTATTCTACCCTGACCTCAGATTTTCACTTGTGATTTAGGCTTTGCAAAATTATACATTACAAAAACAGGAACTCACAAGTTACAAACAGCATTAGGCCACACTTGAGATGTTGCTTAAAGAAGGCTGCCCCTGGTATAAAGAAAATGAAGTTCTTTTGTTACAGTACTTTACATATCTCTAGGCAGAATCCTAAAGTTGATTTGCTGACACTTAATCAGTATAGTTTATTAGTTCTAGGGTAAAATGGATAAGAGGCAAGTCATTCGTAATGTTAAGAGTTCTTTAACACAGTTGTAACTTGATAATTTAAAAATCTTGTCTGTATCAACTCCATCTTCAAATCTGAAATATCTTGCTTCCTTCTTTCTACAATAGTATTTTAAAATTTTGCTAAAAAAATTACTTGCCTCAGAAAACAGCAGAAAAATCTCTGACAATGAAATTCAAACCTATGACATTATTTTGTATGAACTTAACATTAGTATAATTCTCTATAACAACCCTACAAATAAACTGGCTATCATTAATTAAAAATTTGAAATGTTGGCTGGGCACAGTGGCTCAAGCCTGTAATCCCAGCACTTTGGGAGGCCGAGACGGGCGGATCACGAGGTCAGGAGATCGAGACCATCCTGGCTAACACGGTGAAACCCCGTCTCTACTAAAAAATACAAAAAACTAGCCGGGCGAGGTGGCGGGCGCCTGTAGTCCCAGCTACTCGGGAGGCTAAGGCAGGAGAATGGTGTAAACCCGGGAGGCGGAGCTTGCAGTGAGCTGAGATCCGGCCACTGCACTCCAGCCTGGGCGACAGAGCAAGACTCCGTCCCCCCCAAAAAAAAAAAAAAAAAATTTGAAATGTTAACAATATAATAATGATTTAAGCTCAATAGGAAATAATTTGATTTAGCTGAGTGGTTCAAAACTATGCATATTAAATCTAAATATGAAAAATGCAAAAATTTTTACAGCCAATGCTAAAATTTTAGAAAAGCTGATAGTTTAATATAAACAGTGGCAGTACAAATGGTTCAACTCTGTTAGAAAAAAATATTATTTATCCTAGGTTATAAACATATCAAAACCATTTGATAAAAACATCCAGTTTTTGAAAATTCATAAGAAAAACGAAAATGTAAGTATAAAAGTATTAATTACAGCACTGTAATTAACTATAATTCTAGTGAAAATTCAAAAGAACTTACAAGTCCAACACTAAAGAAATGGTTAAAATTGGACATATTCAAAGAATACTAGGCTGTCATATAAAACCATGAAAACTACAAATGCACAGGAGTGCAAAAGGCTTAATGGGGGGGGGGAAAGTAAAGAAAACTACGAGTGCAGAAGTTTTACATGTTCAGAGAAACCTTTAGATAAAGCAGTGTTTACCAAGAATATTTTGTGGAATACTGCCAGAAGAATGAGAACATGTATTCTGTGTGAAGAGGGAGAAATCCAAGTTGAAATGGTTTTGGGAAATGCCACATTGTCAGTTTTCTTCACCAGTTTCTCCATACATGTAACATGGTAATGTGCACTATGTACAGCCAAGAGGGCGTGCAGATAAAGCATTTGATGTTTCTAAACACATTTTAACTACAAGCCTCTCCTCTACTCCCTTTTTCTTTTTTTCCCAGCCAGGAATCTCATAGAACTGGTGTTCTATAGAATACAATCTTTGAATTACTAATCATTAAAGACTAGTATAGGTCAAAAAATTTAAAAATTTCTTTTTTGTTCATATTATAAAATGATTTCTTTCTGTTTTTTTGTTTTTGAAGGAGTCTCGTTCTGTTGCCCGGGCTGGAGTGCAGCGGTGTGATCCTGGCTCACTGCAAGCTCTGCTTCCCAGGTTCAAGCTATTCTCGTATCTAAGCCTCCCACATAGCCGGGATTACAGGCATGTGCCACCATGCCCAGCTAATTTTTGTATTTTTAGTAGAGAGAGGGTTTCACCATGTTGGCCAGGCTGGTCTCGAACTCCTGGCCTCAAGTGATCTGCCCATCTTGGCCTCCCAAAGTGCTGGGATTACAGGCGTGAGTCACTGCACCCAGGCTGAAATGATTTAGTATTAGTAGAAGGATATATAATTTCCACTATCAATGACTATTGATGTCATACTTAAAAGAGGACATTTCTGATTAATATTTTGGATCAAAATATCTATATAAACAGAATCTTCTCATAAAGATGTAAATAAAGCCGGGCGCGGTGGCTCAAGCCTGTAATCCCAGCACTTTGGGAGGCCGAGACGGGCGGATCACGAGGTCAGGAGTTCGAGACCATCCTGGCTAACACGGTGAAACCCCGTCTCTACTAAAAAATACAAAAAGCTAGCCGGGCAAGGTGGCTGGCGCCTGTAGTCCCAGCTACTCGGGAGGCTGAGGCAGGAGAATGGCGTAAACCCGGGAGGCGAAGCTTGCAGTGAGCTGAGATCCGGCCACTGCACTCCAGTCCGGGTGACAGAGCGAGACTCCGTCTCAAAAAAAAAAAAAAAAAAAAAAAAAAAAGATGTAAATAAAGAAAGACGACAATGGCTAGGTGCGGTGGCTCATGCCTGTAATCCCAGCACTTTGGGAGGTCGAGGTGGGTGGATCATGAAGTCAAGAGATTGAGACCATCCTGGTCAACATGGTGAAATCCCGTCTCTACTAAAAATACAAAAATTAGCTGGGCGTGGTGGCGCGTGCCCATAGTCCCAGCTACTCGGGAGCCTGGTGACAGAGCGAGACTCCATCTCAAAAAAAAAGAGAGAGAAGACAAATACACAAAGTTTCAACTTTGTATGCTTAAGATTTATCAATTCGCATAAAAATCTGTGTTATTCTGTGGCTAGGTGCAGTAGCTCACGCCTGTAATCCCAGCACTTTGAGAGGCCAAAGCGAGAGGATCACCTGAGGTCAGGAGTTCCATGGAGAAACCCTGTCTCTACTAAAAATATAATATTAGACGGGCGTGGTGGCTGGTGTCTGTAATCCCAGCTACTTGGGAGGCTTGAGGCAGGAGAACAGCTTGAACTTGGGAGGTGAAAGTTGTGGTGAGCCAAGAAGGTGCCACTGCACTCCAGCCTGGGCAACAAGAGCCAAACTCCATCTCAAAAAAAAAAATTGTGTTATTCTATACTGTTAAGTAACTTTCACATATACATCCTTTACAAACCAAAAATGACTTGTACTATATATTTTAAAATTTGATTTATGGAATTCTGAATATGAATTCCCACAGTCAAATGAATCCATGTTTTCTAACTTATACCACAAAAACCTAACTTATGACACACCCCAGGCACAGCACTAATACTTCTAATTTTCATATATAATAAACACACATTCAGTGTACCAAGATGCCAAGAATATTTTCTGAAAACTTGGTAGGAACGGGAGGAATGTTGCTGCTCACCACTACATAATAAAAGGCAATACAAACAGCAAATACACACCGCTCTAAGAACTGATGGGGAGCACATCCTATTAGGATAGAGAAGTCAGGGTGGAAGAAAAGAGAAACAGGAGTTACCAAGACAAAGAATTTAACACCAGGACAAGAAATTTATAAGAAGTTGGGGTTAAAAAGGGTTACAGGTTGGGGACTGAATTTACTCTGCCGTCTGAATTTACCCCCCGCAAAATACTGCATGTTATTGTGAGGAATGAGAAAAATGGCAGAAGCTGGATTCCATGATGGCGAGATTGCCAGTGGGAGACGCAACTGGACTACTGTTTGTAGCAATTCTCCTTCCAGCTTATGAAAGAGAACACCCCTGAAGCATAAAAGGAAGTATTCTGGGGGGTGGGAGGGTTAGATAAGACTGAGCAGTAGGAACCAATTCTAATTTCTAATATGTCAGTGACAGAAAAATGATTATTTTTTGAGGATCTATGTACTAAAAGCTTTTAATTTACTATCTCATTTAATCCTCATAATACTGAAACTTAAGATGACTGCTATTACTAATACAGTTATTGCCATAAGTGGTGAAGCAGCCAATCCTTCTAACTTTGTTGTTCTTTCTCACCACTTCACTTTTATGTCTCCAGTACTTTGAGGCTTTTTGTTAGTGTTATGTCTTCCAGAGACATCAGCTTTCAGAGAGCCCTTTCCATCTAGATGGCAAATCAGTAAGTACTAAAATTATTAGTTTAGTCTTTGGCTATTCTTGACTATTTTTATTATGCTTCATTCCACACACCAATTCTCCCATCTCTCCATGGAAGAGGGATTTCATCCTGGACCTTTAGGAATGCCAGAGGCAGATTTTAAGTTAAGAAGTTTTACTTTTCTTGTATTTCCCACCACACTCTCCTGAAAGTCACTAGCTATTAATCACACTACTTGGTACCTGAGATTCCAGTAACAGGAAGTAAAAAAACGAAGTCTATAGAGCAATTGTTTCAGAACTCATGGATTTTACTGACAAAAATCCATCAAAGCCTATTCATTCTTAGTCGACAAATGACTAATAATCCAGTTGTCTGGATTCTAGAAAGAGTAGAGAAGCACATTAAAAGTAAAAGAGCAAACTCACTGACAGTAGGAAGCTAACAGTGATGGAACAAACAAACAATATTGAATATAGATATTTTTAAAAGCAGAGCAATATAGGGCTACTTAATACAGGAGCAAAGTGTACAAGATGCCATTATTCCTCCAGCACATCAGAGTTTACAGGAGAGGCCAGAAATTCTTGCTCCATTTTCAAAATGAGTCAATCCTTGAATCTGCTGCTTGTGCAATCTGCTACCTAGGACTTCCAAGTTTAGCCATTAGACTCTACCCGCTTTAGAATCTTCCTTTTCCCTCTCCTCTAATTATTCATGGCTCTTACATCCCAGTTAGAATTCACAGATTCACTCTTAATCCACACTATGGTCTAACATCCTGGTTCTTCTTCATGGTTCCTACATTTGTTTGTTTGTTTGTTTGTGACGGAGTCTCACTCTGCCACCCAGGCTAGAGTGCAGTTGCACCATCTCAGCTCACTGCAACCTCTGCCTCCCGGGTTCAAGTGATTCTCCTGCCTCAGCCTCCTGAGTAGCTGGGATTAAGGTGTGCACCACCATGCCCAGCTAATTTTTGTATTTTTAGTAGATAGGGTTTCACCATGTTGGTCAGGCTGGTCTCGAATTCCTGACCTCGTGATCCACCTGCGTTGGCCTCCCAAAGTGCTGGGATTATAGGCATGAGCCACCATACCCAGCTGGTTCCTACTTTTAATTCACAACATACCTCATAAAATTTAGCTACCTAACCTAAAATTTAGCTAAATTTTTAACCTCTTGGAGCCTCACCTGAGGGCTTTCCTTGGCAGGCACTGCTTCTCACTCCCTGCCAGACATCCAGCTAGCTTCTTTGCAACTACAGCTCCCTGGAATAATTCCATATTATTCTGCCTTCTGACTGCCACTTTCATGTCCTACCCATGGAATACAGTAAACATAACCATCTATTACATCAAATCCCCACAACTGTCTGGGGCAGCACTCCATAAATCAAACTAACTGATATTTCTGCAGCAAAAGATAGGCAGATCCATATTCACGTAAGATGGGATAATGACTGCAAATACCTTTGCATCAGTTCAGGCCACGTTTTGCTACTAAATGAGTTAAGAAAAAAACTTTTCAGAGCCTTTTAGACTCTAGAATTAGGACTAAGGGATTTTGTACGTGTATATCTGCTTTGCTTTTTTCTGATTTCCTCCCAAAACAGTTTTTTAAGAGTTTTGGTGACTCAATGGGTAACTTCAGTTTTCTGGTAATTTCATTTACATAAAAAAGTTATTATTACTTGTTTTGAGTAAGGTATTATTTTGTGTCCAGACACACAAATATGTATATATTCAACACGTAGAAACCTCCAAATGCAACAGAAAAGTATATAAATGCTATTGTATATTTGCCCATTGAGAAGCATTACTTGGGCAATAAAGGGCAACTAAGTTACTGAAAAAGTACATATATAAAACAACAATTTTGTAAAATTAGCACCATACTATGGTGTGTGTGTGCTGTGTGTTTTTTTTTTCCCTTTTCTTTTTTTCTGAGACAGGATCTCACTCTGTCACCCAGGCTGGAGTGCAGTGGCAGGATCTCAGCTCACTGCAACCTCCACCTCATGGGTTCACGTGATTCTCCCACCTCAGCCTCCTGAATAGCTGGGACTCCAGGTGTGCATCACCATGCCTGGCTAATTTTTGCTTTTGTTTTTTAAGATGGAGTCTCGCTCTGTCGCCCAGGCTGGAGTGCAGTGGTGCGATCTTGGCTCACTGCAACCTCCACCTTCCGAGTTTAAGCAATTATCTGCCTCAGCCTCCCGAGTAGCTGGGATTACAGGCACCCGCCACCATACCTGGCTAGTTTTTTTGTATTTTTAGTAGAGACGGGGTTTCACCCTGTTGGCCAGGCTGATCTCAAACCCCCGACCTCAAGTGATCTGCCCCCCTTGGCCTCCCAAAGTGCCAGGATTACAGGCATGAGCCACCACACCTGGTCCATGGTTTTAAGATTAGCAAAAGTATATGTACAGCTTTAAATATTTAAAATTATCACCTTCAAGTTTTCCTTCATATTTGTCACATAACCAGTTCTAATCTCTTAGGCAAATAATATAGTGCTTTAATATGGCTATAGTATGCTTCTTTTCTAGAAATAAATCTTTTGTGTTGCTACTATTTTTTTTTTAAAAAAAGGCCAAGCATGATTCAGGATATATATTCCTGTTTCAATCTGTTAGGTATCTGCTTAAAGAGTTCTAACTTTCCATTTGGTTCTCACTGTAAATATGTTTGATTTCTTGTTCAGTTACACTTCCTATAACATTCTGTCTGACTTTATGACCAACTAGGAATCACTAGATTTTAATCACTAGATTCCTGTTTAAAAAACTCTTTTGAGGCCAGATGTGGCTCACACCTGTAATTCCAGCACTTTGGGAGGCCGAGATGAGGGGATTCCTTGAGCCCAGGAGTTCGAGACCAGCCTGGGCAACATAGCAAAACCGCATCTTTACAAAAAAATACAAAATATTAGCTGGGTATGGTGGCATGTGCCTGTTGTACCAGCTACTCAAGAGGCTGAGGTAGAAGGATCGCTTGAGTTCACTCCAACGACTCTGTCTCAAAATCAATCAAACAAAAAAAAAAACTGTTTTGGGTAAAGGTACCTTACTGCTGCTTATGATAAACCCTATGAATGACACAGTAAAAAAAAGTTTACTAAACGAAAAACATTTCCCATACTAGATCTAAATTAAAACTTAAAATAACAAAGCTGCTAGAGAAATATATAAAAACTCTTCCTCTTCCCTAGGCTTACAAAAGGCTAGAGCTGGCCGGGCGCGGTGGCTCACACCCGTAATCTCAGCACTTTGGGAGGCCGAGGTGAGCGGATCACGCGGTCAGAAGATGGAGGCCATCCCGGCTAACATGGTGAAACCCCATCGCTACTGAAAAAAAAAAAAAAAAATTAGCCGGTCGTAGTGGCGGGCGCCTGTAGTCCCAGCTACTCGGGAGGCTGAGGCATGAGAATGGCCTGAACCCTGGAGGCGGAGCTTGTAGTGAGCCGAGTTCGTGCCACTGCACTCCAGCCTGGGTGACAGAGTGAGAAACCGTCTCAAAAAAAAAAAAAAAAAAAAATTAGCTGGGCCTGATGGCACGTGCCTGTAATCCCAGCTATTTGGGAGGCTGAGGCAAGAGAATCGCTTGAACCTGGGAGGCGGAAGTTGCAGTGGGCCGAGATGGCGCCACGGCACTCCAGCCTGGGGGACGCAGCGAGACTCCGTTTAAAAAAAAAAAAAATTAAAAAAAAAAAAAAAAAAGGCTACAGTTGCTTAAATTATGAAACTTTATACTAGGTAAATGCAGCAGAAAAACCATGCCCCTCCTCTATCATTACACACTGCAGATCCAGAAGCATTTACAAATCCTACAATTACCTGACATTATAATGAAAAACGAAGATTAGTTAGTAAAAGTGAGGCTGGGCGCAGTGGCTCACGATTGTAATCCCAGCACTTTGGGAGGCCGAGGCGGGCGGATCACTCGAGGTCAGGAGTTTGAGACCAGCCTGGCCAACATGGTGAAACCCCCTCTCTTCTAAAAATACAAAAATTAGCCGGGCGTGGTGGTGCATGCCCGTAACCCCAGCTACTCCAGAGGCTAAGGCAGGAGAATCACTTGCACCCGAGAGGGGGAGCTTGCAAGTGATCCGAGATCTTGCTACTGCACTCCAGCCTGGGCTATGGAGCCAGACCCTGTCTCAATAAAAACAAACAAACAAACAAAAGAATTAAAACTGAATTTAATCTATTTCCTCCTACAAAAGATTTAGTGATTAAGCACTTAAAAGTTCTAGTTCAGGGGTCCACTAATTTTTTTCTGTAAAGGACCAGACAATACTTTAGGCTTTGGGAGCCATAAGGTCTCTATCACAACTACTCAAAAACAACACATGAACAGCCATAACGAAGGAGCATTGTTGTGTTCAATAAAACTTTTATAAAACTGCCAGCACAGTAGATTTGAACCACAGGCTGTAGATTGCTGAGCACTACTAGACAAACGATCTAATTAAGTAACACAGGCAAGTCTTTACTAATTTTTTTGGCCCCAGTTAATTGATTTCTCAAATGAGATTTAATAATAGTTTCTCAATGTCTCCTGAAAAAGCAGAAGTGTTATTTATATGAGGACTGTGGTCTCATTAAAGGATTGTTCAAACTCTTCAATTATACTATGGGATAATTAATGAACCACACAAGACTCAATGGAGCTTTTTAAAAAAATGCAGATGTCATTAAACTGCTTAATTCAGAATAAAATTATTTTAGAATTTAAAAAATCCAGAATTTAACCCTTATGTTATTCATAGTTAAGAAAGATTATTATAAACTGCCTCAATCTTTTCGAAATAAAGCAGGAAGAAAGGTAAGTGCATTGGTTAAAGGCAAGTAAAAAAGTAATTTTTCTGTAGATAATATATTCATTAGTTTAATGTAGTTAATTTTAATTAATAATTTAAGAATTAAAAAGGTACTTTGGAGTCATGTATTTTCTGCGACTAAAGTCAGATACAATAATGAATAATAATAAAAAAGTGACCTAATCTAACATCCTTAAATAGTGGAGGGAAGCTAGAATTCAGGTCTCCTGACTTTCAGGTGAGGAGTCTTATTCTCCTATTTTGTAGTTATCTAGGTAAAACAACTGCATTCCAAGGCACAACAAATCCATACTATGGTATTCTCCAACTGTCACTATTCTTAAATTATAAATCCTGCCTGCTTACCAGTTAAAAAAAAAAAGTCAATGGTATTAAAATGTAACACAAATCTCGGCTTCGATACTTTATCTAAGATCACTTTCTCAAAGACATACTTTCTAAAATGTTTGGAAAATGAAACAAAATTCTCCTCTCCCCATCCAACTAATGCTCAATTCTAACCACACTTCTGCTTTCCCTAGAGCTTAAGTAATTTCACTGAGAGTATTTTCTCTGGCAGTTCTTAACTGTACTTGTGGGCCCCTTTTTTTCCTCCTTAAACTTTTAACGTCTTTCAGGCTGTAAATTCCTCAAGGGCGCCTAGCCCAAAAAAAGTGCTGCACATTTGTTCAATAAATGAATGCACATAAAAACAATGGGTAACTATGACCTTTAATGTAGGCGCTCAAGCCATTTTACTATTATCTGAGTTGACAGTCAAGAAAATTATCCCAATTTGCCAGAGGTATCCATTACTGTGATAAACAGGCACTATAAAACACTTTATAAAGTTTCTAAAGACTTTATAACCACTTGAAATAACGCCGCGTTGGCCGAGAGTAGGGTGAAAGAAAATGTTTCCTCACACTAAGCAAATGTTACCCCAGGAAAAGCTTTCTTTCCTGAAAAGAACTGAAACAGAAGGCAAATATCCACTCTCCACTGCTCCCTTCTGGGAACTCTCCTTGAAGGTTCCTGCAGAAAACGAACGGGCCTCTAAGGAAGCTCGCCTGAAGGCCGGGCCGGGGATCCAGCTCCAGGCTGACCACTGGCGCAGCGGACACCGCAGGGCGGGGTCCCGGGAGCGGCGAGCTGGCGAGGCGGGCTCCGACCTCCTGACCTTCCCTACACGCCCGGCGACCCCGTCTCCCGCTGGCGGGCAGAGTCCATGCCTACCTGTTGTGCACAGGTGAAGCCAGACTTTCCCGTAGCCCAGGAGGAAGGACGGACCGCGCTGTTCATCAGCCGACCCCGTGCCCCAGTCAGCCCCTCCTCGGCGGACTCCGGCCCTTAGGGTCAAGACACCTGGTCCCTCGACCGGTTCTCC
This sequence comes from Rhinopithecus roxellana, assembly GCF_007565055.1. NCBI lineage: Eukaryota > Metazoa > Chordata > Mammalia > Primates > Cercopithecidae > Rhinopithecus > Rhinopithecus roxellana. The sequence continues at coordinate 52,323,441 of NC_044553.1, read as the reverse complement.
CACCGGCTTCTCTCGCGATCACATCGCTGCCGCGACCACCCTCGGGATCCCCGAGAGCTCAACTCACATTGCTGCCCCGGTCCGTCCTCCCTCCCAGCCAACAGGCAGCCCAGACAGCTCCCTCGCACCCGGAGGTGTCAACGCTCCCCGGATCCCCGACTGCCTGCCTTTGGGGGTGCTCCTCAGCTTAGCGCCCGTCCGGGTCCCGCAACGTTACCGCCTGCTCTGCTAACTCTAGCAGAATCTGGAATTGCCGGCGGCGGCGACAGCGAGGCAGTGAAGTGGGCGGGGCGCGCGCGGGGCGTGGCCGGAAAGCTCGCAGCCGCGAGCACGGCGGGAGCTAGCGATTGGGAGCGCGCCCTGCGCCGCGCCGCTGGTCCAAGGCCCCACCAGCTGGCCGCCGAACCATCGAGCGCCCACTCTGGCAGGCGTGACTGCTTCACCGTCGAAAGAGCGATGGAGACTGCGGCCCAAGTTAGGATTAGGACAGTGGTTTTTCAGTCCCGAGATCCGGCCACAGCTATTTTTGTCTGTTTTTATAGCAAGCCAGAGTCTTCGGGTGCAGCTCTGGGACATCTAAAGGGCCTGGAGAAATTCAGGCGGGGCCAGTGCTGTGGGTGTAGATGTTAGGCGTGGAAGAGATCCTAGAGAGCCTTGACTCTGAGGACTGAGGTAAAGTGACTTGCTCAAGGTCACATACTAAGTCAGTGGCAGAACTGAGACTAACAGCCTCTTACCTCGAGTCTTGTGCGTTTTCCCACTACACCCAGCCTTTTAAAGGTCATTTTTCAAGTTTCATTTTGAATCAATCTCCAGCTTACAAAAAGGTTGCAAGTATAGTACAAAGAACTTTTTTCCTTGAATTGAGATTAAATTGCTGACACCATGCCACATTGTCCCTAAGCACCTTCTACATAATCACAATATAACCATCAAAATCAAAACATTTACGTAACTCAGCGTTTTACCAATTGTCCCAATAATGTTGTTTATGGTAAAAGATTTCGTTAGGAATCAAGCATAGTATTTACTTATCATGTATCTCCTACTCTTCAAACTGGAACTCTCGGTCTCGTTTTGCCTTTCATATTCTTGACACTTTTAAAGATTCCTGGCCAGTTATTTTTGTAGAATGGCCTTCACTTTGGATCTGTCTGATATTTACTTGTGATTACATTCAGCTAGGTATGACAGGACTCCAGAAGTCTTGCTGCTTTCTTCTCATGGCACCCTATCAGGTGGCACGATTTAACTTCTCTCATTACAGATGTTTAATAAGGTGATGTCTGTTAGGCTTCTCCAGTGTGGTTACTTTTTTCCCCCCTTTGTAAATTCATAAGTATTTTGTGAGGGAGACTCTGAAACTCTTTCAAGATATTTGTAAATATCTTGTTTCTTATCAAATCTTCAATTAATGTATTTATATTAATTAGTATGGATCCAGAGGTTTCTACTTTGTTAAATGACTTACAATCTCTTTCTTTCTCTTTTCTCTCTTTTTTTATTCTTGAGACAGGGCCTCCTTTGTTGCCCAGGCTGGAGTGCAGTGGCTATTCACAGGTCGATAATGCAATAATGGTGCACACTATAGTCTTGAACTTCTGGGCTCATGTGATCCTTCTGCCTCAGCCTCCCAAGTAAGTAGCTAGGACTACAGGCATGCACACCACCACACCCAGCCAATATTCTGTCTCTATCATTATTTATTTTGATGCTCAATTATCCCAAGTTTGGTGGGTAGGGGCCCCATTCATTCTAGCTTCTGTGATGTGTGTGTGTTCAATTTTTTTTTTAAGACAAGAAGACAAGGTCGCACATTCATTCTAGCTTCTGTGTTGTGTGTGTGTGTGTGATTTTTTATTATTTATTTATTTATTTATTTTTTTGAGACAAGAAGACAAGGTCTCACTCTGTCACCCAGGCTGGAGTGCAGTAGTCTGATCATGGCTCACTGCGGGCTCAACCTCCTAGGCTCCCAGGTGATTCTCCCACCTCAGCCACTCAAGTAGCAGGGACAATGGGCGTGCCACTGTGCCTGGCTAATTTTGTTTGTTTTTGTAGAGAGAGGGTTTCACCATTTTGCCCAGGCTGGTCTTGAACTCCTGGGCCCAAGTGATCCACCCACCTCGGCCTCCCAAAGTGCTGGGATTGCAGGTGTGACCCACTGTACCTGGACTTAAAATTTTTTGTTTTTTTTGAGACGGAGTCTCGCTCTCTCACCCAGGCTGGAGTGCAATGGCGCCATCTCGGCTCACTGCAACCTCCGCCTCCCAGGTTCAAGCAATTCTCTTGGCCTCAGCTCCTGAGTAGCTGGGATTACAGGTGTGTGCCACCATGCCTGGCTAATTTTTGTATTTTTAGTAGAGATGGGGTTTCACCATGTTGGTCAGGCTGGTCTCAAACTCCTGATTTCATGATCTGCCCACCTCGGCCACCCAAAATGCTGAAATTACAGGCATGAACTACTGCGCCCGGCCCCGGCCTTAGATTCTATAAACATTTTATTGTAAAATATTTTTAAAATGCAGAATAATTAAAAGAGCTTTAAATACCATATACACACAATCCAGATTCAAAATTAACAGGCTACCATTCTGTGCCCTTTTGACACGTCCCCATCATTCTTTCAGCACTCCCCTAGTCACTAGGGCAATTAGATGTTTCAGACTCATCCTGCTCCAGCCTTGGATGTAATTATTTATTCATGAGTCCTGATTCCTTATAGTGGAGAATGGTATTTAGCACTAGGTATGCTCACTGCTATTGAGTGTCCATAGCCCAGACTGTCTTAGTGGATGCAGTTAGGGAATATTTATACATTCATACACATATACAGCACATCTTTATTTGTATCCTTACACACATGTTTACAGCTATATTTCTTTGTCTAACAATATATATTGAAAAATCATGTGTTCACAGTAAAACCTCCAATCCAGCATCATACAGTTCATTCTAGTTTCTGCCCTTCCACATTTATAACTACTTTCTCCTACAGAGAGAAGCCTGGCTCCCATTATCCTTGAGATATTTACTTATTTGAACAACCCTGGTATGTGTGAGCAATCATCCATAGCTGCCATCTATTCCTTTGGAGGATACTGCCCTTACCCCACTAAGGTTCTGAAAGCCCCAAATTAGCCATCTCAAGCCCCCCTCTCATCTTTCTTTCCTTACCATCACTCCCACACCCTGTGATCATGCCTAGCCCATAAACCCTGCCCACCCTGCTCAGACCCAAACATCCCTTGCCAAGCATCCCCCTTACCTCACTTTATATAGATTAGACAGAGAGACGCACACTATATATAATCATATATATTAGTTATATATTCTTATACAAACATACATACAATATATAGATTAGTTATATATCTTATGTATTCATTATATATTAATTTTTATAAAACTCTATATACACACACTATATATGTTATATATCATATATATTTGTTATATATATTACTTACAGTACTAAAACATGTATCATATATAGTGTGTGTATATCATGTATATATATAGTGTATATATATACAGTGTGTATATGTATATGTAAAGAATAATATGCAAGATATATATTGTGTACATGTATACAGGGTATTGTAGAGTACCCTAAAAAAGGAACAAAACTATTATAGGATCCTGAAGGAGAGAGCAATCACTGTGAAGTGCAGTTGGGAGGCTCATGAAGGGTTTAAAGAGATGGCATTTAAAATGGGCTTTGAAGTACATAAAAGGATGGATGAGTAGAATATATGCTTTTAGATATTGAAAAAACTCTGGAAAATAGTTTTAGCAGGCTCACAGCAGAGAAAGAAATTCATTTTGCCTAAGAACGTGGTACAAGAATAACAACATTAGAATTTCAGAATTGGAAGGGATATTATGTATCGTTGAGTCCAACCAATAGTTTCACAAAAGATTCAAATATGGCTCCAGACTTTAAGCTAAGTGACTAAGAGAATGAAATTAGAAGGTGGAATTTGGAGGGGAAAATGCTTAGTTTGATTTTAAACATGTCACATTTGAGGTGACAATAAGGCATCCAAGGTGAAATGAGGGACTACAGCTTAGAAGAGGGGTCAGAGCTAGAGAAGAGGAGTCAGAGATAGAGATGTAGAATCTGAATTTTTCCACCTGGCGCTAACAACTGACAGCACTCTTAAACAAACACCAATGTTATTATCTTAACCAAATGGAAATGTGTCCCACTGTTCAACTACCATTATACTTTGATTATACTTTAATTTTAAATTGAAATTTTCAGTCACAATAAAGAAGAAGCTGTATTATAGGTAGCAGAAAGAACATAGCTTTGGAATTGGTGACTTGCGTTCAAATTCTAATTACACCACTTAGTAGGCATTACCTAGGGAAAATCACTTAGTATCTCAGAAGCTCAATTTCCTCACTTGTAAAATGAGAATACTACCTCTTTCCTTGAGGTGTTCTAAGGATTTGAGATATAATATATAACTAGCATGTTATACATTACATACAGAAGGTGCTCATCAGATATTTGATGAAGGAATGGAGAATTTGATATACTTCCTACTTATTTTAGACTTACCACTATAAAGCATTATACTGCATTTTCTAGGCTTTGCATAACAAAAAAATTTTCCCACAAATAAATGAAACATTTTTAGAAGTATAAGAGTTGGTATTTAATGGTATATGTAAAAATAATGAAGTAAGCCAGTGGTTACCCATTTAACTTGCTGTGTGATATCCTGCTATAATTTATTGTTCAAATATAACCAATTCAATGATGTTAGCTTCCAACTAGCATACGTTTGGGAAACTGAAAATGACAGATTACCTTTAAGATTACTTCTATTTCTGAAATCGTGAAATTCAATGATGGAAGAACAGTATTACCCAACAATGGAATTCTAGTGTACCCATGGAACTCTAGGGTCCTCCTCTTGATTGTAGCCCTCAAGAGGTTAATAGGAGTTAAGGAGAATGCCTTAAAAAGGCATTCTTGGCCAGGTGCAGTGGCTCATGCCTGTAATCCCAGCACTTTGGGAGGCTAAGGTGGGCGGATCACGAGGTCAGGAAATCGAGATCATCCTGTCTAACACGGAGAAACCCCGTCTGTACTAAAAACACACAAAAAAATTAGCTAGGCGTGGTGGCGGGAGGCTGAGGCAGGAGAATGATGTGAACCCAGGAGGCAGAGCTTGCAATGAGCAGAGATCATGCCACTGCACTCCAGCCTGGGCAACACAGCGAGACTCTGTCTCAAAAAAAAAAGCATTCTTAAATAAGTCTGAAAAGCACTACATATTAATATATTACAGCCATTTCTTAGAGAGTCATTATGTGTATTAGTGGGCTGCATTTGATGCAATGTTTCACAAACTTATTTGGAATATAATATATTTTTTAAAGGAATGCATATTAATAACTTTTAGAATGAATGTTCCTGGGATCAGACTTTGGAAAATGTAGCTTTGGAAGTTTGTTATTAGTCATCACTCCAGTCATGCCAGGTTGCTCAATGTTGATGGAACCACTGAGGAGACTAGGCTTCACAGGTGGCAAGCTCATGCCACAAAATTCATGGGTAGGCACAGCTTCCACTCTGTTGATTTCAATGTGATCTGAAGCCTGAGATGACACTGATACCCTACTCTAACAAAAGATCTGCTGGCCCTTTGTGATACAGCTTTCCTCTTTGTAGTCTATCAAGCATTATTTGTCAATATACTGCTGAGCTTGCTGTAATCTGTGACAGCTTCTGGCACTAAATTTCTAATGAGAACTTTTGGCAATGGATAGGATTTCCCCCAGTAGCAAACTACCACTATAAATATTCGTTCAAGAAGTGCTTAAAGGCCGGGCGCGGTGGCTCAAGCCTGTAATCCCAGCACTTTGGGAGGCCGAGACGGGCGGATCACGAGGTCAGGAGATCGAGACCATCTTGGCTAACACGGTGAAACCCCGTCTCTACTAAAAAAAATACAAAAAAACTAGCCGGGCGAGGTGGCGGACGCCTGTAGTCCCAGCTACTCGGGAGGCTGAGGCAGGAGAATGGCGTAAACCCGTGAGGCGGAGCTTGCAGTGAGCTGAGATCCGGCCACTGTACTCCAGCCCGGGCGACAGAGCGAGACTCCGTCTCAGAAAAAAAAAAAAAAAAAAAAAAAAGAAGTGCTTAAAAACAGAGTAGCAGATCGTGACCTATGATGGCAAGTAAGAGCAGGCCATTTAACCTGGAAAGAAGCTGTTAAACTCAGGGCTGGTGCTTCTAAGCAGGAATACTGAACAAAGGTAGATCTGCAACTATGTATTTGATAACCTTTGACACTAGAAATGACTGCAATTGTGTTCATACCTAACAAGGACTCTTAAGGCCCCTCCCAAATCCTCATTCTCTGATCAGATGAAGAAATACAGTGCTGTACATGTGCATAAGCTTTATGGTTTTGTTCCAAACTTGCTGTAATATTTTATAAGAAAGCCACTTAACCTCTTTGGACTGTGTTTTTCTCCTATGGAAAATGAACATGTTATATTAGGAGGTTTCTTAGGGGTTATCCTCTGATTTTATCTTTTTGTTGTTGCTGTTTGTCTTATTTATCCTCTGATTTAATGAAAATCATTCTTCTAGTTTTCATAAAAAAGGAAAAGAGACTTCAGGAAGTCAGTGTTAAGATGCTGTAACCTGGGGTAGGAAAGAAGACCCTGGAGATCTCCTCTGGCTATTGCTTTAATATAGTTTTCACCTTGAAAGGCAGGAGGGATGTGACCCTGAAAGAGTGAGCAGCAGGACAGGAAGGTTCCAGTGGAGAGGGGGAGGATCAGGCAGCAACACACCTGCAGTGGCCAGGGACAGCAGGTTCTGGATAATGGAATCCGTAGCAGACTTTTAAGAAGTGGGAAGGAGGTGTTTGTGGGGAATCAATAAAAGTAGGGCTAAAAGGAATTAAAAGAAAGTCCTTGGTCTGCTCATCCATGTTTCCCTGCCAGAAAGTCCCTGATGAGAACCACAGGAAACACTATCATAAGCCAAATTAATCACAAAGTTAATCTCTCAAGGTGAAGAAGCAAAAGTTAATGACCTTCCAGCTGAGTTCTAAAAATGAGCCAAAACTTGGAGAATGGGATAGGTCAAGCCAGAGCCAGGACTGAGGAGGAGGGCCATGTTAATTAACTATTATACAAACCCTCAACTTCTGCCACAAGCTCTTTAGGAAAGTCAACTGTTTTACATGCTGACAGGTAACTGAAGAAAGTAAGTTAGTGCTTTTATTCAGGGTGCTTCATTCTTTAGGAGTAGCATATAAGGCCCCCCACTGAAATCCTATTCACAAGTTGGATATATATTTGATATGAAAACTAATGATGGATGATCATCCACTTCAAAGTTAAATGTTAGAATAATAATCACACAAGACAACATTAAGACTCAAATCATTTGTAATAAGATTCATAATTTAAGATTATTTGTCAGCCGGGCATGGTGGCTCCCGCCTGTAATACCAGCACTTTGGGAGGCGGAGGTGGGTGGATCACAAGCTTAGGAGTTCAAGACCAGCCTGGCCAACATGGTGAAACCCCGTGTCTACTAAAAATACAAAAGTTAGCCGGGTGTGGTGGCACACACCTATAGTCCCGGCTACTCGGGAGGCTGAGGCAGGAGAATTGCTTGAACCTGGGAGGCAGAGGTTGCAGTGAGCCGAGATCACACCACTGACTCCAGCCTAGGTGACAGAGCAAGACTCTGTCTCAAAAAAAAGATTATTTGTCTAATTCAAGAAATTGAACTTACCCAGCAAGCTGGTTCTACATAGTTGATAAATAGTATTGTTGTGGAATTATTTTTTATATAAGGAAAAACTATGTACCTATTATAAAAATACCTATAGAAATTATCAGTTATGTTTATGTATGTAGATCTATTATTATCTTCTTTGGGACATATGATTCTCGAAGCAAATTCTAATAAAAATTAGTTCATATATCAAACTTCTTGTTTAGCTACAAACTTAAAGGAGAAAACCTTATCTAGATGCAAACATTTAACTGACCAGTATGAACAATAGCTAGAAATTAAATTACCCATGTAATTTGGTTAAGATAATCAGCGGAGCCAGAGTCATAGATCAGGAAGAAAAAGAAAAATGTTAATAATATGGAATAGAATTATATACTCTTGAATTCAATTTGCCAGCCTATAAGCATTCACAGACCAGAGCACAAATCCACTTATAAACCATACTTGCTTATCTTAATAATAGTTTATTGACTTACACATTTTCTCCTGTTGTTTGCTTCCTTTCCCTTATATTGTCTGAGGCCAAAATCAAGAAAGACATTTTCTTAAATATATGATAAAATATTAAGTTTTTAAAAAGCAAAATATTAAATTCCTTTATGCTAACTGAACTATATTAAAATATGTGTATGGTTATGAACAATTATAAGATACTAAATAAAAATGAAATAATTATATTTGAATCATGAGATTAGGAGCTCTTTTATCTTTTCAATATTTGTAGTTATTATACTGCCTTTTTTATAAAAAGAAAAAGGGCAAAGCATTTTTAAAAATTTTCTCTTTATAATTTGCTGATGCAATTTTTCCTCCTTTGGAAAAGTACTTGATACAGAGTAAGTGCTCAGTGTAAACTTGTTGAGTAAGTATACAAAATGGCAACTACAATTGCTGGCAGATTTCCTTTAGGGAGAAGCCAAATGATGGCACTCGCCATGCTGAAGTAAGGATAAGATAAGTCAGGATTTACTCATCCACCTGGCCAGGGGCCTCCAATTGCCTATCCTTGCTTCCTTGAGCTGGAATTAAGAGATTTATTAGGAGGGTATCCACATAAGTTAGTGTCCATGGGGACAGTTCTTAGAGCAAGAAGAGAGCTATTAAACATGCTGCTGGGTTCTTAGATATAACACCTAAAACACAAGCAACTAAAGAAAAAAATTGATAAATCGGACTTAATCAAAATTCAAAACCTTTGTAATTCAAAGGACATTATCAAAAAAATTAAAAGATAACTCACAAAACAGAATAAATTATTTTCAAATCATTTATTAGATAAGTCTAGTACCTAGAATATAGAGCAGAACTTTTTTTTTTCTTTGTTTTTTGTTTTTTTGAGACACAGTATTGCTCTGTCACCCAGGCTGGAGTGCAGTGGCAGGATCTTGGCCCACTACAACCTCTGCCTCTTGGGTTCAAGCGATTCTCCTGCCTCAGCCTCCCGAGTAGCTGGAATTTCAGGCGCCCACCACCACACCCGGCTAATTTGTTGTTGTTGTTGTTGTTGTTGTTGTTTTGAGACAGAGTCCTGCTCTGTCGCCCAGGATAGAGTGCAGTGGCATGATCTTGGCTCACTGCCAGCTCTACCTCCTGGGTTCATGCCATTCTCCTGCCTCAGCCTCCCGAGTAGCTGGGACTACAGGCGTCCACCACCACGTCCAGCTAATTTTTTTGTATTTTTAGTAGAGATGGGGTTTCACCGTATTAGCCAGGATGATCTCGATCTCTTGACCTTGTAATCCGCCCGCCTCAGCCTCCCAAAGTGCTGGAATTACAGGCGTGAGCCACCGCACCTGGCCTAATTTTTGCAGTTTTAGTAGAGAGAGGGTTTCACCATGTTGGCCAGGCTGGTCTAAAACTCCTGACCTCAAGTGATCCATCCTCCTCGGCCTCCCAATGTGCTGGGATTACAGGCGTGAGCCACCACACCCAGCCTGAAAAAACTCTATTTATGTATTCATTTTTTAAGAGATAGGGTCTCATTCTGTCACCCAGGCTGTAGCGTAGTGGTAAAATCATAACTCACTACAGCCTCAAATTCCTGGGCTCAAAGGTTTCTCCCACTTGGGCCTTCTGAATAGCTAGGACTACAGGTGCATGCCACTACACCTGGCTAAGTTTTTTTTAATTTTTATTTTTGTAGAGATGGGGTCTATGTTGCTCAGGCTAGTCTCGAATTCCTGGCTTCAAGTGATCCTTCTGCCTTGGCCACCCAAAATGTTGGGATTATAGGCGTGAGTCACCACGTCCAGCCCCAGAGAACTCTTATAATCAACAATAAACCCAATTTAAAAATGGGCAGAAGATTTGAATGAACACATATCCAAAGAATATATACCAAATGGCCAATAAGCACATGAAAATATGTTCAACTTTGTTAGTCATTAAGGAAACAAATACATAGCAAAACCACTGTGAGATACCACTTCACACCCACTATGATGGCTATAATTTTTTAAAACCAACTGGTGTTGGTGAGGAAGTGGAGAAACTGGAACTCTCATATACTACTAGCAAAAGTGTAAAATGATACAGTTGTTTTGGAAAACATTTTCACAGTTTCCCAAAGAGTTAAACATAGAGTTACTATATGACCTACCAATTCTACTTCTAGGTATATACTCAAGAGAATTAAAAACATATATCCATACAAAAACTTGACCTTGAATGTTCATAGCAGAATTACTCCAAAAAGTGGAAACTATGCAAATGTCTGCAGGCATACCTCATTTTATTGCACTTCACCGTATTGTGCTTCACCTTTTTTTTTTTTTTTTTTTTTTTTTTAAATTGAAGGTTGTGGCAACTCTGTGACAAGCAAGTCTAGTGGCACCATTTTCCCAGTAGCATATGCTCGCTTTGTGTCTCTGTGTCACATTTTGGTCATTCTTACAATATTTCAAACATTTCCATTATTATCAGTTATGGTGACCTCTTATCACTAATCTTTGATGTTAGTATCATAATTGTTTTGGAGCATCGCAAACTGTGCCCACAGAAGATGGCAAACTCAATAAATGTGTGTGTTCTGACTGCTCCGCCAACCAGCCATTCCCACATCTCTCTCCCTTTCCTTGTGCTTCACTGTTCCCTGAGACATACAATATTGAAATTAGGCCAATTAATAACCTTGCAATGGGCTGTAAGTGTTCAAGTGAAAGGATGAGTCACATATCTCTCACTTTAAACCGAAAACTAGAAATAAATTAAGTTTAGTGAGGAAGACATATCAAAAGCCAAGACAGGCTGAAAGCTAGGCCTCCTAGGCTAAACAGTCAAGTTATGAAATGTAAAGGGAAAGTTCTTGAAGGAAAATAAAAGTGCTATTCCAGTGAATACACAAACCATAAGAAATCCCAGCACTTTGGGGGGCCAAGGTGGGCGGATACCAAGGTCAAGAGATTGAGACCATCCTGACCAACATGGTGAAACCCCGTCTCTACTAAAAATACAAAAGTTAGCTGTGTGTGGTAGCACGTGCCTGTAGTCCCACCTACTCAGGAAGCTGAGGCAGGAGAATCACTTGAACCTGGGAGGCAGATATTGCAGTAAGCCGAGATCGCGCCACTGCACTCCAGCCTGGCGACAGAGTAAGAGTCCGTCTAAAAAAAAAAAAAAAAAGCAAAAGAGGCTGGGTGCAGTGACTCATGCCTATAGTCCTAACACTTTGGGATACGGTAGCAGGCAGATTGCTTGAGCCTAGGAGTTTGAGACCAGACTGGGTAATATGACAAGACCCTGTCTTTACAAAAAATGAAAAAATAAAAAAAGTTAGGTGTGGTGTTGCATGCCTGCAGTCCCAGCTATTTGGGAGGCTGAGGTGGGAGCATCACCACTTCAGCCTGGGAAATTGAGGATACAGTGAGCTATGATCACACCACTGTACTCCTGCCTGGGTGACAAAGTGAGACCCTGTCTTAAAGGAAAAAAAAAAGAAAGCAAAACAATGTTATTGCTAATATGGAGAAAGTTTTAGTGGTCTGAATAAAAGAGCAAACCAGCCACAACATTCCCTTAATCCAAAACAAGGCCCTAATTCTCTCCAATTCCATGAAGTTTGAGAGAGAGAAGAAGCTGCAGAAGAAAAGCAGGAAGATGGCAGAGGTTGGCTTTTGAAGTTTAAGGAAAGAAACCATCACTATAACATGAAAGAGAAAGGTGAAGCAGCAAGCACTGATGTAGAAGCTGCAGCAAGTTCTCCAGAAGACCTAGCTAAGGTTATTGATGAAGGTGGCTATATGGAACAACAGACTTTCAATGTGGACACAACAGCCTTCTAGTGGGAGAAGATGCCATCTAGGATATTCATAGCTAGAGAGGAGAAATCAATGCCTCACTTTAAAGCTTCAGAGGACAGGCTGACTCTCTTGTTAATGGCTAATGTGGCCAGTGACTTTAAGTTAAAGCCAATGCTCACTGACCATTCCAAAACTTCTAGGGCCCTTAAGAATGATGCTCAATCTACTCTTCCTGTGCTTTATAAATGGAACAAAACAAAACCTACAAGACAGCATGTCTGTTTACAGCATGGTTTACTGAATATTTTAAGCGCACAGTTGAGATCTACTGTTCAAAATGAAAGATTCCTTTCAAAGTATTACTGCTCATTGACAAAGCACCTCATCACGCAGCAGCTCTGATGGAGATGTACAAGGAGATGGATGTTGTTTTCCTATCTGCCAACCAATATCTATTCTGCAGGTCATGGATCAAGGAGTCATTTTGATTTTCAAGTTGTCTTATTTAAGAAATACATATTATAAGACTACAGCTGTCATAGATAGTAATTCCTCTGATGGATCTTGGCAAAGTCAATTGAAAATCTTCTGGAAAGGATTCACTATTCTAGATGCCATTAAGAACATTCGTGATTCATGGGAGGAGGTTAAAATGTCCATATTAACAGAAGTTTGGAAGAGATTGATTCCAGCTCTCATGGATGACGTGGAGGGATTCAAGACTTCAGTGCAGGAAGTAACTGTACATGTGGTGAAAAGAGCAAAAGAACAAGAATTAGAGGTGGAACCTAAAGATAGAACTGAGCTGCTGCAATCTCATGATAAACTTGAACAAATACAAATTAAGGAGTTGCTTCTTTTTTTTTTTTTTTTTTTTTTTTTTTTTTGTTAACAGAGCCTCCCTCCATCACCCAGGCTGGAGTGCAATGGCACAGTCTCGGCTCACTGCAACCTCAATCTCCCGGGTTCAAGTGATTCTCCTGCCTCAGCCTCCAGAGTAGCTGGGACTACAGGTGCATGCCACCATGCCCAGCTAATTTTTGTATTTTTAGTAGAAACGGGGTTTCACCATGTTGGCCAGGCTGGTCTCAAACTCTTGACCTCATCATCTGCCTGCCTTGGCCTCCCAAAGTGCTGGGATTACAGGCATGAGCCACTATGACTGGCCAGGAGTTGCTTTTTATGGATGAGCAAAGAAAGTAGTTTCCTGAGATGTTATCTACTCTGTGAAGGTGCTGAAAACATTGTTGAAATGACAACAAAGGATCTGGAATATTACATAAACTGGTTGATAAAGCAGTGGCAGGGTTTGAGATCATTGATTCCAGTTTTAAAAGAAGTTCTCCTGTGGGTAAAATGCCATCAAACAGCATCACATGTTGCAGAGAAATCTTTCATGAAAGGAAGAATCAATTGATATGGCATACTCCTTTTTTGTCTTATTTTAAGAAATTGCCACAGCCACCCCAACCTTCAGCAACTACTACCTTGATCCATCAGCAGCTACCAACATCAAGGCAACAAGACCCTCCACCAGCAAAAGAATTACAACTTGCTGAAGACTCAGATGATCATTAGCATTTTTAAAAAATATTTTAAAATTTAGGTATATACATTGTTTTTTAGACATAATCTATTGCATACTTAATAGACTACAGTATAGTATAAACATAACCTTTATATACACTAGGAAACCAAAAATTTATGTGATTCCTTTTATTTTGATGATCTGGAACTGAGTCCACAGTATCTCCAAGGTATGCCTATATTGACTGATGAATAAACAAAATGTGGTATAGCCATACAATGGAATATTGTTCAGTTACAAAAAGGAATAACATTCTGCTACATGCTATAACATAGATGAACCTTGAAAATATTATGCTAGGTGAAAGAAGTCAGACACAGAAAGACAAGTATTATATGATTCCATTTATATAAAATGTCCAGGATAGTCAAATCAATAGAGACCAAAAGTAGATTAATGGTTGACAGAGGCTGAAGGTAGGGAGGAAATGGAGAGTGACTTTAATGGGTACAGAGTTTCTTTTTAGATAATGAAAATGTTCTGGAATTAGTGGTGATGCATAACCTTGTACAACCTTTTTGCAATATAGTGCAATAAGACAATATTGTACAATCTTGTTTATATACTAAAAGCCATTAAATTACACACTTTAAAGTGGTGCATTTTATGGCATGGGGAAGTGTATATTAAAAATAAGTCAATATTCCCTAGCAAGCTGACTAAAAAATAATAAAAATTAAAAACATATCAATACATAAATAAGCAAGCTGGGACAATACGATGAACTAAAACTAAATGTATGAATATCCAAGATCCGGCACTTAATGTACTTCCAGTTCCTAAAGATAAATAACTAGAGAATGTTGGGGTTGAAGAAGATGCCCAAATGTTTTCCCCACAACAAAATGTTTAAACCTGAAATCAAAAACTTTAAAGGAGAGGCTATACTAATGTTACATATAGCTTCCAGATCATCTCAATTTTGCTTCATCTCCCCTAAACAATATGAAGACAAAATTTAGTGGTTTCATTAGATTTGTGTCACAGTCTGTATCTTTCTTAAACAACATTTCAGCTGTAATTAGTGTTTTGGTTGTATTAACATCCCTTCTATCTCTCAATTTCTTTGCTTTGTCTCTCACAAACAATATTCAGCTGAAAATTAGCATTATAATTCCATTCATATTCCTTCTTTCTCATCTCCCTGAAAATTTTGGTCACTTCTCAATGCCCTGTCTCCTTCATAAGTCCCTCTGGTCACTTTTTTCTTTTCTTTTTCCTGTAATCAGCTTGTTTTTTTCTTTTCTTTTTCCTGTAATCAGCTTGTTCTTGCTCCTAGTAATTCCATGTTATCTTCTAAAATACCATTCTGTTGTTAATAAACTTTCCTATACCCCTAGCCTTTCCTTAACAATCCTTTGATTGTTAAGGAAATCATAATCTGATGTTCCGCTGGTTCTATACTAGGGTTTTCAGGCCCTTACTCTCCTCTACTCCCCCAATGAAGTTCACATCCTCTTGAAACATCACTTTCTCCACATTCCTCAGCTCTACCATTTGCTGATCTTCATACCACACTCTCACATGATTAAAGACTTGGGCACAGAATTATGGGTATTTCTCTCTGTTCTGAGTCTTATCATCCCAGGTTACCTTTACTGTAAGGTAACCAGTATTTATATTTGTAATATCCAAATGACATAGTCATACAACATATTAGCTTAAATTTATTTATTTGAGAAAGAGTCTCGCTCTTTTGCCCAGGCTGGAGTGCAGAGTGCAGTGGTGTGATCATGGTTCACTGCAGCCTTGATCTCCTGAGCCCAAGTGATCCTCCTGCCTCAGCTTCCCAAGTAGCTGGGAACACAGGCACATGCCACTGCACCCAGTTATTTTCATTTTTTTGTAAAGATGGGGTCTTCCTGTGTTGCCCAGGCTGGTCTTGAACTCCTGGGTTCAAGTGACCCTCCCTTCTTGGCCTCCCAAAGTGCTGAAATTACAGGCATGAGCCACCATGCCTGGCCCAATTTCTTAAAAGCACTAGTCTTCTTGAATTCTCTTCATCTAGTCTGATTTTTATCCTTCTTTGCCAGTTTGGATTTATGAAATCAGTTGTTTCAGCTATATTCTTACTAGCACTCACAATGCCTTCCACTCCATGACCTTAATACATTGCATCTCTTCTGCCAATTTCTGAATGTGGATCAACCCAACCATCTGCTTTTTCCAATCTTCTCTTGGACTACCAAGAAAATTGTATAACCATTCTTTCTACTTTATAGCATTAATTATGATTTAACCACAGCTAGTTGGTTTGATTACCCATTTCCTATAGTAGCTATGTCAAATATTCACTACTGTCCTCAAGCCACTACTTCATACCATCATCCTCTCTCCAAGATAATCAAGTCCTATGTTTTACAGCAAAAGTAGATGGCACAATGTCTGAACTCCATCAGAGCTCTCACCCTAAACTCAGCCATCTTTCCTCCTACCTGAGAGAATACTCACAGTTTTCCAATAACATCCCTCTAGTTTTGCTTTTGATATGAAATTTTGCTCAGTAAGTTATTACATCTCTTCTTTCTTCAATTTCACTATCTACTTCCTCTTGCTCTAAAAATATGCTAACATTTTTTATATCTTTAAAAAAATCCCCTTAATACTGCTGTCCTACAAAACTACTGTCTTCCATTTCCTTCCCTTCATCTCTAACTTCCTGAAAGAATTTTCTACACTTTACTATTTTTATATAAAAGTCCCATTCATTTCTCAAGATATTTGGCTTCCATAATTCCAAGGGACCTGCACTGAATAATGTTCATAGTGACTTCCTAATTGTAAATCCTATTCTTTTTTAAATAGTACTTTCTTAGTCTAGTGGATTGTTCTATAGGATTAGACATTGTTCACCACAAACCACTTGGATAGAAATTCTCCCTTCTCTTGGACTCTCTTCTAGTTTTGTTTTGTTTTTACATCATTCTCTTTTAGTTTTTCTCCTACCTCTTTTTCCACCCCTTTTCAGCCTCTCAATACTATCTTTGTTGTTGTTGTTTGTTTTCATGTTTAAAATTTTTTTGTAGAGACAAGGTCTTGCTATGTTGTCCAGGCTGGTCTCAAACTCCTGGCCTCAAGTGATCTTCCTGCCTCAGCCTCCCAAAGTGCTGGAATTACAGGCATGAACCACCATACCCGGCTGATGTTATCTCTTAATCTACCTCTTTGTTAAATATTTAGTTTCTTATTGTTTCTTAATTGTTATCTTTTCTACACACTCTTTCTGGGCAATGTCATCTATTTTGGTGGCTTTTTTTTTAAGTGTACAGTTCAGTAGTGGTAAGTATATTGACATTGTGAAACAGATCTCCAGAACTTTTTCATCTTGCAAAACTGAAAACTCTATACCCCTTAAACAACAACAACAACCCATTTTCCCCTCCCTCCAAGCCCTGGTAACCATCATTCTACTTTCTATTTCTATAAATTTGACTACTTTAGATATCTCCTATAAGTGAAATTATACAGTGTTTGTCTTTTTGTGACTGGCTTATTTCACTTAGCATAATGTCCTCTAGGTTCATCCATGTTGTAATATATAACAGGGTTTCCAAGTCTGAATAATATTCCATTGTATGTATATAACACATTTTGTTTATCCATTCACCCTTTGATGGGCACTTGTGTTGCTTCTACCTCTTAGCTATTGTGAATAGTGCTGCAATGAACATGGGTATGCAAATATCTGAGACCCTGCTTTCAATTCTTTTGTTTATATACCCAGAAGTGAAATTGCTGGATCATATAGTAGTTCTATTAGTATTTTGAGGAAGCACCATAGTTAGTTTTGGTGACTTTAACTACCATATGTGCAGCTAACTCCCAAATCTATATCCCTTGCCTTAATCACTGTCTCCTGAAATATACTTTTATGAGGACCAAAAGGAGGGAAATATGTTTTATCTTTGTATCTCTTGTTTTTTTCCAGTACTTGGTATACAAGTAGACTCTAAATAAATTCTTGTTGAGGAAACTATGCCTTTTTAATTCTGAGTATGAGGGAGCTAAAGTCCAAAATTTTTTTCCATTGATTATTGTGTAATTCAGGATGAATCACTGTTGTAAGCTTCTTAATGATGGTCACTGCGCAATATACTTATCTGTTTGGTTATAATGCCTACCAGTGCTTTACACATACAAGGTAGCAAGTATCTCATTAAATCTGGTAATAATTGCAAATATTTATCAAACTGAGTAGCAGTGGTTCAGTATTGAAATGCTTGCAAAATTTCTCTTTCCTGTTTCTAAATTAAAATATAAAGGGAAAATATGGGAATTAATATGGTATCATGATGATCCTATACGTATTTTAGGATAAACACAAATCTGTGGGCCATATAATGATGAACACTTTCTGGTCATATGACTTCAGTAAAATAGAACATGCCGATAAAATTTTCGGAAAAGTCTAGCAAATAGCAAATTTATATCACCACTGGGGGGAAAGGGAGTTTTTTTAAAAAAACCTTGTTGAAGCATATGGGCACTCAATATTATTTATGAGATGACAGCAAGGGTACTGAGTAACATTTTCAACAATATTCTGAAAACATCTTGAAACTAAAATTCAGCCCAGATTTATAGAGGAAAAAAAGCAATCTAACACTAACGTGATTGAGGACACAAAATTTAATCATTGGTTAAAGATTATCAGGTATTGGCCGGGCGCGGTGGCTCAAGCCTGTAATCCCAGCACTTTGGGAGGCCGAGACGGGCGGATCATGAGGTCAGGAGATCGAGACCATCCTGGCTAATACGGTGAAACCCCGTCTCTACTAAAAAATACAAAAAACTAGCCGGGCGACGAGGCGGGCGCCTGTAGTCCCAGCTACTCGGGGAGGCTGAGACAGGAGAATGGCGTGAACCCGGGAGGTGGAGCTTGCAGTGAGCTGAGAGCCGGCCACTGCACTCCAGCCTGGCTGGGCGGCAAAGCAAGACTACGTCTCAAAAAAAAAAAAAAAAAAAAAAAAAAAAAAAAAAAAAAAAGATTATCAGGTATTTCTCTTTCACTATTGAACAGAGGTTTAATACTTGCAGTAACTTCTGCCAACTCAGAACCCTGAGAAAATAAGTCACTTTCTTTACAGAAATAAGAA
Source organism: Rhinopithecus roxellana (assembly GCF_007565055.1). Lineage (NCBI taxonomy): Eukaryota > Metazoa > Chordata > Mammalia > Primates > Cercopithecidae > Rhinopithecus > Rhinopithecus roxellana. The sequence goes on along the minus strand of NC_044553.1, from coordinate 52,304,736 downwards.
GGAAAAAAAAAAAAGGATATTACCAACAATGGAAGAGGAATGCAGAGTGGCAACAGCTCCAAGTGGACCTGGCAGACGATGAACACTAGAATCGCCAAGGAGACATGGAGCTATGAAATGGCAAAAGGCTATGTGAAAACCCTGAAGCTTTTTGGTTCAGCCTTTAAAAACCAAATGAAAACTCAAGAGATACAAGAATGTGGTTATTTTGATGAACAACTCACAAACTAGTTGAATTAAAAGAAACTGTGGTTCAAATGCACACAAACCTAAACATTTTTTCAGTTCTTCTAATTAAAGTCTAACCAATTCCTTCTAATTTAAAAGATCCAGTTTGGGATATGTCCAAGACTAAAACACAATCTCATCAAAGTCTATTTAACATGGTGTAAATCTCACAGGAGCTGTGACTATCTTCTCTCCCAGTCTAAACCTTATGGCTTTTCTGATTGCTCTTTATAATGATTGATGTTAATATCTCTTGCTTATTTTATAAGAAATACAGAAAACAAAGATCATAAACTCACACACAGAAAAATAAAATAAAAGATCCAGTTTTTTGTTTGTTTTGTTGAGACAAGATCTCACTGTGTTGCCCAGGTTGGTCTTGAACTCCTGGGCTCAAGTGATCCTCTTGCCTTGGCTTCCCAAAGTGCTGGGATTACCACACCTGGCCAGCAATGCATTTTTTAATGAAGATTTCCTGTACCAGCCAAAAGTGTCTTCTCCTTCTGCAGCTTTTTTTTTTTTAGTAAAACTCACTGACAGCATTGTCCAGACATCAGAGACCACATCCTACCTAGTGCATTTTTGTGGCTAATGTGTCCCCTACTAGATGGTAAACTCCTTGGCGCTAGTAATCATATCTTAAACATTTCACACAGCCCCCAGCTACACTGCTGACCTGCAGATTATAAAAACTACAACATTTAAGTGGAAAGCAAGTATCCATTATGCAGTATTAAGCAAATGTTAGATTTTCAACATCTGGGTTTTAAAAGGCAAATATGTATATAATGAAAAGAAACAAAAGCCCTGTGGCCAGGTGGGGTGGCTCACGCTTGTAATCCCAATACTTGCGAGGCTGAGGTGGGGTGGATCACTTGAGGTCCAGAGTTTGAAACCAGCCTGGTCAACATGGTGAAACCCCGTGTCTCAGAATGGGGACATCACACACTGGGGCCTGTCATGGGGTTGGGGGGAAGCGGGAGGGATTGCATTAGGAGATATACCTAATGTAAATGACAAGTTAATGGGTGCAGCACACCAACATGGCATATGTATACATATGTAACAAACCTGCATGTTGTGCACATGTACCCTAGAACGTAAAGTTTAATAATAATAATAATGATGATAATAATAATAATAATAATAAAAAGAAAGAAAAAGAAACCCGTGTCTACAAAAAATACAAAATTAGGCCGGGCGCGGTGGCTCATGCCTGTAATCTCAGCACTTTGGGAGGCCAAGGTGGTCGGATCATGAGGTCAGGAGTTTGAGACCAGCCTGACCAACATGCTGAAACCCCATCTCTACTAAAAAAATACAAAAATTAGCTGGGCATGGTGGCCCATGCCTGCAATCCCAGCTACTCAGAAGGCTAAGGCAGGGGAATCACTTGAACTTGGGAGGCAGAGGTTGCAGTGAGCTGAGATCACACCATTGCACTCCAGGCTAGGCAACAGAGCGAGACTCTGTATCAAAAAAACAAAAAGAAAAAAAAACCAAATTAGCCAGGCATGCTGGTGGTCACCTGTAATCCCAGCTACTTGGGAGGCTGAGGCAGGAGAATCGCATGAACCCCGGAGGAAGAGGTTGCAGTGAGCCAAGATCACACTGAGATCACTCCAGCCTGGGCGACAGTGAGACTGTGTCTCAAAAGAGAAAAAAAAAAAAAAGAAAGAAAGAAAGAAAGAAAAGCCCTGAGGCCTTTCAGAATGTAATCAGAAGAAAAGATAATGCAGGCATTGCGCAAACTAAACTTTAAAGGTGATCATGTTTGCTCATAGACGTACCTTGGGGCTGCTAAGGAAATCAGAAGAATGTCAGGAATAGAAAGTGTGCCTTAGCCTATCTACATTAGTACAAGGCTGAAGAAAACAGTCTCTCAAAGTTGGGGCCAAGGGTTACATTTTTGCTAGTATGATCAGCCATTTTCTAAAAAAACTCCATACCTTCCCTTAAAAAAAAAAAAAAAAAAAAAGCCCACGATTACTTTTTCAACCTCAAATGTTTATGGCAATAATAGCTAATGGTTCTCAGATACTGTTATACAGGGTGTGGTGCATTCTCCACATAAATTCTTCTTTTCACATTCAGATAAAAGGCTGATGTAATAGGTCAAATTTTATTAAGCTTCTTAAGAGAAAAATGCTGACTAACCCAGTGTGAAGAATTCATTCACATGGAAAAGTCCAGTAAAAAGAAGTAGGGTCATATTTATCTCTAAGTTGGCTCTTTGTGATGTATCCCACAGAACTGCTTTATTTTGTGATTAAATATAGAAGGGTTTTAATAAAGCTTGTTTCATCAAAATTCATATTTGTAAACAAAATAAAGATATTTTTGTGTCATAAAAAGTTTGCTTAATGAAAAGACTCAAATATAGGTTTTTTTTTTTTTTCTTTTCTTTTCTTTTCTTATTTTGAGACAGAGTTTTGCACTGTCGCCCAGGCTGGAGTGCAGTAGCACCATCTCGGCTCACTGCAACCTCTGCCTCCCAGGTTCAAGTGATTGTCCTGCCTCAGCCTCCCAAGTAGCTGGGATTATAGACGCCTGCCACCAATCCCGTCTAATTTTTGTATTTTTAGCAGAGACAGGGCTTAGACAGTATAACAGTAGGCAGATATAATACAGTGTAAACACACTGTACTATGTACACTAACACACTGTACTGTCTGCCTACCATTATACTCTCTAAATGCCCGATATTACTTATTCTCTTGCAGTCGACACATTAGTATAAAAAATTAAAGCCAAAGTACTTAATCTTATAAAATACATAACAACTATCAAGACTGGCACAATCATAATGCCAAAGGTGGTAGCGGCAGAAGAAATTACTATGGGGTCAGAAGAGCCTGAGTAATGATGGATTTAGAGTAGAGAAAAGGGCAAGTCAGGTAAGGGTATGATCTAAGAAAAATACAAATAGGGCTATACTGGAAAATTTTTATAGGGGAGTAGTGGGAGAAAAGATTAGAAAGTTGAGCTGGAGCCAGATTATAAACCATGATAAGAGCCTTAGAAGTCTGGGCTTCATTCTGGGTAACGTGGTTCTGGGATTCCAGTGTACACAAGAATCATCTTGTGGGGAGACTGGTGACTAGACAGATTTTAACTGCTGAGATTCTAGTTTGGTTGGGATGGTCCCAGAAAACTGCATCTTAACAGGTGATTCCAGTACAGGGACACATTTTGAGACACTCCACCCCAGGACAAATGATTAAGAAACTCGACTATTAACTATTGCAAATATCCCAGTTCCCTGTCTGCTGTGAAAACATTCAATTGCATCCAATTTTTCTGTTAATTGGCACTGATTTCATCACTGTTTACATCTCGAGTGAATTTGTTTAACAATGCGCTTTTCAGGCTAATATCCAGAATCTACAAAGAATTTAAACAAATTTACAATAAAAAATCAAATAACCCCATCAAAAAGTGGGCAAAGGATATGAACAGACACTTCTCAAAAGAAGACATTTATGCAGCCAACAGACACATGAAAATATGTTCATCATCACTGGCCATCAGAGAAATGCAAATCAAAACCACAATGAGATACCATCTCACACCAGTTAGAATTGCGATCATTAAAAAGTCAGGAAATAACAGGTGCTAGAGAGGACGTGGAGAAATAGGAACACTTTTACACTGTTGGTGGGACTGTAAACTAGTTCAACCATTGTGGAAGACAGCGTGGCGACTCCTCAGGGATCTAGAACTAGAAATACCATTTGACCCAGCCATCCCATTACTGGGGATATACCCAAAGGATTATAAATCATGCTGCTATAAAGACACATGCACACGTATGTTTATTGTGGCACTATTCACAATAGCAAAGACTTGGAATCAACCCAAATGTCCATCAGTGACAGACTGGATTAAGAAAATGTGGCACATATACACCATGGAATACTATGCAGCCATAAAAAGGATGAGTTCGTGTCCTTTGTAGGGACATGGATGAAGCTGGAAACCAGCATTCTCAGCAAACTATCGCAAAGACAGAAAACCAAACACTGCATCTTCTCACTCATAGGTAGGAATTGAACAATGAGAACACTTGGACACAGGGTGGGGAACATCACACAGTGGGGCCTGTCGTGGGGTGGGGGGAGGGGGGAGGGATAGCATTAGGAGAAATACCTAATGTAAATGACGAGTTAATGGGTGCAGCACACCAACATGGCACATGTATACATATGTAACAAACCTGCACGTTGCGCACATGTACCCTAGAACTTAAATTAAAAAAAAATTAAACAACAAAAAACACCAATGCGCTTTTCTGGTTCTCTCTCTGAAATCTCTATCGTCTCCTCTGGCCTCTCATACTTTGCCGTTTCTTTATATGTTGTTTCTTAAGATACTGATTTTAGTCCTCTACAGATCTCCTTGAGTGACTTCATTCACTCCTAAGGTGAGGTGCATAGAAAATGTTGATGCCAACCTCAGAAGACTAGACTTTCTCCTGTCGATAAAGAGGAGTTATAAAAGTTCCTCAGAAGTAGAATATCATAGAGAAAGACATGTTCTGGAATATAACCTTGGAGATGGTCTGAAAAGGAACAGGGATAGGAGAAATAGGAGGTAGGGAGAATAGTTATGAAACTATCAAAATAACTGTTTAAAGTCATCACCAAGGGATGGCTTCAAAACGAAAATGTTACTTTCCTAGTAGTTCTTCCCTTTAAGAAACTAGTCTTATTTCAATAAATTAATAGGCAAGACACTTCTAAGTACATTGGAATTTCATTTTTTTTTTTTTTGCTATATATTTAACTATAATATAACAAATCAGGTCCTCTGCAATGTTAATCACAGATAGTAAAAATCTGACATGACATTGTTCTATTATAACATCAATGTGAATTCTTTTCTAAAACAAATGGCATGAAGGATTTTATAGTATTGATATCTGATAAATTTAGTTCTTTCATTATGGAGTCAAGAAATCATTAGTACAGATATTATTCATAAATGGTATACCTTCTTTTATGACTTGAACTCATGAAAGAATGGTAAAAGTATGTTTGATTTTACTTTATATGAAGGTACTCAAGCTATTACAACCATATCCATTGTGTCTTATACACATATCCATATCCATGGATTATATACAATGGATTATACACAATGGATATGGTTATATTTGAAACATTCTATAATCTTAGAAAGATAGAGGCAGAAAGCACCTAAATTAGGTGCAACGCTGTCTGCTCCTAATTTAGTAAATAAACCAATTTATTGGCTATTCTTTCTGAAGTGATCCATATTGAGAGATGCTAAGTCTTTATCAAGATCAATTTCAATTTTTTTTTTTTTTTTTTTTTTTTGATACGGAGTCTTGCTCTCTTGCCTAGGCTGGAGTGCAATGGCACAATCTCGGCTCACTGCAATCTCTGTCTCCTGGGTTCAATTGATTCTCCTGCCTCAGCCTCCCAAGTAGTTGGGGCTACAGGCGCCAACCACCACGCCCAGCTAATTTTTTGTATTTTTAGTAGAGATGGGGTTTCACTATGTTAGCCAGGATGCTCTCGATCTCCTGACCTCATGATCCACCCGCCTCAAACTCCCAAAGTGCTGGGATTACAGGCGTGAGCCACCGTGCCCGGCCCAATTTCAATTTTTAACAACTGTGACTACAAGAAAGTCAAGAAAATATAAATTAGTCCTCCCTCTTGTGTGACCTTGGGAAAATTCCTTAAGCATCGTCTTACTTTCCACAACGCTATCCTCATCATACATATACTGTGAAGATAAAATACCTATTGAAGATTCTTTGAGCACCTTTGGCCAGAAGAGCTACAGAAAGCCAAGGTACAGTTATTTTCATATCCACAACTTCATTTGCCTTTTCCCTTGTTGTAGCCTTTCTGGAAATTAAGCAAAGATGTCTATCATCTTCTGCTTAATAACCCTTCATGTACTTGAAATTGTTATTCTTCCCTGGTACCTCAAGCACATTTTTTAAAGAGGATTGCCTGAACTCTAAAACAGCAATCAAGGGCTATGAGTCAGCATTTCACCTAGACATAAAATCAAAATGGTTTAAAATAGGTAACATTATCTTTTTGAAAGACGTACATACCTCTTTGGAGAAACTATGAGACAGTTGGAGTTTGCCAGTTTATGAATAGTTTATTACATTTCAATAAGTGTATCATGAATCAATAAAGCAAAAGTTAAGGACAATGGGCTCATTACCAAGCCACTTATTGATTCTTAGTTCCAAAATAGAATAGTACAGGAAGGGTATAGAGAAAATAGGATTTTTTCATGATAAAATTTTAAGCATCTTAGGAACACAGACCTAAAGAAACTATAAGACACATGGAAATTTCAGCAGCTATTTAGGATGTTTGTTTACCTTTTTTTTGTCAATTAGAATTAGTGATTTGGTTTTTACTCTTAGAAAAAAAAAAAGCCTTTTCAACTCAAGTCAGAGGAGTTTGCCAAAACTGAATACTACCTATTACTGACTTAATTATTCTTTCAATTTCTTGTATGTCTTCCTTTCTTGCCTTTGAAAAGTTTACCTTACTAGCTGTCTATCTTACATCACTGTTCTAGCTCAGACTGCCCTAACAAAATACCATCAGACTGGGTGGTTTAAACAACAGAAATTTATTTCCTCACAGTTCTGGGGGTTAGAAGTTCAAGCTCAAGGTGTCAGCATGGTCTGTTTCTGGTGACTACTTTCTTTCTGGCTTATAGACAGCCACCTTCCCGCTGTGTCCTCAGGCGGGGGTGTTGTGGGACAGAATAGTTGGAGGAGCCCCATCTCCAGATACCATCACATTGATAAGGGCTTCAACATATAAATTTTAGGGATGGGAACAAACATCTAGTTCAAAACATTCACTAACAGAAAAATTGACACTGGCTCCATATCATCAAGCAGATAATATGGAAATGAACAAGTCAATTTGTTTTCAAACTATTCTTATGGGAAGTTTCCCCTTTTCTCCCTTTTATAGCAATCTAATTCAATGGGAAAGGAACTTCTTAAACAATTTATGAATTAACACTAATTTCATGAACCAGTTCTTTAAAAAGCAAAGACAAAAAGTGAGACACGTGGTTTTGGTAAAAACTGAGAAACAGACCATTAACCCACTTATATAGTATGTTTAATAAAAACAACTTTTAAACCCTTATACTTTGTTCTTATATCAAGTAAAGATTCTTAAAGTAATGTAAAACATTTGGATGTCCCTGGAAAGTTATATAACACACAATAACACCTTTATATTACATATATATATATATGTTAAAGACTGGGTCTTGCTATTCTGCCCAGGCTGGTCTCAAACTCCTGGGCTCAAGTGATCCTCCCACCTCGGCCTCCCAAAGTGCTGGGATGATAGGCATGAGCCACCACATTTGGCCCTATATTACATTTTCATGCATATTATTAAAAGAAATGGTGACTTATATATGGGAATATAGAAAACTGAAATAGTAAACAAAATTAACAAAGTAATAATTGGGTTGTGCTGAAGTTTACCTAATATTAATACAAATAGTCATTTTTATTACATGCTATACAAATTTGATGGTATAAGAAATGTGTTTTTCTTGTTTGCATGAATCTCTTCATAGCAAAATACTCAAGGTGAACATAATTTTTTAAAAACAATTAAGAGGCCGGGCATGGTGGCTCACACCTGTAGTCCCAGCACTTTGGGAGGCCGAGGTGGGCGGATCACGAGGTCAGGAGATCAAGACCATCTGGCCAACACGGTGAAACCCCATCTCTACTAAAAATACAAAAAAATTATCTGGGCATGGTGGTATGCGCCTGTAATCCCAGCTACTTGGGAGGCTGAGGCAGGAGAATCACTTGAACCCGGGAGGCGGAGGTTGCAGTGAGCCAAGATTGTGCCACTGCACTCCAGCCTGGCGACAGAGTGAGACTCCGTCTCAAAACAAAAACAAAAACAAAAACAAAAAAAAATTAAGAACATTTCCTTAATGACTACGAAGTGAATAGACAGCGTATTTCAAATTTTCAAGTAGAAGGGTAGAGGAATGTAGGACCAAAGGTGACTGAGATCCAGAGTTTAGGTGACTTGGCAAAGTCATCCAATTAGCAGGTGCAGAGTTACATATGAAACTCAAGATTTTCTTGTCTAAAAATGCTGAAGATTAGTACATTCAAGATGAAGGGAAAGAAAATCTAATTATACTTTAGATCATTTCATACCAGAAAACAGCTATAGAAACTAGTTTTTCATTTTCAAAACTCAATTAAGTGTGTGAATGGTCCGTTGGTGTCCAGCTTTAATACCTGCCTGTTTCCATAAGTGCCATGTTCCACTACAACCCCAGCTTCAGCACACTTGCTATTAGCAGCTACTTCTTTTTCACATAGCGTCACAAATTGAGAGTAAAGTTCCAACCCTTCTTCTTTTCCAGAGTTAGAGTGATATTGCATGTTTCTTCCTTTTAGTCTTCCTCCAAGGGTAGCTTGAGGGATAATAAGAATGTTGCCAGGTAGATCCAATATAGAGACATGCTTGCCATTTTCTGTCTCGCTTAATTTCACATTTAACAGTGTATTAACTGGGTGAGGAAGAAAGGCAAAACATTTTAAAGTGAAAAACAAACATGAAGAAAACCATCAAGTTTTTAGTCAGCAAATCTCATGTTTAAAATTCAGTTTGTCAGCTCATGCCTCTAACCCAAAGTCTCTATTTAGATTTAAAATACTGCTTCACTAAGCTAAATAATCTAAGCATGAAAAATAAAGCAATTTTCATGCAGAAAATGGTATGATATTTTAAATCTGAATTAGCAGTTAAGATCACCTAACAATAAGTTCATCCAGAAAGGTCTAAAGAATTAACTGTACACTGGAACCTCAAATATTGTTCCCCTGGGGGAATACATAAGAAGATTTTACTTTCATGTTCCTTTTATTTAGTAAGTAAATCCCACTGGAAAAATACAAGGGTAACTCCGCCTTACACCAAATTCTGCTTGCTTGCTTGCTTGCTTGCTTGCTTTATTTATTTATTTAGAGACAGAGTTTCGCTCTGTTGCCCAGGCTTGAGTGCAATGACGCGATCTCAGCTCACTGCAACCTCCGCCTCCGGGGTTCAAGTGATTCTCCTGCCTCAGCCTCCCGAGTAGCTGGGACTACAGGCACGTGCCACCATGCCCGGCTAATTTTTTGTATTTTTAGTAGAGACGGGGGTTTCACCGTATTAGCCAGGCTGGTCTCGATCTCCTGACCTCATGATCCGCCCACCTCGGCCTCCCAAAGTGTTGGGATTACAGGCGTGAGTCAATGCACCCGGCTAAATTTTTCTTTATAACAGAATATCAAATAAAAATTTTAGTGCAGTTATTATTTTAAACTTAGTTGCCAAGAGTTCTAAGTGGAGACAAAGATTCCTGTTTCAATCCCATTATAAACCAGCCAATTTTGTTGTTTAATAACCTTAAAGGCAATATTAACATGGACTAATTATTTTATAAATATAACTCATGAGAGAAGGGTAAAGATGAAAGCAAGAATCATCAGAAATTCATTGTTATAACTGAAAAAGTAAATAAAAACATAAAGCTACTAGCATTATCTTCATATACATATAAGAAAACGTGATATTATTTGCATAGTATTCATGAGATTTCTTATAGCTAATAAGAAGTGTTGAAACCACCATAAGTATCCATATATAGCTAAAAGTCTAAACTTAGAAAGCCTTTATATCTCAACATTAACAATTTTTGAAACAATAAGCAAAGGAAGTGTCTAATATAAATAGACCTAGGGTCTCCCTACCTCTATAAAGGTGTACCTGACTTCTGTTTGCAAAGAATAGTCCTGAGAGGGCAAATGGTAGAAGGAACTATATAACCTTCAAGACACCTGCCCCCAAATTAGGCTTTAAAAGGTATGCTTTCTGTTGGGGTAGTTAACAGTTTTAATTATTAGAGGGTCTGTAGTAAATATTCATATTGTTACCCCTCTCTACAAATCATGGAATTAATCTGGTAAAAACCTGCCAAGGTGAACACCCAAATGAATTTCTAAGCTAGGCATTAAGCATCATCAATTTTCACTTAACACTTATTTTTAAATACCTCCAGTTTTCTCTATTACAAATAGGACTTTGCTGTTTAGCCAGCAGTCTTTACTGACTGCTTGTAAGGAAACTTTCCAGAGCACTTCATTCCACTCAAAATCACTATCTAGCTATCTAGGCCTCAGGCTAGTGACAAAGTAAATAGGCAATTTTGGAATAACAGGCCTGAGAGATAATGCTACAATTTATTATATTTCCACCTATCTCCCTCTACTGGCTATAACTGAGATTTCAGTTAATGCTGTTGGAATACATATATCAGTATGTAGATAAATACAGTGTAGAACCAGTAAGTAGAATTAAAACGAGACAATGAATGAATGGCATGTTGGAAACTGAAATATCCTAAAATAGGTTATCAATCAAGTATCTCTAATGATGTATATGGGATGTTAAGCTTTGACAGGTTTCTGGCCCTCAGCCCAATTATATTGAAGGTGAATGGAGGAAGATTCTATACATCTCTATGTTAGCTATGCTATTTCAGATTTTGTGGATATAACTGGTAATTATATTCTCAAAGGAGATATGCTTTGATGGGAAATATCTGAATCTATGTCATAAATAAGAGGTGAGGCTTCAGAGAATTCCATCACATTGACTTACTTAGCCTACTGGAATAGAGTGAAGTACAAGCTAATACTATTAATAATAGATGGACTTACTTTGCTTACAACTCAAACGAGTAGAATGTGATTCTTAGAGTCATATATTTCTTTACTGAAAATCATGATATAAAAAAATCATGTGTTAGTGTTAGACTATCCGCTACAAGAGTTAGGGTGGACCTCCTTGGTGTTTTAAATTCACTACAATCTTATGCATGTATTTAAAGTGAACTCACAAAGACAGATATGGAAGCGCACAGGATTTAATCACTATAAAACATGCAGTTTGGATGTGGTAGGCGTATTTCATACTATTATGATGAAGAACCATTCGAGACTCTGTAAGACAACTTTACGAAGTCAATCTTAAGTCAGAATGACAAAAACTTTCTTCCTGTTTTTGAAGGTTTCTATATTTTTTATGGACCAAAAGATTTAATCCAAAGCAAAATATTAATTTAGGAAAGTGGACAGACTGTCTAACACTCCAGCATTAGGATCTGCCAAATTATTCTCTATAATAGGAGTCCTCATTACATTATGTTCTTTTTTTCTTTTTTTTTTTTTTGAGATGGAGTCTTGGTTTGTCGCCCAGGCTGGAGGGCAGTGGTGTGATCTCGGATCACTGCAACCTCCGCCTCCTGGGTTCACACCATTCTCCTACTTCAGCCTTCCGAGTAGCTGGGACTACAGGCGCCCACCACCACGCCCAGCTAAGTTTTTTGTATTTTTAGTAGAGTCGGGGTTTCACCATGTTAGCCAGGATGGTCATGATCTCCTGACCTCGTGATATGCCTGCCTTGGCCTCCCAAAGTGCTGGGATTACAGAAGTGAGCCACAGCGCCCGGCCTCTCTCTCTCTCTCTTTTTTTTTCTTCTTCAGACCAGAACATTCTGTTCTTAACTCTTCAGAGGTCCTTATTATCTTCTGGATTCAAATTTCAAACTATTGCAGTTACTGGCTTTCCATTCTCACCTAGCACAGTCTCTTAAGTCTGGTTTTCATCTTTTGACGAAGTTGTCAGACATGTTTGATATATCACTATAAAATTCCCACTAGAAATTTTAGCTTTTTGTCCAAGCTCTTCCTCATTGGCCTATTTGCCCTTGAAGCTCTTCTAGGTTAACTTCTGTAAGCTTCAACTGCCCATTTGTATAATCAATATTTCTTATTAATCCAACTGATGGATGCTGTCCTTTACTAATGAAGAGAATACAACCTGTTCCCAACCTTAAGGATAGCTTTTCTTTCAAGTTTGTATGTATGCTTGTTTGTGGATATAATCCTTATATCCAAATAGTGTCCTGAAAGGGTATATGATTTGATTTGGTATATCTGAACCTATGTAATTATCACATGAAATACTATAGCCATGTGAGATAGTGTATATATACATATCACTATACAGTGCTATAGCCTATCCAGGAAACCAGAAAGCTGCAGGTAGATAAATTACTGTTCAGAGATCCCTGAACATTGACTCTGTTTTCCATGTCTTTGGAGGAAGTGTGGCTGTGATGACACTGAATTTGGCTCAAGACCCAGGAGAACCTTATATCTATACTTATTTCCACAAAAAAGGGCATACAGGGCTAATGTAAATTCTTCCATAATAATGATATAAACTTGAGTTGTCCAGGTTTGATGAGACCCACATCTTGTATATACAGCGTCATCTACTGCCTCTGTTAGGGGCTCTGGGGGATAAAGGAAACTATATTAAGAAATGCAGCATCTGTTTCTCCCTGTGTGACCACCCTACTTCCAAGAATTTTCTGTATCCTTGGCTGAAGTGCATTGTGTGTATGTGTTTTTATGTACACTCTTCTACATCAATCTGTAAGTCACCTGAAATGCTGCAGATGTTTTAAAAGAATTTCACCATACTTGCTTACTTTAAACTTTGAAACAGGCAAATAGCTGAGGCCAATAACACTAGATAGAATTAAGTAATTAATAACATCAGCACAATTTAAGATTGTGCATCTTAGGATGGGCAGGGATTGGTTAATGGATACAAAATTACAGCTAGATAGGAGGAATGAGTTCTGGTGTTCTGCAGCACTGTAGGATGAATACGACTAACTATAATTTATTGTATACTGTCAAAAGTCTAGAAGAAAGGATTTTAAATGTTCACAACACAAATAACAAATGTTTGAGATAATACATATCTGGTTTGATTGTTATACATTGTATACAGTATTTTTTTTTTTTTTTTTTTGAGATGGAGTCTCGCTCTGTCGCCCAGGCTGGAGTGCAGTGGCCGGATCTCAGCTCACTGAAAGCTCTGCCTCCCAGGTTCACGCCATTCTCCTGCCTCAGCCTCCCGAGTAGCTGGGACTACAGGCGCCTGCCACCTCGCCCGGCTAGTTTTTTGTATTTTTTTAGTAGAGATGGGGTTTCACCATGTTAGCCAGGATGGTCTTGATCTCCTGACCTCGTGATCCGCCCGTCTCGGCCTCCCAAAGTGCTGGGATTACAGGCTTGAGCCACCGCGCCCGGCCTATTGTATACAGTATTAAAATATCACTGTACACCATGAATATGTAAAATTATTATTTATTATTTTAAAAATAAAAGGGAAGGAAAAAGATTGTGCTTCTTGTCCCTTCTGGTTCATTTGTCTATTACTGTCCTTTCTCACTCTCTTTTTTTTTTTTTGAGACAGGGTCTCACTGTGTTGCCCAGGCTGGAGTGCAGGGGCACCATCTCAGCTCACTGCAGCCTCGACCTCCTGGCCTCAAGCAATCTTCCAGCCTCAGCCTCCTAAGTAGCTAGGACCATAGGCACAGGTCACCATGCCCAGCTACTTTTATTTTCTGTAGAGAAGAAGTCTTACTATGTTGCCCAGGCCAGCTTCTAACTCTTGGGTTCAAGTAATACACCTGCCTTGGCCTCCCAACGTGTTGGGAATTACAAATGTGAGCACCACGCTTGGCCTCTCACTCTTAAAAAAGAAACAAAGTCAAACACATACCCATTTTGGGAAGAATTTCTTTATCAGCTCCCTTGAAAAAGCACACGTAGATCACCAATCCTCTTTGGACCTATGAGAAATCACCACAGTAAACTCAGATTACAACAATATCTATAAAGATATAGGGCTAAATGGGTACAGTTTCACAACTATTAATATTATAGACATAGAGGTTAAAAGCACAGAAAATGAACTTTACAAAAGATTTCTCATGTGAGAAAACAAAATATTTTTCAAGTTTCAATCATAAGTTGTTATTTCTTTCAAAAATTAAGTTTAAGGCAGGGCGCAGTGGCTCATGCCTGTAATCCCAGCACTTTGGGAGGCCGAGGTGGGTGGATCACGAGGTCAGGAGATCGAGACCATCCTGGCTAACACGGTGAAACCTCGTCTCTACTAAAAATACAAAAAAATTAGCCGGGCGTGGTGGCAGGCGCCTGTAGTCCCAGCTACTCAGGAGGCTGAGGCAGGAGAATGGCGTGAACCCAGGAGGCAGAGCTTGCAGTGAGCCGAGATCACGCCACTGCACTCCAGCCTGGGCGACAGAGAGATTCCATCTCGAAAAAAAAAAAGAATTAAGTTTAAAATATAGCCAAGAGCAGTGAAGACAAGTTATACCTTCAAACATTTATTTCTAATCAAAATCATTAAGACGATCAACCAGCCTTTTCCCAAGTAAGGGTGACAGACTTAGAAACATTTGCTGGGCCCCATTTATTCAATGCCAAGTGAATTCACATTATACCAGACACAGCTGATGGATAAAGAACATGTGACTGATATCTTTTGATATCATCTCTCTTTATTTCCCCTAATCCATTTACTTACAGATAATGAAAATAATGGTCTGATTCTATTTCTATAAGCTCCAGGAAACTGTCCAATTATTATTATTTGTTGTTAATGCTTTAAATAAACATGATAGGGACCTGAAAATTGCATTTGTGATAATAAGTTCTACATTAAAAGGTTGGTTGTTATCAGGAATATAGGCTTATTTATTTTACATAATGACTTGGATATTTCTTAGATCTTGTAGGACAGAGACTATACAGAAAAGAGACATTTGAATAGTGACTTTGATTCTGCTTCTGAGTGAATCATTAGATTTTTTGATTCTGTAAATTAACCTTGACTCCAGGAGCTATTAGGAAGATTAAATGAGTTAATATTTATAAAGTACTTAAAAACAGTGCCTGGTTCACAGTAAGTGCTATATTAGTGTTTATTAAATGAGTATGTAAAAATAAATTTAAGGGCAGAGGCACAATTTATTTCGCATTTTAACTTCCAAAGCACTTTACAGGCTGTTTTGTACATGATAGGGATTCAATTTATCTGTTGATTGCATTAACATTCAACTATATGTTCCAGGCTCTATGTGTTATCCAAAGAATTTTCTAGATACATGTAAATGCAGCTCTGCACTCACACTTGATTTACCTGGAAAAGAAATGAGTCTTAAAAAGTGCAATTGTGCTCCTGAAACAATAGGCAAGGGCCTCCAATGCATACCCTTAAGAAGCTGGCAAGTTATTATAGGTATCTGCACGACTGTCACAGGCCTCTCCACTACTACTGTTTTCGTCATGAATCAAAATCTTAAGGATATTTATATTTGGACACATGCAATGTCAGAATTAAATACCTAATCATTTGCAGAATGATAACTGTTCTTTCCACTAACATTATCTCATTAAGGTCTTTGCCTTTCATTTATTCCATAATAGATCTTAAGCTGTGACTTCTCTTCAAGTCAAAATCACTTTCCTTATAACTTCTTTGGTATAAAACATTTCAAATATATAGAAAAATACAGATAATTCTCACTGTAGCTTTAAAAAGTTCACTTACCAGGAACAAAAACATTAGTCTGTGACAGCAAAGTTCTAAATGAATGAAACTAAGAACAAGCAAAGAAAGTAACCTTCAAATCTTGACAATTAAAATGCTGTTTCTAAAAAAAACACAACTTTTAATAATAGAATAGGGTAGAGAACACGTAAGAAGAATTGACATTTTCTCACCATCTAAATTACTTGTCAGCCCTTTAAACTAATTTAGTTATGTGTGTAGGAGTGAAAGGGAAAGCCTTTAAAATAGTTTTTAAGTTTATAAACACAAACTGATAGTTTAGATGCCAGCAATAAAATATACGTGATTTTGCATAAGAAGATGTAGCCTGAAAAACATAAAAAAGATAAATAAGCATGGAAGGAAACTAAATGACTGATAGTTTGTAATTTATAGTATCTGGAGGCAACTACAAAAATGGATAATTCAGCCGGGTGCGGTGGCTCACACCTGTAATCCCAGCACTTTGGGAGGCCTAGGCGGGTGGATCACGAGGTCAGGAGTTTGAGACCATCCTGGCTAGCATGGTGAAACCCCGTCTGTACTGAAAATACAAAAAATTAGCCAGTCGTGGTGGCGGGCGCCTGTGGTCCCAGGTGCTCAGGAGGCTGAGGCAGGAGAATGGCGTGAACCTGGGAGGCGGAGCTTGCAGTGAGCTGAGATTGCGCCACTGCCCTCCAGCCTGGGTGGCAGCGCAAGACTCTGTCTCAAAAAAAAAAAAAAAAAAAAAAAAAGAAAGGATAATTCTTTTATTTATTACTTATTTTTGAAAGGAGGTCTCACTCTGTGGCTCAGGCTGGAGTGCAGTGGCAGGATCTCCCCTAACTGCAACCTCCGCCTCCCGGGTTCAAGAGATTCTCCTGCCTCAGCCTCCCGAGTAGCTGGGATTACAGGTGCCCGCCACCAAGCCTGGCTAATTTTTGTATTTTCAGTAGAGACGGGATCACCATGTTGGCCAGGCTGGTCTCAAACTCCTGACCTTAAGTGATCCGCCAGCCTCGGCCTCCCAAAGTGCTGGGATTACTGCGCCTGGCCAGTTAATTCTTCAGATAGGATGGCAAAATACAATAGTAAAATTTCAAATAAGGATATCAAGACCTCACAAAAAATCATGACAAAAATAAGAAATAAGAAAAGTGAATTTCTGGGAGAGAGATAAGAATACAGGGATTTCTATGCTTGTATTTCCAAATTAGCACAGGGCCACAGATTCTGATTTTAGAATAATCACCCACATATCAAATAGTTCACTGGTACTATTTAAAATAGTAAGTAGGCCGGGCGCGGTGGCTCAGGCCTGTAATCCCAGCACTTTGGGAGGCTGAGGCATGTGGATCACCTGAGGTAAGTGGATCACCTGAGGTCAGGAGTTCTAGACAAGCCTGGCCAAAATAGTGAAACCCCGTCTCTACTAAAAATACAAAAATCAGGTGGGCGTGGTAGCTTGCTCCTGTTGTCCCAGCTACTCGGGAGGCTGAGGAAGGAAAATTGCTTGAATCTGGGAGGCGGAAGTTGCAGTGAGCCGAGATCGTGCCACTGCACTCCAGCCTGGGCGACAGATCAAGGCTTCATCTCAAAAAAAAAAAAAAAAATTAAAAAAATATATAAAATAACTAACATTGTTTTAATTAATGCTAGATCTGGGACTGAATTCAGCAGAAAAGATGAGCGAATGAGAGTTTGCTACACTGAAGTTTCTGAGTGTCTACAAAAGTCTTAATTACGAACTAATTTTTTTCTTACATTTCAACGTACTTCAAAATTACGTCAGAGGCCTTAAAGAAAATTTTATTTGTTATTGTATGCAGTGGGGGCAGGCTGTCTTAAAAAGGAAAGTGTGTATGAAAGTAGAAGGAACTCAGTGACATAAATGTTTTAAATTCTTTGGAGAAATGTGTTTGATAACAATGCAACATTGTTATAAAAGTAGTGGTCTTTGTTTTCTGTTGGAAATAGGTCAAAATTTTTAAAAGGCTTCTTGAAAAACAATTGTTTCTTAGGAAATCTCATTTCTATGCTAAGACCAAGTCAACATAAGGGGGAATTCAACGCGATCTGAGGCCTAAGTTAAAGCAGATCATGAACTCTTGCAGCAAACCTGACCTACAAGCTTGCCCTGTACCAGCATAGGCTACGAGCTACAAGGGGTCTGAGACATTAAGGCCCGAAGTCCACCGAACTCAGTTTCAAATCCCCGTGGTCCCCCCAAAAAGGGAGACGAGCTCTTCCTCTCGGGGGCTACAATTGGCGCTGGGGAACGGTGATGCAGGACCGAAAAGACAAGCGCAGCCAGACAGGCCACTGCGGCCAGCGTCAAGCTGACCCGGTATCCCCGCGGCCGGAGAGACACAGAGGAGACGGGTCACTGAGACAACGCGGAAAAAACCGGCCCACATGCCGGAGGATAACGAGAGCTGCCGGGCTGACGTTACCTCCACCCACTGGGCAGCGGTGTCCCCTTCGGCTGGTCGAATTTGCAGCCGGGCGTGCAGGCACTGCTGCAGGAGCGCCCGGGCCTGAAGCATCCGGCTACTCTCAGCCATAGTTTAGGCCCGCGCCGCTGCCGGACGGTTACTGGGCCGCGTGTCGCAGGCCCCTTCCTCGACGCGCAGGCGGGGCAGACGGGGCGGGGCATGACAAAGGGACTGCCCCGATCGCCCAGTGGCCCCGCCCTTCTAGGGGCGGGGACTCGGCCCGACTCTCGGATGTCCCGGATGTGCGGTCTTGGAGGGCGGCGTAGCGCTAAGGTTCTCAGCAGCTCCTGCCCAACTCTGCAGAATGCGCTCAGTGTATACTTTTATTAAACGACTGAAAAGACTCGTTAGATCTCTTTCCTGCAAACCTTTTAAGAAACATTTTTCACCTCAGAAAGCTTAGGTTCCAACTGTAGAAAAATTTTAAATCTGCTTGATTTAAATTCATGTTATGCCCATATGAAAGTGAGTAAACAAATAATTGAATCAAAGAGCAAGCGGAGATGGAACTAAAAGCTATATATACAGCCTTCAAAATTTTCCGTATTCCAATCAATAATACAATGCTGCCTCCTCTATCGGGAATGCCATAAATCATTCTGATTCCACAGCTGTGAAAAGGTATTGGTATGCTATATGAATACACATTCTTTAGGAGATATCCTTGTTAAAAATGTTCTTATCCAAGAAAGTGTGATTGTTAATACCTTAGCCTGCTACTAATACAAAAATAAAACAGTTTATTCTGATGCATATGATGTAAATTCTGTGATGTATTTTCTGGAAGTACATATGAGAATGTAAATAAAACTAAACAAGGGCTTGATTTTCTTTCCCATGTAACGTATTCCTTAAACATGCATCAGATTAGCATTTATTTTTCTATGGGCTTGGAAGGTTTAGATGAGGAATAATAGTGTTACACTGATTGCATTACCCAGGTCATTGATTTGGGCTCAGTTGACACAATGTGCCTATACATTCGGATCTGTCGTTTAAAAAGATGACATCACTGACAGTGTTGCTATCCATACAAAGTAGTGTGACTGAAGAAAATAATCCATGTATAATCAACAGTCCTTTGTACACAAAATCGAAGCTGCTTATTTGCTGGTTATCTTGCAGCCAGATTTACACTTTTAGTGAAACAGAAAGCAAAATCTCACATGATCTCTGATTGCTGCATTGCAAGGATTCCAACATTTGTTGACATTTGTCTGCAAAGCACAGACAAGTTGAATTGCTTCACGTTTGCACCTTTATGTCATTATAACTACTGAGTCTCTTTTCTCTCCGTCTCTCAGATTCAGATTTTACAGGCCTGAAAGAAACTTTGACATACAGCCCATTAGCTACGTCCCAGAATCAGAGAAGACTTTGGTGTCCGTTTGTATGTGGTTGCAGGAAATAGGGAGGTCTATTGAAAATAGGGGGCCGGGCACGGTGGCTTGGCCGGGCACGGTGGCTCAAGCCTGTAATCCCAGCACTTTGGGAGGCCGAGACGGGCGGATCACGAGGTCAGGAGATCGAGACCATCCTGGCTAACACGGTGAAACCCCGTCTCTACTAAAAATACAAAAACTAGCCGGGCGAAGTGGCGGGCGCCTGTAGTCCCAGCTACTCGGGAGGCTGAGGCAGGAGAATGGCGTAAACTCGGGAGGCGGAGCTTGCAGTGAGCTGAGATCTGGCCACTGCACTCCAGTCCGGGCGACAGAGCGAGACTCCGCCTCAAAAAAAAAAAAAAAAAAAAAAAAAAAAAAAAAAAAAGAAAATAGGGTATATGGTTCACAGAGATCTTTCTACAGTGAGGGTGTCTTTAACAAATTGGGAAACCCTTCCTGTGAGTAGAATAGATGGAGTATGGATGGTAATGATTAGCTTCTAAAAAATCACTAATTACTTTAAACCTTCCTATTGAGTGAGGATCTCGTGGATGTTGCTGTAGGTACAGTAATAGGCTGTGACTCATTTATTTTTTACTTCTATTTGCAGAAGGCAATAGAGAGTAGCCACCAAAGACAGCATTTTCTTTCTGTATTTTATTTTTTGAACACTTAGTTTCATTCTACAAATAATTTAAGAAGGAAGGACATGCATGGAATAAAATAGTAAGATGTGAATTAAAGCATTAGGAATAAAGAAACTAGAATTATGTCAGTAAGCCACAATGGGGGAAATTGAAAACAGTTAAGGCAGTGGTTCTCGCCTGGAGTGCTGAGATGATATAGTATGCAGCAAAGTTTTCACAAATATATAACTTCAATTTTTGTTATAAAACAATTATGTTCATTGTATGTACATATGAGGTGCCGTAGTTTGTACAATTTGTTTCAAGTTGGAACTAAAGGCAAAGCATAGCATTAAGTTGGCTTTACAAGAAGATGGTGGTTCACTGGAATGTAAGAGAGCTTTGCCTTGTGATTGTGTGAGAATTCATTGAGCAGAGATAATTCTCAAACACCTGCAATACTGAAAGTGTACCATATGGATAGGGGATTAATTGTGGATGGGTTCTAGGTCCTCTGAGATGGTATAATAATTAATTTAGTGTTATTTTAACTGCTTTAATTCATTCAAGTTGGCTGCCCCAAATTCTGGCATTCAAACTATTTCACAAACGTGAAAAGTTTGAGAACAATTTCTAAAAGATTCCTTAGAGTTGATGCTAAGCTTCCTGATTGTAAATAGGAGAGGATAGGGAAGGGCAGTATAATCTATTTCATAGTTCTAGGGATAAACAGAGCTTTTCCTCAGATTTAGCTCTAAGTTGAGCCTCTTATCTGAGACTTTATGTAGGATATGTTAATAAATACAAGTGCAGGTGGGGTGCAGTGGCTGACGCCTGTAATCCCAGCACTTTGGGAGGCTGAGGCAGGCGGATCACGAGGTCAGGAGATTGAGACCATCCTGGCTAACATGGTGAAACTGTTTTTAGTCTCTACTAAAAAAATACAAAAACATTAGCCGGGTGTGGTGGTGGGTGCCTATAGTCCCAGCTACTCAGGAGGCTGAGGCAGGATTATGGTGTGAACCCAGGAGGTGGAGCTTGCGGTGAGCCTAGATCACGCCATTACACTCCAGCCTGGAAGACAGAGTGAAACTCTGTCTAAAAAACTAAAAAATAAAAAATACAAGTGCAACTGGAGGAGGTAGGTATTTTATCTTAGGGAAGACTGGATCGAGCCTTCTAGTTTAAAGCCCAGAGATTTTTTTTTTTTTCATTGCTTTGGGAGATAACTAGTTCTGAGAAATTGGTTAACATTAACTAAAATGCACATTAGATTGGGGTAAAACCAGAATACTGATTTAGTCATTTATAATAAGAAATATTGCCATGACATGGAGTGGAAATTCTCACACAGGCCATGGTCAGCATGTTCCCCCTGTGGTTAAGCACAGGAAGCTAGATCATATTCAGAAGTCTCTTTATTAATTAACAATGAGAAATACTCAAAATCGGTATGACCAGCATATTATTTTTATGTAGAGAGAGTAACACAGAAATCAGGATGTTGCTTGGTAAATGAGAACTCAGAACAAAGGGGGTGAGAAAAGTTTTTTGTGGAAGACACCTAACTATGACCCCAAGTACTAAGCACAGGAGATAGTGAGAAATATGCTCAACTGTGTCCCTACAGCAAATGTAGTATCAGATTTTCTAGGGCAATTTCTTTAATTGTTCCTTGATAAAATCAGAATCCCTTGATATAACCCCAAAATAAAAGCAAGTCTTCAGATGTAATATGGTCTAAATATGCTAATGTGGCAGTCCTACTCTACTAGAGATTAATGCATGAACTTTGTGTACTTCACTTAATCCTAATCAATTTTCTCAACTGGGTTTTTGAGAAGTGTTGAACAATGGGATCATTCAAGGTTTAG
Organism: Rhinopithecus roxellana; assembly: GCF_007565055.1. NCBI lineage: Eukaryota > Metazoa > Chordata > Mammalia > Primates > Cercopithecidae > Rhinopithecus > Rhinopithecus roxellana. The sequence goes on along the minus strand of NC_044553.1, from coordinate 52,282,610 downwards.
TCCATGGCAAGGGCTTGTGGAGTAGGGTATTTTATATTATTGACCAAGACATTGTGATTTAGAGATCAAAAGAGCAAACCGGGAGGTTACACTGTATGTTGAAAAGGGAAAGGCCAAATTAGGATGTGCATTTGGATGAATAGCTATGCTGGTTATATATGAAGGTGGATTTAAGGATTTCTGAAAAAGCAGTTTTGTCTACTATAACATATAAATGAAAAAATTAGTTTCCTAAAGTTCTATGCAGTGACAGATATAATTTTGGCTTGGAAAAAATGTCAAAGCTGTTGTCTTGACAGAAAACAGATGGCACACTTTCAAAAGGTGAAGAGAGGTTGTGCATGGTGGTGGCTCATGCCTGTAATCCCAGCACTTTGGGAGGCTGAAGCTGGAGAATCACTTCAGCCCAAGAGTTTGACACTAGCCTGGGTAAGATGGTGGGACCCCTGTCTCTATTGAAAAAAGAAAGAAAGTCAGGCACGGTGGCTCACACCTGTAATCCCAGCACTTTGGGAGGCCGAGGCGGGTGGATCACTTGAGCTCAGCAGTTTGAGACCAGCCTGGCCAACATGGTGAAACCCCATCTCTACTAAAATACAAAAAGTAGCCGGGTGTGGTGGCTTGTGCCTATAATCCCAGCTACTGGGGAAGCTGAGGTGGGAGAATCGCCTGAACCCAGGAGGCGAGGTTTGCAGTGAGCTGAGATTGAACCTCTGCACTTCAGCCTGGGTGACAGAGCAAGACTCCATCTAAAAAAGAAAAGAAAAGAGAGAGAAAGAGGAAGGAAGGAAGGAAGGAAGGAGGGGGAAGGGAGGAAGGAAGAAAGGAAGGAAGGGGAAAGAGAGAGAAAGAAAGGAAGGAGAGAAAGAAAGAAAGAAAAAAGCAAGGAAGCAAGAAAAAGTGGTGAGAGTAAGAGAGTTGAATGATGGTTGAATGAAGGGATCATTAACCAGGTATGTGAAAGGTTAAGGAAAACCATCAGGGGATAGTGAAGGACCCAGGGCTAGCAACAACAGGAAGCAGTTACCATTCTGAAGGGGTAAGAGGAAGGAATAGTTTTCTTCAAGAACCAGCAAGAACCGTGAGTCACACTTGACAGGACCTGTGACCTTCCATAGAGAAATGCAGCCTCTGCCAAACTGCAACCTGTTTTCCCTTTCCTCCTACCTTCGATTGTCTGCCGTTTCTCTCATTGGCTACACCCAGCTGAAAGTTAGAGTAAGCGTTGATTCAGTACAGAAAGAACAGCCTCCTGGGACACAGAATAGGATACAGAAGGATGGAGAGTGGATCTGAAAGGACACACTGAGAAGATCCAGGACAGCAACTACTTCCAGCTTCTATGGATAGAGAGAAATATCAATACTTACCTTCTAAAGGATAATTTAGTGGCAACATATACCCCTCATGTGTATACCCAGTTTTCTAATCACAAGGGGTTATTTTATGAAACAATTACATTTTGGGTGATAGCTGTAAAGAATAATTATCTTATTTTGTTTTGTTTTGTTTTGTTTTTCAGAAAAAGTCCCAAATCAATAGGTATTTTATTACATAATGAAAATATCACAAATAAGGCCAGGTGTGGTGGCTTACCCCTGCAATCCCAGCACATTGGAAGGCTGAGGAAGGAGGATTGCTTGAGTCCAGGAGTTTGAGACAAGCCTGGGCATCATAGCAAAACCCTGTCTCTACAAAAAATACCAAAAAATTAGCCAGGCATGTTGGTGCGCGCCTGTGGTCCCAGCTACTTGGGAGGCTGAGGTGGAAGGATTGCTTGAGCCCAGGAGGTTGAGGCTGCAGTGAGCTGTGATTGTTCCACTGCACTCCAGCCTGTGTGACAGGGCAAGACTGTCTAAAAAAAAAACAAAAAATCACAAATAGGTTTTAGGATTCATCTGGCATCTTGTTTCAGAAGCTGGACAACTCTTAGATCTTATTCATCAGCCTTCTGAACTGTTCCTTTTTCGGAGACATAGATGCCATCCAAAAAATTTCTGATGTCTTTGATTTTAACTGTTGTGTCTTGCTGAATCAAAGCAACTGAATTTGAAATAAGCTCAATGTCATTTCCTTCAAGGATTAATTCATCTTTCTGGTATTGAGATACTGAAAAAACATTTATCCTCATTCGAACCCTGTGGATGTATTTTTTTACCCAAGAAATTGTGGGTTTCAACAAGAGACCTGTTCTCCCAGAATACGATGTTGATGAGGAAGTGAGCTTTACAGAGACCTCATCTTGTAATGGAAGCCCACAGTAGCACCCTTGATCATGTTCTGTACATGACTACAAATAGTGTGCATGGCAGCCAGTTCCTTTCTCTTTCCCCACCAGTTGTCAACTTGGAGCCTCTTCCTTTTCTTTCCAAGGAGACTGAGTTATACATTGGTGTGATTGAAGTCCCTCTGCAGGCTTCTTCTGGGGCCCTTCAAAGTAACTGTGTTTCTTCAGAGTGATATCAACATTTTCTGGAATGTTGACAGTCTGATTGCTGAGAATGGTCTTCATTCTGACAGTACATGCCGCAAAGAGAGAATGTCTCGTCATCACATTCTTGTAGCCCATAAGGGAGCTGTGTATTCAAGAACAATTATTTTAGCTTAAGAATATGGGACAATTATCTATTGAGGTGAACAGATAATGCTAATGAAACTACATTTGTAAAAGTGAGGCCAGGCATGGTGGCTCACACCTGTAATCCCAGCACTTTGGGAGGCTTAGGTGGGTGGATCACTTGAGGCCAGAAGTTCGAGACCAGCCGGCCAACATGGTGAAACCCCGTCTCTACTAAAAATACAAAAGTTAGCTGTGTGTGACAGCACGTGCCTGTAATCCCAGCTACTCAGGAGGCTGAAGCAGGAGAATTGCTTGAACCTGGGGGTGGAGGCTGCTGTGAGCTGAAATTGCGCCACTGCACTCTAGCCTGGGTGACAAAGCAAGACTCAGTCTCAAAAAAAAAAAAAAAAAAAAAAAAAGGTGAAATTTAGCTTCTGTCTGTTGTTACGTCACACAAAAATCTTAGAGAATATTTAGGATAATCTGATTGGGCTTGTACAAATTTCACTTTAGGGGTGTCCAATACAATCACCGAAAGACAGTCAGTCTTCCACTAGGGCATCTGAAACTGAGGTGTGAAAGGCCCATGTGAATTCTGGCTTCAAGACACTTGCCACATGCATTAAGACTCTGAGGGAAGGCCAGGCGAGGTGGCTCGTGCTTGTAATCCCAGCACTTTGGGAGGCTGAGTCAGGTGAACCATGTGAACCCAGGAATTCAAGACCAGCCTGGGCAACATGGTGAAACCCCATCTCTACAAAAAATGCAAAAATTAGCCAGGCATAGTGGCTCACACCTGTAATCCCAGCACTTTGGGAGGCCAAGGTGGGCAGATCACTTGAGCTCAGAAGTTTGAGACCAGCCTGGGCAATACAGCAAAACCCCGTCTCTGCTAAAAATACAACAATTTGCTGGGTGTGGTGGCACATGCCGATAGTCCTGGCTACTCAGGAGGCTGAGATGAGAGAATCTCTTGGGCCTGGGAGGCAAAGGATGCAGGGAGCTGAAATGACATCACTGCACTCCAGCCTGGGCGACCAAGGGAGACCTTGTCTTAAAAAATATATATATAAATACATATTTATATACATTATTATTTGTGTGTGTGTGTGTGTGTGTATGGTTGTGGTTTGAAGCATTTGCCCTTGTACTTTTGATTTCAGGCTCTTATATAAATCTGTTTCCTCTTCCCTCAGAGTCTTTTTTTTTTGAGACAGGTTCTCGCTCTGTGACCCAGGCTGGAGTGCAGTGGCGCGATCTCGGCTCACTGCAACTTCTTTCTCCCAGGCTCAAGAGATTCTCCCAACTCAGCCTCTTGAGTAACTGAGACTATAGGCATGCTCTACCATGCCCGGCGAATTTTTGTATTTTTTGTAGAGATAAGATTTCACCATGTTGTCCAGGCTGGTCTCGAACTCCTGAGTTCGAGTGATCTGGCTGGCTCGGCCTCCCAAAGTGCTGGGATTACAGGCATGAGCCACTGTGGCTGGCCTACAATCTTATATTTTGTCATAGAGCTATTTCTTACCATAGGCAGAGACTGAGTCCAGGAGTATCAGTCCTGTTGAAGTCCCTCCACATGAAAATATAAGACCTGGAAAAATAATAGTTTCCACCTAATAGCTGACTCTATATTTAAGATGAATAGTTTGTATAACCAGGAAGGAGATGGATTTTAGGTCGAAACTTAATATTGACTATTATTTTATTCAATTTGCTTTTTTAATTCTTATTTTATTACTGCACCATTTGTTATTGTGTTGCCTAGGTAACATAAACAAGTGCTTTTAACTCTAAGGCAATGATGTTTATCTTTGGCAGTCTGTAGCGTTTCCCAGGAGAGGCTGATAAATTATCTTGATCTTTGGGTTATTTTTCACTTTACAGTGTTGTAATAACTTAGCAATGCATTCTATGACCTTTTGAATATTTGTGTATGTCTGTTAGCCTTTTTGCCAAGTCAGGCCAGTCTGTTTTCTTTTTGTTTTTTTTTTTTGAGATGGAGTCTTGCTCTGTCGCCCAGGCTGGAGTGCAGTGGTGCGATCTCGGCTCACTGCAAGCTCCACCTCCCGGGTTCACGCCCTTCTCCTGCCTTAGCCTCCCAAGTAGCTGGGACTACAGGCACCCGCCACCACGCCCGGCTAATTTTTTTGTATTTTTAGTAGAGACGGGGTTTCACCATATTAGCCAGGAAGGTCTACATCTCCTGACCTCGTGATCCGCCCACCTCGGCCTCCCAAAGTGCTGGGATTACAGGCATGAGCCACCATGCCCGGCAGGCCAGTCTGTTTTAAGGACTTTCTGTAATTTGGGCCCCGTATCCTTTTTAGAAAGAAATTGTGAAAGATTTTGAATTGGGCAAAAGTGATTTGTGGATATTATTATAATGGAATGCTGGAGCCTCTGAGAATTACCTGGTCCTATAGGGCTATCTTATATGGCTTACTTATCTTTGACCAGGCTGTCTTACAACTCTACAGAGATAGAAGTAAACTTCTATCTTCAAATCGTTCCTATCTATAAAAATGTAAAATTGTCTTTAGTGGAATGAAACTGATTATTACTCTGTGGATATTGCCTAGTTTTGCCAGTTCTGCATCCATTTGAAGTTCATTTCAGCCTTCATTCTTTACCTGATTATAAATGTGTAATTCTCTCTCTCTCTCTCTTTTTTTTTGAGGCAGAATCTCGCTCTGTCACCCAGTCCGGAGTGCAGTGGCACCATCTTGGCTCGCTGCAACTTCTACCTCTGGGTTTTGGTGATTCTTGCGCCTCAGCCTCCCAAGTAGCTGGGATTATAGGTGTGCATCACCATGCCCAGCCATTTTTTTTTTTTTCATAGAGATAGGGATTTGCCATATTGGCCAGCCTGGTCTTGAACTCCTGGCTTCAAGTGATCCACCTGCCTTGGCCTCCCGAAGGGCTGGGATTACAGGCACAAGCCCCTGTGCCCTGCCCTCTCTCGCATCTCTTTTTTTAAGCTTTTTACTTTTGAAAAAAGCTTAGGTTTAGATTTACAGAAAAGTTGAAAGATAATAGAGAGTTCTCATATACCCCTTGCCTAGTTTCCCCTACTGTTAACACCTCAAATTACTATGGTACATTTGTCACAACCAAGGAACAAGTATTCCATACTTTAATTAATTCCATGCTTTATTCAGATTTCACTGGTTTTTCCCTAAAGTCCTTTATCTGGATCCCATCCAGGATGCCACGTTGTTAGTGGTGGCAAATCCATACAAGTCTGCAGCAACCTCAATTCTCCTCAGAAGAACGAATTGACCGAGGGGCATAAGGAAGAGTGAGAGACTGAGGCAAGTTTTAGGGCAGGAGTGAAAGTTTATTAAAAAGTTTTAGGGCAGGAATGAAAGGAAGTAAAGTACACTTGGAAGAGGGCGAAGCGGGCAACTCGAGAGAGTCAAGTGCACGGTTTGACTTTGACTTAGGGTTTTATATGTTGGCATACTTACTGGGTCTTATGTCCTTCTCCCCTGATTCTTTCCTTGGGGTGTGCTGTACACATACGCAGTGGCCTGCCAGCTCTTGGAAGGGGCCCCATGCGCAATGTGTTTACTGGAGTTGTACGCGTGCTCACCTGAAGTATTCTTCCCTTAGCAGTCAAATGTTCCTAGAAGGTCATGTACCAGATAAACTCTGCCACTGTGCCCCCCCCCTTTTTTTTTTTTAGACAGAGTCTGGCTCTGTCGCCCAGACAGGAGTGCAGTGGCTCGATCTCGGCTCACTGCAAGCTCCGCCTCCCAGGTTCATGCCATTCTCCTGCCTCAGTCTCCCGAGTAGCTGGGACTACAGGTGCCTGCCACCATGCCTGGCTAATTCACTGTACCTCTTTAGTGTACATGCCTGAACCCAGTTTCCCAACTCCTGAGATCTCCTTTTTTTTTGAGTTTGAGTTTTTCTCTTGTCACCCAGGCTGGAGTATAATGGCGCGATCTCAGCTCACTGCAACCTCTGTCTCCTGGGTTCGAGTGGTTCTCCCGCAGCCTCCTGAGTAGCTGGAACTACAGGCATGTAGTCCTGCCACCACGCCTGGCTAATTTTTCTATCTTTAGTAAAGACAGAGTTTCACCATGTTGGCCAGGCTGGTCTCCAACTCCTGACCTCAGGTGACCCGCCGCTTTGGCCTCCCAAAGTGCTTGGATTACAGGATTGAGGCACTGCACCCAGACTTGAGATTTTATCAGGCAGTTGCTGATAACCAGTTTCAGGTTTTTTCTATCTATTGGGAGACTGCCTTTCCCTGGCACTGACTGCAGCCAATTATTATTATTATTAATTTATTATTGTTACAGTGTAACAACTGACCCATCACCTAATGGTGGACTCACATTCCTGGTTGGGGAGGCCCCTCCTCTGCCCTGTTCATTTCTGACTTGCTACCTACAGTAACAACATTACATTTAGTCATCATGTTTCTTTAGGCTGTGACAGTTTCTCAGACTTTCCTTGTTTTTAATGACCTTGACAATTTTGAGGAGCACTGGTCAGGTATATTGTAAGATAACCCTCTATTGGAATTGGATTTTTTTCAATATACATACATTATATATGTATGTAACCTCTATAATTACACAGAGATTATAGATCTTTGGAGGCAGATCACAGAGGTGAAGTGCCATTTTTAACACATTATATCAAGAGTACATGCTGTCAACTGTCTTACTGCTGATGATGTTGACCTTGATCACCTGGCTAAGGTAGTGTTTGTGGGGTTTCTCCTCTATACATTTACACCTCCTCTCTCTCATACTTTACACTTTGGAAGCAGATCAGTAAACACAGCTCCTACTCAAAGGGTGAGAAGTTAAAATCCGTCTCTTTATGTCAGGAGTATCTATATAGATTACTAGGAATTCTTAATCACAAAAGATTCAAGCTGGAGTGCAGTGGCACAATTTTAGCTCACTGCAACCTCTACTTCTGGGCTAAAGCGATCCTCCCACCTCAGCCTCCCTAGCAGCTAGGACTACGGGTGTGTGCTACTGCATCTGGCTAATATTTTAAAAATATTTTATAGAGATAAGGTTTGCTATGTTACCCAGGCTCATCTTGAACTCCTGGCCTCAAGCGATCCTCTCACCTCAGCCTCCCAAAGCACTAAGATTACAGACGTGAGCCACTGTACCAGTGTTTGAGTTCTCCTTTGAACTGGTTGTTCTGTATTTCTGGTTCTCTCCTTATTGAGTTAAATATTAATGAAAAAAATTGATACATGTTGATTTTATATTTGTATGAGAGTTCTGATTTTAATCTCTTTTAAAATTTATTTTTTCATATCTTTCTACCAATAAGTGTTATGGGAATAATTTTTTATATAGTTATTTGAAATCCATGGATAAATGCTATAAACAAATGCATTCCACTTTGGGAGGCTGAGGTGGGTGGATCTTTTGAGCCCAGAGGTTAGAGACCAGCCCGGGTACTTCAGCTTGGGTGACAGAGTGAGACTGTGTCTCAAAACAAAAAACAGACACAAATACATCCTTTTGAAAAGAAAATAATAAATATTATTATAGTCAAAGAAAAAATGAGAATTATTTTATCCCATTGACTGTATCAGTCAGGATCTCATCAGCAAGCAAATAACACTCTAAACAGGATAACCTGCGAAAGATTTGTTTACAGAGGCTATTGATGAAGGTGTGGGTGGAGCAGAACCACAGAGGTTAATGTAGTAACCAAGGACACAGTAGCAGCTGAGATTTTACCATCCCCTGGGTCTAGAGGGAGAAGTGGGGCTTGGGGGAATGTGGAATCCAGAGGTAGAGATTTGCATAGATACTTGAGAAAAGGAGTCAACCCTCTGCCAAGAAATACAGCCAACTCCAACTCCAGGTGACCCTTCAGGAAGGAAGCTAGGGGAATGATATGGTTTGACTCTGTGTCCCCACCCAAATTGTAATCTCCACATGTTGAGGGAGGGACCTAGTGGCAGATGATTGGATCATGGGCGCTGATTCCCCAGTGCTGTTCTCATGATAGTGAGTGAATTCTTATGAGATCTGATGGTTTTAAAAGTAGCAGTTTCCCCTGTGCATGCTGTCTCTCTGCTGCCGCCTTGTGAAGAAGGTGCTTGCTTCCCCTTCGCCTTCCACCGTGATTTTAAGTTTCCAGCCATGCAGAACTGTGAGTCAATTAACCCTCTTTATAAATTACCCAATCTCAGGTAGTATCTTTATCGCAGTATGAAAACGGACTAATACAGGGAATAAATATGTGGTGTGATGATATATATTGGTTTTCATCCGGGGCTTCTGGCTTATAACTCCCATAGCCCTTATTACAGTCCCTTGTTATGATGTTGGGTGTGTTAGGCCTCAGGGGCAGGCCTCTGACCTTCTCCGGCCCTCCTTTCACCTGCCCCAAGGCAGGACTCTAATGTTCTCCAATTTTCCGATTGTGGGCCTTAAGATGCTCCCATGAGAAGGTCCCATCCTAGACCCTGGGGGAAGGGATGCTGACATCATGAAGCTTCCCAAAAAACCCAAGAGGACAGGGTTCAGTGAACTTCTGGAGACCTGAACACATGAAGGTTCCTGGTGGGTGGTGTGCAGGGCATGGAAGCTCTGCACGCCTTCCTTCATACCTCACTCTTCACTTCTCTTCTTCTGTATTGTTTGCAATAGCCTTTATAACAAACTGGTAAATGGAAGTGTTTCCCTGAGTTCTGTGAGCCACTCCAGCAAATTAATTGAACCCAAAGAGAGGGTCATGGGAATCCCAACTTGAAGCTGGTCAGTCAGAAGTTCCAGAGGCTCAGACTTGTGACCAGTGTGTTGGGAGGGGCAGTCTTGGGGACTGAACTGTCAATCTGCAGGATCTGACACTATCTCTGGGTATTGAGCTTTGGAACTGAATTAGAGGACACCTAGCTGGTATCTGCTGTTTGGTGTGTAGGGAAAATATCACCACACATTGGTCACAGAAATCTGTGTTGATGATTGTTGTTGTGGTGTGAGAGTAGAAGTAAAACACGGTTAGAGTTTTCCCTTCACAAAATACTTGACCATATTTTCCATCTTCTTTCCAATTTCTGCCAGGGCTCCCCATTGGCAAAACCAAACCAGAAAGCATGGAGACCCATTGATAATAATCCATAGAGGCCATCCTCCCAGAACAGAGAGTAGTGTAGAAAATGCTCTGGTGTGGATCTGGTGGACAAGCAAGACATATCTAATACATTGATTTAAAAGGCCTCAAAGTCTACAATGAGGACTCTTGTGTCATCTTTTTGTTGGAAGATGATAGCCAGGAATACGAAGAAAGAGATGACTACAGTTAATGTTTCTGATGGAAATCTTTAATTTCTCAAAGAGTTTAGAGAAGTAAAAAAAAAATTTTGAGACAGAGTTTTACCCTTTTGCCCAGGCTGGGGTGCAATGGCACAATCACAGTTCACTGCAGCCTCAACCTCCCAGGCTTAAGTGATTCTCCCACTTTAGCCTCACAAGTAGCTGGGACTATAGGTATGCACGACCATGCCCAGCTTTGTATTTTTGGTAGGAATGGGGTTTTGTCATGTTGCCCAGGCTGGTCGTGAACTCCTGGGTTCAAGCAATCTGCCTGCCTTGCCCTCCCAAAGTGCTGGGATTACAGGTGTGAGCCACTGCCCCCAGCCAAGAAGTAAAATTTGACTTAGTGAATCAAGGTCCTTGACTTCCCCATTCCCTTCTTTATTTCAGCCACTGGGAATATAGCAAGACATCAGAGAAGAATGACTGCTGGGATCCTATTCTTGGTGAGAATGCCCCTGACATGGCCCAATTTGTCATGGCAGGAAGGGGTGGAGCAGCTGCCTTCAAGGGATTGTGCAGACTTGAATAAGAGACATATTAGTAGGGACCACTAAGAACCTAAGTCCTTAAGGCTGTTCTGCAATTCTCTCGACTGTGGAGGAAGGGATTTGGAATCAGATTTGATTTGATAAAGAAAAAATAATGAACTATTTTTATGAAAACTGAATAATTGAAAGTTGTCAAAGATTATGACAGAGAAGTCTATCATGGCTGACTCCATCTTGTTTCTAGCTTCACAGGCTGCTTGTCCTTGCTCATTCTTTGGTGTAGGCAAAGCTGACCATGGTTTAATTTTGAAGTAAGGATGATAATAATGTCTCCTTAAAATTAACCCCCTTCTTGCTCAGGAACCAAAACTGCCTTTGTAAAACCAATGGAAGACCAAGAGGTTAGGATTATGGGAGGGGCCTGAATTCTGCTAAAATATAGGTATAGCTAAACAATAACCATCCATTGTCTCCTAGTTTGCCCTTTTATAATTCCTTGCTGCTGAAGACTCATGTGGCCAGAGGTCGCAAGATTTTGTGACTTCCCCAATTGCTCCTGTAGATAAAATCGTTATGGTAGAATCTAAGATTAGTCTTTTGAGACGTTTTTCAGACTTCTGCATTCTAGCAACTGACTGACTCCACTTGGACGTGGAACTCATGACTCAACTGGTCCCGTGGCTCCTACCCAGAAGTGGACTCAGTGCACGAGGACCATTTTCTACACGAATATGATTTCATCCCCAACCAATCAGGATCGCCCATTCCCTAACCTCACGCCCACCAAATTATCCTAGCTTCTGAGTTCTTGGGGAGACTGATTTGGTAATAACTCCCAGTCCTACCACTTGGCTAGCTCTGCATTAATAAAACTCTTTCTTTACTGTAATACTGAGTTCTCAGTGAATTGGTTTTGTCTGTGCAGTGGGCAGGGAGAAGATGTTGAGCGATTACATTATTGTCTTTGAGTCTTATAACTAAGTGAAGTTAATACTGACATAAAATAAATGAATAATAGAGATTTTAATAATTAATTGTTCATATAGCCTATATCTTAAATTGCATTTACTTGAGATGAACAAGGGTGAGCAGTGTTATTAAATGACAGCTCCCTGATTGCGCCTTTTGGCAGGTGAAGCAAAACAACATGCTTGAGGGACAACATCCCTCAAATCCCACAATACAGAAAAAAATTCCAACTTCAGAATTAATTAAAAACTGCATTTGTGTATTTATTCAATTTTAATAAATAGTCATTCATTATTCCACCCTGAGCTAGGTGTTGGAGATAGATGAGAAATAAGATACCGTTCTTACAGTGAGTTTAGAGAAAAAACAAGGAAAATAAGGAATAACGTTAGAAAAACCTCTTATTTCTCTCCCCACCACTGTATTTTTTCCCTCCCTTATGCATCTCAATCAAGGAAGGACAGGACTTAGAAGGAAGCCACCTCCTGGAAAGCCTGAACTAAACTAAACTGGGGTGACTGGCCCTGACTGGAGGGAAGGCTTGTGGCCCAAATAATTTGACATAAACCAGATTTTCAGGCTCATACCACATCTAGGCAAATCTTTTCTTTCCTCCTCCTCCTCCTCCTCCTCTTCCTCCTCCTCCTCCTTCTTCTTCTTTGTCTTTTTTTTTGTTTGTTTGTTTTGTTTTTTTTTTTTTTTTTTTTTTTTTTTTATTATACTTTAAGTTCTAGGGTACATGTGCATAACGTGCAGGTTTGTTACATATGTATACTTATGCCATGTTGGTGTGCTGCACCCATCAACTCGTCAGCACCCATCAATTCATCATTTATATCATGTATAACTCCCCACTGCAATCCCTCCCTCCTCCCCCCCCGCCCCATGATAGGCCCCAGTGCGTGATGTTCCCCTTCCCGAGTCCAAGTGATCTCATTGTTCAGTTCCCACCTATGAGTGAGAACATGCGGTGTTTGGTTTTCTGTTCTTGTGATAGTTTGCTAAGAATGATGGTTTCCAGCTGCATCCATGTCCCTACAAAGGACGCAAACTCATCCTTTTTTATGGCTGCATAGTATTCCATGGTGTATATGTGCCACATTTTCTTAATCCAGTCTGTCACAGATGGACATTTGGGTTGATTCCAAGTCTTTGCTATTGTGAATAGTGCCGCAATAAACATACGTGTACATGTGTCTTTGTAGTAGAATAATTTATAATCCTTTGCGTATATACCCAGTAGTGGGATGGCTGGGTCATATGGTACATCTAGTTCTAGATCCTTGAGGAATTGCCATACTGTTTTCCATAATGGTTGAACTAGTTTACAATCCCACCAACAGTGTAAAAGTGTTCCTATTTCTCCACATCCTCTCCAACACCTGTTGTTTCCTGACTTTTTAATGATTGCCATTCTAACTGGTGTGACATGGTATCTCATTGTGGTTTTGATTTGCATTTCTCTGATGGCGAGTGATGATGAGCATTTTTTCATGTGTCTGTTGGCTGTATGAATATCTTCTTTTGAGAAATGTCTGTTCATATCCTTTCCCCACTTTTTGATGGGGTTGTTTGTTTTTTTCTCGTATATTTGTTTGAGTTCTTTGTAGATTCTGGATATTAGCCCTTTGTCAGATGAGTAGGTTGCAAAAATTTTCTCCCATTCTGTAGGTTGCCTGTTCACTCTGATGGTAGTTTCTTTTGCTGTGCAAAAGCTCTTTAGTTTAATTAGATCCCATTTGTCAATTTTGGCTTTTGCTGCCGTTGCTTTTGGTGTTTTAGACATGAAGTCCTTGCCCATGCCTATGTCCTGAATGGTACTACCTAGATTTTCTTCTAGGGTTTTTATGGTATTAGGTCTAACATTTAAGTCTCTAATCCATCTTGAATTAATCTTCGTATAAGGGGTAAGGAAAGGATCCAGTTTCAGCTTTCTACTTATGGCTAGCCAATTTTCCCAGCACCATTTATTAAATAGGGAATCCTTTCCCCATTTCTTGTTTCTCTCAGGTTTGTCAAAGATCAGATGGCTGTAGATGTGCGGTATTATTTCTGAGGACTCTGTTCTGTTCCATTGGTCTATATCTCTGTTTTGGTACCAGTACCATGCTGTTTTGGTTACTGTAGCCTTGTAGTATAGTTTGAAGTCAGGTAGCGTGACGCCTCCAGCTTTGTCCTTTTGACTTAGGATTGTCTTGGCAATGCGGGCTCTTTTTTGGTTCCATATGAACTTTAAAGCAGTTTTTTCCAATTCTGTGAAGAAACTCATTGGTAGCTTGATGGGGATGGCATTGAATCTATAAATAACCTTGGGGAGTATGGCCATTTTCACGATATTGATTCTTCCTATCCATGAGCATGGTATGTTCTTCCATTTGTTTGTGTCCTCTTTGATTTCACTGAGCAGTGGTTTGTAGTTCTCCTTGAAGAGGTCCTTTACATCCCTTGTAAGCTGGATTCCTAGGTATTTTATTCTCTTTGAAGCAATTGTGAATGGAAGTTCATTCCTGATTTGGCTCTCTTGCTTGTCTGTTGCTGGTGTATAAGAATGCTTGTGATTTTTGCACATTAATTTTGTATCCTGAGACTTTGCTGAAGTTGCTTATCAGCTTAAGGAGATTTTGGGCTGAGACGATGGGGTTTTCTAAATATACAATCATGTCATCTGCAAACAGGGACAATTTGACTTCTTCTTTTCCTAACTGGATACCCTTGATTTCTTTCTCTTGCCTGATTGCCCTAGCCAGAACTTCCAACACTATGTTGAATAGGAGTGGTGAGAGAGGGTGTCCCTGTCTTGTGCCAGTTTTCAAAGGGAATTTTTCCAGTTTTTGCCCATTCAGTATGATATTAGCTGTGGGTTTGTCATAAATAGCTTTTATTATTTTGAGGTACGTTCCATCAATACCGAATTTATTGAGCGTTTTTAGCATGAAGGGCTGTTGAATTTTGTCAAAAGCCTTTTCTGCATCTATTGAGACAATCATGTGGTTCTTGTCTTTGGTTCTGTTTATATGCTGGATTACGTTTATTGATTTGCGAATGTTGAACCAGCCTTGCATCCCAGGGATGAAGCCCACTTGATCATGGTGGATAAGCTTTTTGATGTGCTGCTGAATCCGGTTTGCCAGTATTTTATTGAGAATTTTTGCATCGATGTTCATCAGGGATATTGGTCTAAAATTCTCTTTTTTTGTTGTGTCTCTGCCAGGCTTTGGTATCAGGATGATGTTGGCCTCATAAAATGAGTTAGGGAGGATTCCCTCTTTTTTTATTGATTGGAATAGTTTCAGAAGGAATGGTACCAGCTCCTCCTTGTACCTCTGGTAGAATTCAGCTGTGAATCCATCTGGTCCTGGACTTTTTTTGGTGGGTAGGCTATTAATTGTTGCCTCAATTTCAGAGCCTGCTATTGGTCTATTCAGGGATTCAGCTTCTTCCTGGTTTAGCCTTGGGAGAGTGTAAGTGTCCAGGAAATTATCCATTTCTTCTAGATTTTCTAGTTGATTTGCGTAGCGGCGTTTATAGTATTCTCTGATGGTAGTTTGTATTTCTGTGGGGTCAGTGGTGATATCCCCTTTATCATTTTTTATTGCATCTATTTGATTCCTCTCTCTTTTCGTCTTTATTAGCCTTGCTAGCGGTCTGTCAATTTTGTTGATCTTTTCAAAAAACCAACTCCTGGATTCATTGATTTTTTGGAGGGTTTTTTGTGTCTCTATCTCCTTCAGTTCTGCTCTGATCTTAGTTATTTCTTGCCTTCTGCTAGCTTTTGAATGTGATTGCTCTTGCCTCTCTAGTTCTTTTAATTGTGATGTTAGAGTGTCAATTTTAGATCTTTCCTGCTTTCTCTTGTGGGCATTTAGTGCTATAAATTTCCCTCTACACACTGCTTTAAATGTGTCCCAGAGATTCTGGTATGTTGTATCTTTGTTCTCATTGGTTTCAAAGAACATCTTTATTTCTGCTTTCATTTCGTTATGTACCCAGTAGTCATTCAGGAGCAGGTTGTTCAGTTTCCATGTAGTTGAGCGGTTTTGATTGAGTTTCTTAGTCCTGAGTTCTAGTTTGATTGCACTGTGGTCTGAGAGACAGTTTGTTATAATTTCTGTTCTTTTACATTTGCTGAGGAGTGCTTTACTTCCAATTATGTGGTCAATTTTGGAATAAGTGCGATGTGGTGCTGAGAAGAATGTATATTCTGTTGATTTGGGGTGGAGAGTTCTATAGATGTCTATTAGGTCCGCTTGGTGCAGAGATGAGTTCAATTCCTGGATATCCTTGTTAACTTTCTGTCTCGTTGATCTGTCTAATGTTGACAGCGGAGTGTTGAAGTCTCCCATTATTATTGTATGGGAGTCTAAGTCTCTTTGTAAGTCTCTAAGGACTTGCTTTATGAATCTGGGTGCTCCTGTATTGGGTGCATATATATTTAGGAGAGTTAGCTCTTCCTGTTGAATTGATCCCTTTACCATTATGTAATGGCCTTCTTTGTCTCTTTTGATCTTTGATGGTTTAAAGTCTGTTTTATCAGAGACTAGGATTGCAAGCCCTGCTTTTTTTTGTTCTCCATTTGCTTGGTAGATCTTCCTCCATCCCTTTATTTTGAGCCTATGTATGTCTCTGCATGTGAGATGGGTCTCCTGAATACAGCAGACTGATGGGTCTTGACTCTTTATCCAGTTTGCCAGTCTGTGTCTTTTAATTGGAACATTTAGTCCATTAACATTTAAGGTTAATATTGTTATGTGTGAACTTGATCCTGCCATTATGATATTAACTGGTTATTTTGCTCGTTAGTTGATGCAGTTTCTTCCTAGCCTCGATGGTCTTTACATTTTGGCATGTTTTTGCAATGGCTGGTACCGGTTGTTCCTTTCCATGTTTAGGGCTTCCTTCAGGGTCTCTTGTAAGGCAGGCCTGGTGGTGACAAAATCTCTAAGCATTTGCTTATCTGTAAAGGATTTTATTTCTCCTTCACTTATGAAACTGAGTTTGGCTGGATATGAAATTCTGGGTTTAAAATTCTTTTCTTTAAGAACGTTGAATATTGGCCCCCACTCTCTTCTGGCTTGTAGAGTTTCTGCCGAGAGATCTGCTGTTAGTCTGATGGGCTTCCCTTTGTGGGTAACCCGACCTTTCTCTCTGGCTGCCCTTAAGATTTTTTCCTTCATTTCAACTTTGGTGAATCTGGCAATTATGTGTCTTGGAGTTGCTCTTCTGGAGGAGTATCTTTGTGGCGTTCTCTGTATTTCCTGAATTTGAATGTTGGCCTGCCCTACTAGGTTGGGGAAGTTCTCCTGGATGATATCCTGAAGAGTGTTTTCCAACTTGGTTCCATTTTCCCCCTCACTTTCAGGCACCCCAATCAGACGTAGATTTGGTCTTTTTACGTAATCCCATACTTCTTGCAGGCTTTGCTCATTTCTTTTTCTTCTTTTTTCTTTTGGTTTCTCTTCTCGCTTCATTTCATTCATTTGATCTTCAATCGCTGATACTCTTTCTTCCAGTTGATCGAGTCGGTTACTGAAGCTTGTGCATTTGTCACGTATTTCTCGTGTCATGGTTTTCATCTCTGTCATTTCGTTTATGATCTTCTCTGCATTAATGAGTCTAGCTGTCAATTCTTCCACTCTTTTTTCAAGATTTTTAGTTTCTTTGCGCTGGGTACGTAATTCCTCCTTTAGCTCTGAGAAGTTTGATGGACTGAAGCCTTCTTCTCTCCTCTCGTCCAAGTCATTCTCTGACCAGCTTTGATCCGTTGCTGGCGATGGGCTGCGCTCCTTTGCAGGGGGAGATGCGCTCTTATTTTTTGAATTTCCAGCTTTTCTGCCCTGCTTCTTCCCCATCTTTGTGGTTTTATCTGTCTCTGGTCTTTGATGGTGGTGACATACTGATGGGGTTTTGGTATAGGTGTCCTTCCTGTTTGATAGTTTTCCTTCTGACAGTCAGAAGGACTGTCTGCTGGTCTGTTGGAGATTGCTTGAGGTCCACTCCAGACCCTGTTTGCCTGGGTATCAGCAGCAGAGGTTGCCGAAGATAGAATATTGCTGAACAGCGAGTGTACCTGTCTGATTCTTCCTTTGGAAGTTTCCTCTCAGGGGTGTAGTCCACCCTGTGAGGTGTGGGGTGTCAGACTGCCCCTAGTGGGGGATTTCTCCCAGCTAGGCTACTCAGGGGTCAGGGACACACCTGAGCAGGCAGTCTGTCCGTTCTCAGATCTCAACCTCCGCGTTGGGAGATCCCTGGCTCTCCCCAAAGCTGTCAGACAGAGTCGTTCGCGTCTGCACCGGCTCCCGCTACTTCCCCTGTTGGTCTTCAGCTGTGCGCTGTCCCCAGAGGTGGAGACTACAGAGACAGGCAGGCTTCCTTGAGCTGCTGTGAGCTCCACCCAGTTCGAGCTTCCCAGCGGCTTTGTTTACCTACTTAAGCCTCAGCAATGGCGGGCGCCCCTCCCCCAGCCTCGCTGCTGCCTTGCGGATAGATCGCGGCAGACTGCTGTGTTAGCAGTGAGGGAGGCTTCGTGGGCGTGGGACCCTCCCGGCCAGGTGTGGGATATATTCTCCTGGTGTGCCTGTATGCTTACAGCGCAGTATTGGGGTGGGAGTTACCCGATTGTCCAGGTGTTGTGTGTCTCAGTTCCCCTGGCTAGGAAAACGGATCCCCTTCCCCCTTGCGCTTCCAGGTGAGGCGATGCCTCGCCCTGCTTCAGCTCTCGCTGGTCAGGCTGCAGCAGCTGACCAGCACCGATTGTCCGGCACTCCCTAGTGAGATGACCCCAGTACCTCAGTTGAAAATGCAGAAATCACCGGTCTTCTGTGTCGCTCGTGCTGGGAGTTGGAGACTGGAGCTGTTCCTATTCGGCCATCTTGCTCCGCCCCCCCCCTTTTTTTTTTTTTTTTTTTTGAAATAGAGTTGCTCTGTTGCCTAGGATGGAGTGCAATGGTGTGATCTTGGCTCACTGCGACATCCACCTCTTGGGCTCAATTGATCCTCCCACTTCAGACCCACAAGTAGCTGGGACTACAGGCCTGCACCACCACACCTGGCTAATTTTTGCATTTTTTGTAGAGATGGGGTTTCACCTTGTTGCCCAGGCTGGTCTTGAACTCCAGGGCTCAAGCGATCCTCCTGCCTCAGCCTCCCAAAGTGCTAGGATTAGAGGCATGAGTCACTGTATTAGTCCATTTTCACACTGCTATAAAGAATACCTGAGACTGAGTAATTTATAAAGAAAAGAGGTTTAAGTGACTCACAGTTCCTCATGGCTGAGGAGGCCTTAGGAAACTTATAATCATGGCAGAAGACAAAGGGGAAGCAAGGCATGTCTTACATGGTGGCAGGAGAGGGCCAGGGCTGGGGAATGCCAAACATTTTAAAATTATCAGATCTTGTGAGAACTCATTCACTAGCATGAGAACAGCATGAGGGAACTGCCCCCACAATCCAATCACCTCCCACCAGGTCCCTCTCTCTACATGTGGGGATTACAATTCAAGATGAGATTTGGGTGGTGTATTAGTTCATTTTCATGCTGCTAATAAAGACATACCCAAAACTGGGAACAAAAAGAGGTTTAATTGGACTTACATTTCTACACAGCTGGGAGACCTGAGAATCACGGGAGGAGGTGAAAGGCACTTCTTACATGGTGGCGGCAAGAGTAAAATAAGGAAGAAGCAAAAGCAGAAACCCCTGATAAATCCATCAGATCTTATGAGACTTATTCACTATCATGAGAAAAGCATGGGAAAGACCAGCCCTCATGATTCAATTACCTTGCCCTGGGTCCCTCCCACAACACGTGGGAATTCTGGAAGATAAAATTCAAGTTTAAATTTGGGTGGGGACACAGCCAAACTGTATCAGGTGGGGACACAGAGCCAAACCATGTCAGCCACCATGTCCTACCAGCAAATCTTTCCTTAAATGCCAGCTGACTTACTCTTCAGAATAGCTTTCTGTCTCTTTTCTCTTTCATAGCACTTCTTTATACATATATTATACTGCCTTTAGAGTCTCCAAAATTTGCCTTAGGTTTGACTTCCGACTCCAGTTGTTTCCTTCCTCTAGGCCACAATCAAGAGTCTAACATTGTAAATACTGTGCTTAGCTGTACTCTCCTATAGGTGAAGCTGATTGAAGTAATTTCCATTAACTTATGAATGAAACTTACCATTCTTAAAATGTGTTTGCATTTTAATAGCAGCCCCTTAACACAAATTAACCTCTATTTGATAAGATGTGTGAAAGTTACATTTTGTGGGAAGAAAGAGGGTGAATTATTCCTTAACTCTCTGTTTAAAAGAGTTGCTACTCTCAGAGCCTCTGGAGTCTCATCTCCCAGTCACTCCCCAGCACAATGCAATTTTGCTTTTCTTCCTGAAGCTAATCACTCTGAAAAATTTTTTAGGTTAAATTCACTGGACATATTTTAGTCATCTCTCTTAACCAATCTGTACACTCTACATCTTGAAATGTTATGTTTCCTGACAGGAGACTTAGTTTTCCTTCTCTCTTTTCTAGATGCTCCTTCTGAAGTTCCTGTCATGGGATCACCTCTGTGCTTGCCTCTAAACATCAGTGTTCCATCCTCAGCTTTGAGTGCTCACTGTGCACACTCACCAGAGGCTATGACCCTACTCCCATGGCTTTAGTTACTGTTCATTCATTCATCTATTCAATACTTTTTTATTTTTGAGACCGAATCTCATTCTCTTACCCAGGCTTGAGTGCAGTGGCGCAATCTCGGCTCATTGCAACCTCCTCCTCCCAGGTTCAAGTGATTATCCTGCCTCAGCTTCCCAAGTAGCTGGAGTTACAGGGGCCTGCCACCACGCCTGGCTATTATTATTATTTTTTTTTGTATTTTTAGTAGAGATGGGGTTTCACCGTATTGGACAGGCTGGTCTCAAACTCCTGACCTCAGGTGATAGCCTATTTGAATGTCTCTCAGGCATGAGAAATAAAAATAGAATTCTAAGTCTCCAATCTGGACTGAACAGACTCCCTCTTGGCAAAGGGGACCCCAGAGAAACCTTGAAAACTTTCTCGGCCATGATGGGATGGGAAGTCAGACATACCTTGTTGTACTTCCTCCTGTGCTAACTGCCGTTAGGCTTTCTTCCCTTAGGACTAAACAGAAACTAGTCCTTTCAAAAGACTCCACCCTTGATTTCAACCAACAGCCTGAACCCTGCCTCTCTTGCAGTTTCAAAAAAACCACCAATCAGCATTTCTTCCTTATAAGAGCTCACCAACCATGGAGTGGTTTGGCCAGTCTGTGGAGAATGCACAGTGAGGGCTTTTGTGTCCTCTGCTTCACTTTTTGACATCAGGAGGCCTAAAACTCCACTTTCAGATAACGCTAATGCCGCCATTTTTGGAACATGGGTCCCATGAAGAAGCATGAAGCTCAGTTACACATGCACATATTTATCCTCTCATAAATACTCAGGACTCCTCCTATAGCTTATTGAATACTGTATATTTGGCTACCCTTTTCAGCATAAATTCCTGTCCTATTCTTCTAACCTTTAAAGTGCCTGTTTCTGGCTTCTGGCTGGAGGTTATGCTTCAAAGCCTCTCACAATGACCACCCTGCAGGCTGCAATTTTTTATGAGAAATAAAGTTCTCCTTTCCAAATTTATGAGCCTTGCCATTCTTCAGTTGACAGGCACCTGAAACTTAGTATGTCTGTATTAGTCTGTTTTGACACTGCTATAAAAACATACCTGAGACTGTAATTTATAAAGGAAATTTATAAAGGAAAGAGGTTTAATTAGCTCACTGTTGGAAGGCGAGACAGGCACTTTCTTCACAAGGTAGCAGGAGAGAGAAAAGCATGCAAGAGCAGGGAAAACTGCCTTATAAAACCATCAGATTTTGTGAGAACTCACTATCGTGAGAAGAACATAGGGGAAACCACCCCCATAATCGAATCACTTCCCTCCCTCAACACATGGGGATTACAGGTCCCTCCCGCAACACGTGGGTATTACAATTCAATATGAGATTTGGGTGGGGACACAGAGCCAAACCATATCAACGTCCAAGACTGAACTTCTTTACCTGCTCCTTCCTTCCTTCCTTCCTTCCTTCCTTCCTTCCTTCCTTCCTTCCTTCTTTCCTTCCTTCCTTCCTACCTTCCTTCCTTCCTCCTTCCTTCCTTCCTTTCTCTTTTTCTTTCTTTTTCTTACTTTCTTTCTTGCTTTCTTGCTTTTGTTCTTTCTTTCCTTTCTTTCTTTTCCTTTTTTCTCTCCCTCCCTCCCTTCATTCCTTCCTTCCTTCCTTCCTTCCTTCTTTCCTTCTTTCTTATTTTTGTAAATGGAACCCACCAGCTATCTCCCAATACAGAAATGTGTGCATTTGTCGTATTCTATCCACCATCTTTTAAATGGCTTTTATATTTGGGGAAAATTCCTACATTTTGAGTAACCCCTTCTCACTCATGTAGAAATCAGAACTTAAATTCCCCAGCCTCATTTGCAGCTAGGATACAGGCATGCTGACTAGATATCCTTGTGCAAGGCTAAATTTGGAAGTGAGCAATGTGAATAAGCAAGCTCTGCATGAGATTTCTGTCCTGTTGGCAGAGTTTTCAGGCACAGAGTGGTTCAAGACCTAATGCAGAAATGGTATCAGTGGCAGTAGCAGTTTTAGTAAAACCAAATTGCTGATATTTTGGGCTCAACAGCAGCAGCAGCAGTAACAGCAGCAGCAGCAGCAGCAGCAGCATTTGGATTCATTTACTGAAATAGGGAACACCAGTGACAAATTCCTGATTTGGATAGTTTTGTGGCATGTTTTGGGTATGGTTTCTGAGAGCTGTGCCTTGAATGTTTCTCCAGCTATCCTAATAATTCTGTGAGTTACTTAATGTCTTTTAATAAATCAATTTTTGCTTGAATCAGTCAGAATGAAATCTACTGTTTTCAACAAAGAACACTAATTGACAGAGGAATTGTCCTCAGCTTCCCCCTCAACCAACAGAATTTACAAAACTTGACTTTTTTGACCCTTACTTACACTTTCTTAGTAGGCCACATCATCTGTTACTTAGATTACTTTGGCACTGTCCTATTTGGCCCCCCACCTCTAGTTTTGACCTCTCTACTGTAGTATGCAGAGCGATCTATCTTTCTAAAATGCAAATCTCAACCCATCACTCTTAGGTTTAAGGTCTTTCAGTGGCTTACAAATGCCCTCAAGATAAAGTTTAGGATCAAGTCCACATTCCTTCTTATAGGCTCTCAGGATCTAGTCCTGGTTGACTTTTCCAGCTCATGTTTCCAGCCTGCCTCTCACACCTAATGTTGCAATTATGTTTTTTGGCTTATGCTGGACCCGCAGCAACAGGATCCTGTGGGATCCTGTTAGAAATGCAGAATCTGGGCCGGGCGCGGTGGCTCACACCTGTAATTCCAGCACTTTGGGAGGCCGAGGCGGGTGGATCACGAGGTCAGGAGATCGAGACCATCCTGGCTAAAATGGTGAAACCCCATCTCTACTAAAAATACTAAAAGTTAGCCGGGCGTGGTGGCAGGTGCCTGTAGTCCCAGCTACTCAGGAGGCTGAGGCAGGTGAATGGCGTGAACCTGGGAGGCGGAGCTTGCAGTGAGCCAAGATTGTGCCACTGTACTCCAGCCTGGGTGACATATAGCAAGACTCCATCTCAAAAGAAAAAAAAAAGAAATGCAGAATCTGGCCAGGAGTGGTGGCTCATGCCTATAATCCCAGTACTTTGGGAGGCCGAGGCAGGTGGGTCATAAGGTCAGAAGTTCAAGACCAGCTTGGCCAAGATGGTGAAACCCCGTCTCTCCTAAAAATACAAAAATTAGCCGGGTGTGGTGGCAGCCATCTGTAATCCCATATACCTGGGAGGCTGAGGCAGAAAATTGCTTGAACCTGGGAGGCAGAGGTTGCAGTGAGTGGAGATGACACCACTGCATTCCAGCCTGGATGACAGAGCAAGACTCTGTCTCAAAAAAAAAAAAAAAAAAAGAAATGCAGAATCTGACTTACTGAAGTCAGATTTACTCCAGGTTTACTGAATCAAATCAGCATTTTGACAAGATTATTAGGTGATTCATTTGCATATTGAGGTTTGGGTAGTGCTACTTTATAGCAATGTCCTCTCTTGCCCTCCAGGGCTTTTACACATTCTGCTTCCTCTCTTTGAAGGAACTCTCCTCCTCTTCTTATAGGCCTAACACTCTTCTACAGGACTCAGGCCCTTATCCAGGAAAATTTTTTGACTGGTGAAGGCTGGAACTACCATTCTACTCCTTTTTCTTTCCTACTAAACTGGAGTTTTCTA
Organism: Rhinopithecus roxellana; assembly: GCF_007565055.1. Lineage (NCBI taxonomy): Eukaryota > Metazoa > Chordata > Mammalia > Primates > Cercopithecidae > Rhinopithecus > Rhinopithecus roxellana. The sequence goes on along the minus strand of NC_044553.1, from coordinate 52,258,960 downwards.
ACCTAATTGTACTTTAGACTTAATCTGAGAATAAAAATATACTGGCCGGGTACAGTGGCTCACACCTGTAGTTCCAGCATTTTGGGAAGCCAACGTGGGTGGATTGCTTGAGGTCAGGAGTTCGAGACCAGCCTGGCCAACATGACAAAAGCCTGTCTCTACTAAAAATACAAAAATTAGCTGGGCATGGCGGCACACGCCTATAATCCCAGCTACTATGGAGGCAAAGGCACGAGAATTGCTTGAACCCGGGAGGCAGAGGTTGCAGTGAGCCAAGATCATGTCACTGCACCTCAGCTGGGCGACAGTGAGACTGTCTCAATAAACAAACAAACAAAAATACTGGTTCCTGGGTCCTGCTTCTAGAGATTTTAGTTTTAATTGGTTTGGGTAAGGCCTAGAAACTGGCATTTAAAAAAAATATCTCAGATGATTATGATGTAGAACCAAATTCGGAAGCACTGCACTAGACTTCAAGCTTCTTTAGGACAGGGATTGTGTCAGATTCACTCTTGTTTCCCCAGAGCCTACCACAGTGCCAGGTACATACACTATACTGGTAAATGATTGTGGCCCCTAATTTCTCAGGGATATGGAATCAGATCTGTGTTGTACACAGCATTCTCTTATACCCTCACCCCTCTCACACATGTTAGCATCTGAGCATCCTTCTCATCAAAGCAAAGAGCTACTTCTTGAGGAAAGAACTTAGAGTGGCATTTAAAATGCATCACTAATCACCCTTGTATTTTGTTCTTAAACCAGTTTGATACCGATATAGTGAAGCTGCTTTATGTAATCGGGTGCTGATAGATGCATTGTTTTGAAACACTGTCTCTATGTACCAGTTCCACAGAGCAAAACCACTAACTCTTTGTTTATAAACCTCTTGAGTCCTGAGAATTAAAAATAGTGAGGAGGTTGATGAGATCAATGCAATTATAATGAATAGATTTTTAAAAATTAACCAGCTTTCTGGGAGGTTAAAAATACACTTGGGAATAATTTCCTTAATTATACCCTATTTTCTTACATTTAAAGTGACTTCTTTAAAAAAAAAACTCTTAATATCTTATATTTATACAGTGCTTTACATGTTGAAATTGTGCAAACTCAACTTTTATTAAATATCTTTTATTATTAATTGTGTATAATGCTATAGAAATGAAATACTGTAGTTGAGAGGACTCTTTCTGTCCCTGAGGTGTTTACAATTTATAGAAAGATGGAACAAAATATTTCAAAGAGCCCCCAACCTAGGTCTCATGAAAAAGACAATTTAAAGCATACATACATAGCTGTAAGGAATGACAACATATGGCTTACAAACACCACAAAATCCATGCTTTCCAGGGCATGTTCCTTGTTTATTATCGTAGCAGGCCTGAGGAGGTAGACAAAAGGCACTCTCTGTAGTTGCTAGATTTCCAAAATCTAAATCTTGTTTCAAAGAATCCTATGTTCCATTCAATAATTTTCTTTCCTAAATCCTGCATCATAAAACTTCAGTGGGCTTGTCAGGACCTGGGATGGTGTGGGGTGGAAAAAAAGCACCATACCTTTCTCATTACAGCTCTACTCAGAGCCACAGCCTGATCATCAATTCACATCTCCCTTTCCAAAAAAGAAAAAAAAAAAACTGTTCAAGCTTCAAAAGCTTGAAATAGGACCAGCAATTAAAGTTTTCATCTACCTAAAGTTTTTTTGTCATTCCAAGTAAGAGAGACCAAGCCCCCAGTTGCCCAGGGGAGCCCTGATACCATGTTAATTAGCAGGATTTCTAGGACATCAAACTACTTTACTTTCTCTATAAAAAGTTAGTCATAAAGATTAATTTTCTTCTTTCTGTATCTCCTTGTAATTAATGTCATACATTTTGAGGATTTCTGCATAGGCTATATGCTTATGGTTTGGAATGGTTTGCACAAAGCATGCTGGTATATTCAGGAACTGAGTGTGGGATGTGACCTAAATATCTCCATGCTGTATCAGTTGAACTAACTAGATAGTTCAGTTGATTTGGAATAGACAGGACTCCCTACTGATTGACATGTATTGATTGATTGATAGAATTAACTAAATACAAAGATAATAGGTGAGTGATACTATATGGTTCTACATAACTTAGGTACTGGCACTTAGTACACAAAACTTGAAGCATAACCTGAAAATCAGAGAATACAAATTAATATTGTTATTGCATTTATAAAATTAAGTCTACCACAACAGGCAGATTCTTGAACATTATTTTAGCCCCAAATTTTGGAGATAGCTTACTCTATAAATACTAGAAAAAGACACTTAAGATGCTTTAATAATTAAAACCCTAAAGTAGAAATGTCTTTATACTTTAACATGGGTGTAACAAAATGAGTACCTTGCCACTTCCATGTTAAGTTTTATCCATACCAGTTAAATAATTCAGTTGTTACTAAGTAATGAGGGAGCTCTGTCCAAATGTCTGTGTGTTAGAAGATTCTGTAACAGAAAATTCAAATCCATGGATACTATTGATATTTGGCAACTGATATTCCTAGCTTCAAAAATCAAAAGTTTTAGCTGGACATGATGGTGTGTGCCTGTAGTCCCAGGTACTCCAGAGGCTGAGGCAAGAAGATTGATTCAACCTATCAGAATGACTATACTGTAATCAAAAGAAGAAAAATAACAAGTGTTGGCACAGGTGTGGAGAAACGAAAACCTTTATACATTGCTGGTGGGAATGTAACATGGTGCAAATTGAAAAGCTTTATGATTTCTCAAAAAGTTAAACATAAAATTACCATTTGACCTGGTAATTCCACTCTTATATATATATTTACAATAATTGAAAACAAGGACTGACACAAATACTTATATACAAATGTTAATAGTAGCTTTATTCACAATAATAGTAACTTTATTGACAATAGTCAAAAGGTAGAAACAACACAACAGATGGCTGGATTTAAAAATGATGGTATAATCATTCTCAGCAAACTATCGCAAGAACAGAAAACCAAACACCAAAAACACCAAAAACATGTTCTCACTCATAGGTGGGAATTGAACAATGAGATCACTTGGACACAGGAAGGGGAACATCACACACCGGGTCCTATTGTGGGGAGTGGGGAGGGGGGAGGGATAGCATTAGGAGATATACCTAATGTAAATGACGAGTTAATGGGTGCAGCACACCAACATGGCACATGTATACATATGTAATAAACCTGCAGGTTGTGCACATGTACCCTTGAACATAAAGTATAATAAAAAAAAGATGGTATATACGTACAATAAAATATAATTGAGCTGTAAAAAGGGAATGAAGTTCTGATACCTGTAACAACACAGATGAACCTTGAAAACATTTTGCTGAGTGAGGTAAGTCAGACACAAAAGGGTAAATACTGTATAATTTCACATATGTGAAATATCTAGAATAGGCAAATTCACAGAGACAGAAAATAGTTTGGAGATTACTAGGGACTAGGGGAAGGAGGAATAGGGAGTTACTACTTAATGGGCACAGAATTTGTCCTTGGAATGATGAAAAATTTTGGAAATCGATGGTGGTGATGGTTGTACAATGTCGTGAATATAATTAATGTCACTGAAATGTTCACTAAAAATGGTGAAAATGATAAATCTTATGTTACACATATTTTTCCACAATAAAAAGTGAGTCAAAACAATCACAGGCCCAGCACAGTGGCTCATGCCTATAATCCCAACAATTTGGGAGGTTGAGGCGAGTGGATCACTTGGCACCAGGATTTGGGACCAGACTGGCCAATATGGTGAAACCCTGTCTCTACTAAAAATACAAAAAATTAGCTGAGCATGGCTGGGCGCGCTGGCTCACGCCTGTAATCCCAGCACTTTGGGAGGCAGAGGCAGGCGGTCACGAAGTCAGGAGATCAAGACCATCCTGGCTAACACAGCAAAACCCTGTCTCTACTTAAAATACAAAAAATTAGCCAGGTGTGGTGGCAGGCGCCTGTAGTCCCAGGTACTTGGGAAGATGAGGCAGGAGAATGGCATGAATCCAGGAGGTGGAGCTTGCAGTGAGCCGAGATCACGCCACTGTACTCCAGCCTGGGCGACAGAGCGAGACTCCATCTCAAAAAAAGAAAAAAAAAAAAAAAAATTAGCTGGGCATGGTGGTGTACATCTGTAGTCCCAGCTACTTGGGGGGCTGAGGCACAAGAATCACTTGAACCTGGGAGGTGGAGTTTGCAGTGAACCTAGATTGCACCACTGAACTCCAGCCTGGACAACAGAGTGAGACTCTACCTCAAAAAAAAAAAAAAAAAAAAAAAAAAAAAATCACATTTGAAACATGATCTTGCAAATTGCTTGTTTTCTTGCAGCACTTTTATTGCTCAGAGATCTAACGATAGTGCGGCCTAGTTATCTCTCTACTATAGGGACTATAGCATACAAAGGCAGAAGTTATATCTCTGTTGGTATAATTGAGCAAGTGCGTGTTTGCTTAAGCATCTGGAAATTAAATTAAGGCTTCTGAGTTTAGGTTTTGCGCCCTTTCTGCAGAAGAATCTTCACTAAATGTTGACTCAAACAGAGCAAGAATGGACTTCTTGAAGACCTTTTTGAAGTTCTCCCCAGTAAATAAGTAGAGTGTGGGAGAAAAGATAGTATTGAAAGAAGTGGTTAGCACTGTAAGTATCAGAGTAAACTCTAAAAGTAGTGACTGGTTCTTAGTGAGAAGTAAACCCTGGTGTATATGATAGGGCATCCAACACACAAAGAAAGAGACAATGGCAGTCACCATAACTTTGAAGGGCTTGCTGGATTTAAACAGGCCCCTCTCTTTCACCTTACTGGCTACTCTTTCATAACAAAAGATGATGATGAAGAAAGGCAGAAGAAAGCCCAGGAAGAAGCGGCTGATGAAACAGGCTACATGAATCCACTGCCTTAATGCTTGCATCTCCTTGCTTTCCCAGTTAGTAGACACAGCATAGTTATTTCGGCAAGTCACCTTTCCTTCACGGTCATGATGTGTCTCTCTGAAAATCAAATACGGGATGCTGAAGGCAGCGGCTGAGATCCAGACTCCTAGGACAATGCTGGAAGCCCAGCGTGGGGTTCGGTGCTGCTGGGACCACACTGGGTGAAGAGTGAGAAGGTAACGATCAAGACTGATGGCCGAAAGGAAGAAAACAGAGGTGAACATCCCCAGAGACAAAGTGCCATTGAAGACCTTGCACAAGGCAGTTCCAAAGTTCCAGTGATTGTCCTGAAGTTGGGAGGTGGCCATAAATGGTAGAATCAATGTTGAAATAAAATATGAGAGAATGAGATGAAAATATAAGAGAGTATTGACAGTCTGTTTCATCTTGAATCTTAGCACCCATAGATAGAGGCCATTGGTGATGATACCAATTATAGATGAAACGTACAAAGAAAGGGCAATAATCATTTTTGATGCAGGAGCTAGAAACTGAGTGCTGTTTCTTACTAAAGTAGAGGCATTGATCAGGTAATCAGTAGAATTGATCAGATCCATAATGACCTGTGGAGTGAGAAACAGTGCAAATAACAAGAAAAAAGCACAAGAAAAGGTTAAACGTAAAAATTTAAAGAGTAATTTTTTACATAGTCATAGGTCTAGTCCAAATGATAATATTTTAACAGCGGTAAGCAAAATATTTCTGCAAATCAAATATTTTTCTAAGGTCTATACTTTTATGTTTTAATGAAGAATTAACATCAGATGAATCTGAGCATCAAAAGTAGAAATATACAGATGAAATGAAATAAATGTGAAAAAGAAGTAAATATTGGGACATTTTGACAATTGTTAAATAATTAGGTAGTTAAAAATCTATTTTTTTTTTTTCTGGTCTGTCACCCAGGCTGGAGTGCGGTGGAGTGATCACAGCTCACTCAGCCTTGACCTCCTGGGCTCAAGGAATCCTCCTGCCTCAGCCTCCTGAGGAGTTGGGACTACAGGTGCACAATAGCAGGCTGGCTATTTTTTTTTTTTTGTAGAGACGGGGTCTCACTATGTTGCTCAGCCAGGTCTTGAACTTCTGGACTCAAGCGATTCTCCTACTTGGCCTCCCAAAGTGTTGAGATGACAGGTGTGAGGCACTGCACATGGTCAAAAATCTTCTACTTGGATATTAAGCAGAAGTCTGACCCTTTTTAATGGGCAAAACTTGAATAAGACAATGTAGAATAAGTCTTATTTGACTTGGTGAGGGCAAAAGTTGCTAATGAAATGAACTTGAATAACAAAAATAATAGCAATGTGGCAAATTAGTACTCATGGGTTTTATAATTAGATTTCTCTTATGAGCTAATTATATATAGTAAATACTATTATCTCGTATTCTAATACTCAGCACATAATGGTGAGAACTAATATTCATATGGGAGTTGTTAGCCACCACAAGATTGTGAAGTATCTTCAGAAACATCAACAAAAGTGGGAAGTGTATTGTAATAATGTAGTAATTTTTTTTTTTTTTTTTTTTTTTTTTTTTTTTTTTTTGAGACAGAGTCTTGCTCTGTCACCCAGGCTGGAGTGCAGTAGCATGATCTTGGCTTACTGCAACCTCTGCCTCCTGGGTTCAATCTATTCTTCTTCCTCAGCCTCCTGAGTAGCTGGGATTACAGACACTCGCCACCATGCCCAGCGAAGTTTTGTATTTTTGGTAGAGACAGTGTTCCACCGTGTTGGCCAGGCTGATCTCAAACTCCTGACTTCAGGTAATCCATCCACTTCGGTCTCCTAAAATGCTGGGATTACAGGTGTGAGCCACCGTGCCTGGCCAGATGTAGTAATATTAATAATTCATTCTTGAGGAGGGGACAAAAAGGAGAAAAGTCACCAAACTCATGTTTATCCAATATTTGTGGTATGCCAGGAGCTTTCTATAAAAATCACTTCTGTCTGGGCACGGTGGCTCACGCCTCTCATCCCAGCACTTTGAGAGGCCAAGGCAGGCAGATCACGAGGTCAGCAGATTGAGACCATCCTGGCCAACATGGCGAAACCCCATCTCTACTAAAAATACAAAAATTAGTTGGGCATGGTGGCGCGCGCTTGTAATCCCAGCTACTCGGGAGACTGAGGCAGGATGATCACTTGAACCCGGGAGGTGGAGGGTGCAGTGAGCCGAGATCATGCCACTGCATTCCAGCCTGGGCGACAGAGTGACTCCATCTCAATAAATAAATAAATAAATAAATAAATAAATAAAATCATTTCTGTTTTTCCTCGCAAAGCCTGTGAAGCAAATCTTTAAACAGAGGGGAAAGTGAGGCTTCGTTGGGTTACATGGCTTATCCATCAGTATTTTCCACCATGCCTCCATTGTACCAGGTGGGAAACTCTACTACTGTTTTATATTACTTCTCTGAAACTTGGTAATTCATATGTAGTGATTTTAATAATGCTCCATGAATCAGTGTTTGATTATCTAAAATATACAATTCCTTGGATAATGGATCCCATGGTATCAAAAATATAAACCTGAGAATATTTAGGAAAATAGCTATTATAACAGAGTCATATCAGCAAATTGGTTTTAGATAAATTGGATAAAGCAATGGAAATTACTAATGATGCTTTTTTCCCCACTAAACAAAAACATTCTAAGAATATATACAGATAAGTAAGATAATTGCTATTTATTGTATTTTTATTTATTTTTTAGAGACAGGCTGGAGTGCAGTGGGACGATCCTAGCTCACTGCAGCCTGGAACTCTTGGGCTTCATCAATGCTCCTGCCTCAGACTCCAGATAACTGGGATCACAGGTGTGCAGCACCACATTTGGCTAATTTTAAAATTCTTTGTAGAGAAAAGGGTCTTGCTGTGATGCCCAGGCTGGTGTTGAACTCCTGGCCTAAAGTGATCCTCCCACCTCAGCCTCCCAAAGTGCTAGGATTAAAGGCATGAGCTGCTGTGCCCAGCCATAATTGCTATTTAAAATCACAACTTCCTAAGTTAATTCTGCCTTCTAAGGGAATTGCAAAATTTTTCTCTAAAGTAGAAAAATGATTTTTCAGGAAAATACCTTAGTAGTCTTCTTTGGGAATAAAAAGTAGAGTCTGAAGGGTATGAAATGGACAGGCAACGGCAAATCAAAGAATGGGAACTTGAGAGAGAAGCTTTGTGAAGGCCCTGGGACCTTAAGAAGAGGGTGGACGGCAAGGATGACTTTAAGACACGCAGCACAGAAAAAAACTCAACAGGAGTTTAGGAGTCCTAAAGAGGAGAAAGGGTCAATGAAGTATTTTGAGAAGCAGAAATGACACAGGGGATTTAAAAATAGGAATGTCTAATAATTACAATCTATTTGCTATGCTTTGATATGGTATAGTGTCCCTTTTCCCCATCAACCCTCAGCTGTCTTGTGCTGGTGGTGGTTCTGGGGAATCAAAGTCTCTGTGGTGTTTTTATCCATGGAGTTTGTGTGTAGAGGTGTGCCTGTGATCAGTGTATGTGTATCTCAGTGTATTTGTGTGGTCTCTGTGTATGTATGTGTCTGTGGTCTTTGTGTTTTTCTGTGGAATGTGTGTATGTGTGTCTGTGTTGTGTGTGTGTAGTCTCTTTATGTGTGTGCATGTGAGAAACTAGATACCTGAATTATAGGAAAGATTTTTTTTTTAATTGTGCATCTGAGCTCTAGAAGGACGTCTGAAAGTAATGTAGAACATGGGCAAAACCATAGTACAACTTTTCTGATCAATGTTGGTAGTGATTCTGAATATCATATAAAGTTTCCTAGGAATTCTGATTTGTTGCATATAACCAGGAGATTTCTTCATCCTTAAACACCTTTAAAATGATTTTAAAGTACTTGAGAATAAATAAATGGGGCAGATCTCAGACTCTGGCATCCCACAGACCTGGGTTTGTATCCTACCTCTACCACTTACCAGCTCTGCACGTTTAGACTTAACTTGTTGAGCCTTTTTCTCCTGCTAAGCCCCTCAGTTTTTTTTTTTGTTTGTTTGTTTTTCAGACCGAGTCTCGCTCTGTCTCCCAGGCTGAAGTGCAGTGGCGCAATCCTGGTTCACTGCAACCTCTGCCTCCTGGGTTCAAGCGATTCTCCTGCCTCAGCCTCCTCAGTAGCTGGGACTATAGGCACCTGCTACCATGCCTGGCTAATTTTTGTATTTTTAGTAGAGACAGGGTTTCACCATATTGGCCAGGCTGGTCTGAAACTCCTGACCTTGTGATCTGCCCACCTCGGCCTCCCAAAGTGCTGGGATTACAGGCGTGAGCCACCGCGCCCAGCCACAAGTGGCTTTCAGGAAGACCCCACCTCCACTTGGGAACACTGAGCTGCAGGCGCAGGGGAAGGCCACAGGAGCCTCGGGAAGCTGATGTGCAATAAGCCTAGAGGCTCAATTCAGATCATAGCTCTAGGAGAAACCTGCTAGTCCAGAGAATCTTACCTCGGAGCTGTATCTTTATGCCAGATTGGTCTTGAGCAGGCCAAAGTGACTCTACACCATCAATCTTCTCACTAGGAACAGAGTGAACAAAATCAATGCCACTTTGCCTTCATTTCATATGTCTTTCTTCTTGCTGATGCTACTCCCCAAGCTTGAACTTACTATTATTTAAATACTCAGTGAGGTCTTTTCCTCTTTTTGGTTCCTTTTTTCTGTGGAATTTACTGCTATAGAGATATTAGAGAAATGAGTACTTCTTCAAATCATTTCTCCATTTTGAGGGACATTAAAAAATATCTGTAAGTGACCAAGTGCAGTGACTCACACCTGTCCCAGTGCTTTTGGGAGGCTGAGGCAGGAGGATAACTTGAAACCAGGAGTTAGAGACCAAAATAAAAAAAAAAAATAGCCAGGCCTGGTGGTGCACATCTGTAGCACTAGCTACTTGGGAGGAGAGGCTGAGGCAGGAGGATCACTTGAGCCCAGGAGTTCGAGGCTGCAGTGTTCTATGATCATGGTGGTGAATAGCCACCATACTCCAGCCTGGGCAACAGAGCGAGACCATGCCTCTCAAAAGAGACAGAAAGAGAGACAGACAGAGAGCGAGAGCGAGAGAGAGAGAGAGAGAGAGAGAGAGAGAGAGAGAGAGAGAGAGAGAGAATTGCATAGGCTAAGTCATTTCATTTAAAAGGCTAATAAGCTTGTTTCAGGTGTTAATTCCCTTCTCGTATTGGGACATCCCCCCAGGCACCCATTCTGCCTCAACTCTAGGGTGTTTGTTAGGATATGGATGGATGGTGTTGGGTACATAAGGAGGTGGTAAATATCAGGCAGGGACCAAAATAAACTCTGGAAATGAGCTACCTAATCTTGCTGGAGAGAATATGGTTAGAAGGAAAAACTTAAATACTGAGTTTCACATTAAAATGGAATTTATGAGGACAGGCCAGAGATTTGTATTATTCAGTTCAGGATGGTGAAGACTGACAGGCAGAACAATCTGCATCTGTATGATGGTTGTAGAATGGTTGGAAAAAACCAGAATTGGTGACTACATCCTAGAAGATGATCTCTTTGTAAGGAATCTTCCAACACAGGTAATGGATTTATGAACCATTGCTGACTGAGCTCTACATTTTCTATGCTCCTCTCTCTAATCCATCTCTGAAATTTTTTTGGATCCCCCTCTGTGCTGACCTCAGTGTCCTGATTTTTTTCTTGCTTGCTTTCCTCTTCATCTCTTCATTACCAATGGAGAAAATACATCAAAACCGCCGTGCAGCGTTGGTTGTCAAGAGTTTAGGAGTCAAAACCATTACCCAGTCTTTGTTAGACTTAGAATTTTATAGCTTTCACTGCTAGATTGTAGCCTTATTAAAAATAGGCTTAAATTTCAGTTCTTAATTCATTTGTGGCTATGACCTTCAACCTAATAACGGATCTTTGCAGGTTAAGGATAAGTTTTCAAACCTGCTACTATGTTTTAAAAGGGATTTTAAAAGGGATTTTAAAAGGAATTGTGACAGGCTTTCATACCCTTGGGGTTAATTCACAGATTTGGAAGCAATCTGAGACATTATTTGATTCAAATCCACTAATTCTGAAGTTTAGCAAACTGAGACTCAGAGAAGTTAAATGAATTACAAAAGATTTTCACCAAGAAAAGCTAAGGGCTCCTTCTTATGCTATCTTTTCAATTAAAAAAAGGAATTTGGACCAGGTTTTTCCTCTTCTCCCCTCACTCTATGTTTCTCATTTCTGTAATTTCTAAAATTCATAAATAAATATATTAGAGATTAGTGCTTAACTTTTCTCCTCAAATATGTACTAGGGCTAGTACCACCATTAGATAGCGTAAAATTTGATTATTGTATAACTCTCCTCAGAAATACTCTTAATAGTGAGTATTTTCCTCCCATAGGTGATTAAACCAATGATATTAACAATGTTAGGAAATACACAGAGTGTATTTGAGGAAGTAATTCTCTTCTGTGGCTTTAGTAATGTGGCTTCTTTCAGTTTACTTTTCATATTTCGAATCAAGTCAGGTGATTTCAAAAAAGAACTTACAGAAATGGAAAGAGTTTTATGTTGTTTTGATATAACCACCATTTGAAATACATAGAAATGCAGAAGCAGATGGTACTGCTGAATCAAATGTGTGAAAGGCTAGTAACTCATAGATGCATATAATTTTTAGAGTTGGAAGAGACCAAGGAGTTAATTTCATCTAACTCCCGTTCTGTAAGTATTTCAGATGACTGCAGTTGTATAAGCTATTTCTTTATGAATATGATTTGTCTGCTTATAGATGTTATGCCTGTGTGACTGTCTTTAGTATACCTGAGTGTTTATGCTTGCAAAAATATGTATGTTACTATTGCCTATTTTATTGTGTAAAGTGGCCCATAAAGTGATCTGTTGTTTTTGTTTGTTTGTTTTGTTGTTGTTCTTTTTAAGAGACAATGTCTGTCTCTATCATCCAGGCTGGAGTGTGGTGGAGTGATCACGACTGACTGCAGTCTCGACCTCCCAAGCTTAAGTGATCCTCCCACTTCAGCCTCCCCAAGTTACTGGGACTACAGGCATATGGCACTGCACTGGGCTATTTTTTAATTTTTTGTAGAGACGAGGTTTCACTATCTTGCCCAGGCTGATATTGAACTCCTGGACTCAAGTGATCCTCCTGCCTTGGCCTCCCAAAGTGCTGGGATTACAGGCATGAGCCACTTCACCTGGCCAATATGTTTCTCAAATAAATCTTTTAAAAATGTAAATACATTTAAAGAACTTAAAAAAAATTTTTTTAGAATTTTTTTCAGAATTTTGATCTTTTGGGATTTCAACACTTGGGATTGTGGCCCAAACCCCTATAGGTAAGGGTTTAGCACAGTACCTGGCACATGGTATGTGTTAAATATATGATAGCTAATGCCAGGTGGGGTGTCAGAGCCTTGCCATGGAGAGTGATTGGCTTGAGGGTGGTAAAAAGAATTTACCAACAAAAGTATAGGTTTGAAAAGGAAAGTTGTATTAGATGGAAAGAACACTGTAGCAGAGTGCAATGGGTGGGTGCTTCAGCAAGAGAGGACTGAGGGTGCTGCACTGGATTTTCCTTAGGGGTATTTATGGACCTTCAAGCAGGAGCTTAAGGGTAATTTGGACCATATTAGTCACACAGGTCATGATAAATGATTACATTTGTAGACATTTTGGTGCCGTGACATCAGTAAGAATTGTACAATGAGTTTTGACATACATGCAGTCTGAAGATCCATAGAAATTCTAGTTACTTAAAAGTTTTTGGGAAAGAAGCCTGGTACCAGATGCCAGCTTTAGATAGGAAGGACATCTAATTACTTCTGAATTCCTCAGATAAGGAGTTTTGCCTCCAGATGGTCTGCTTGCTGACCACCAGGAGATCTTTGCTCTCCTCAGCTAACATTAGTATTATGGAAGTTGTAGTAGAGGACACCAGCAAGTCCAGTGGGCTGGAGCAAATCTCTGAGCAATGCAATTCAAGAAACATTCATTGAGAATCTATTGTATGTAAGACAGTATTTGAGACTGGGGAAAATAAAGTAAGTAATTCAAAATAATTGCCCTTAATGTTTGTAGTTATTAAAGATGATACCTGAACTCAATAGCTTAGGGATGTTGGGGAGGGCATATTCTGGGTCTTGGAAACAGTATGCTTAAAGGCAAAGCTGAAGAGAGCAATGCTTCATTTGTCTGGCCTGATCCTGTACTTTTCAAGGTCAGTTCTCACTACCCTCCATATTCCAGCATAGTGAGAGTGACAATGCAGGTATCACTCCAGTGGTTTCTAGCCTGGCTGAAGTCACACTCACCTGGAAATCTTTAAAAACATACAAGGCGTTCCTGAGATTTCATTCATGCAATCTTTACCAAGTATTTATTGTATTTGAAGCACTATTCTTGCCACTGGGGAGAGACAGCGATAAGAGTTGTGTTCTTATGGAGCTTACATGCTAGCGGGGAGAAGTGAGCATTAAACCAGTATAGAGCCGGATGTGGTGGCTCATGCCTGTAATCCCAGCACTTTGGGAGGCCGAGGAGGGTGGATCACCTGACGTCAGGAGTTTGAGATCAGCCTGGCCAACATAGTGAAACCCCTTCTCTACTGAAATTACCAAAAAAAAAAAAAAATTAACTGGATGTGATGGCGGGTGCCATCAGGAGGCTGAGGCAGGAGAATTGTTTGAACCCGGGAGGCAGAGGTTGCAGTGAGTCAAGAGCACACCATTGCACTCCAGCCTGGGCAACAAGAGCGAAATTCCATCTCAAAAACAAAACAAAACAAAAAACAAAAACAGTAAATAAACACATAAAGAAGAGAAACATCAGCTAGCACTACAGTGCTATGCAGAATATTAAAACATAGAAATGTGAGATCATCATGGCAGATGGGAGGCAGGCCTAGATTGCGGCTCTAACTCGGATGGACAGAGCAGTGTGTGGAGGCTCACATCATGAATTTTAGCTCCAGAACGACTGCAAGAACAAAGCAGGAATCCCAAGAGAACCCACAGACCCTCTGAAAGAAGCAGACTGCTCCTGCAGGACCCAGGAGACACCCCAAATACTGTGAGTGCCCAAACTGTGCAAGTGGGAAAGGGAGATCTTCCTCTCCAGAACACACACCCCCACTGGGGAAAATGAACGTCTAGTTTGCGGGAAGTTTCACACCTTCAGGAGCTGAGACAATTTACAGAGCCAAGCAAATTATGCAGTAGAGGAGCAGGAAAGGTCCTGGGAACTCACTGGGTCCCCAAGCAGGCCTTTCCTGCTGGCTCCACAGGAATCCTTTTGGGAGGGCAGCCAGAAGTGTGGGGGAGTGGGGTGAAGGGATACCACAGAGAGAAGGAAGTGTCCAGCTAAACTTTGTAACAATTTGAACTGGGCAAGAAGCCTCCTGGCCAGACCTCTGCCGAGGGTGTGAATCCAGCATCCAGACTCCACAGGTTGGGGAGGAACCAAACTCTTTTATTTTGCAGCTGGGAGGAGGGTAGCCTGGGGCAAGTTCTCAAACCCTGCTTGCTCACTATCTGGAAACAGACTCGCGGCTGTTAGGGATGGCAAACTGGGAATGAGAATGGCCCTTTGGATTGTGTGGGACCTGGGTGAGGCCTGTGACTCCCACTTTCCTGACAACCTGCATGACTCAGCAGAGGCAGCCATAATCCTTCTAGGTACACAACTCCATTGACCTGGGAACCTTGCCCCCATCTCCACAGCAGCTGCAGCAAGACCCCCCCCAAGGAGAGTCTGAGCTCAGACATGCCTAGTCCTGCCCCCACCTCATGGGCTTTTCCTACCCTCCCTCATAGCTGAAGACGAAGGGCATATTCTCTTGGGAGTTCTAGGACCCCTCTCACTGCTGGTTCCTCTTAATATTACCACAGCTGATGCTCTCTGGAAAGAACCACCTTCCAGCAGGAGACCAACCAGCACAAAAATAGAACATTGAATGCAAATGGCCTAAGCGCCACTTAAAAGATACAGAACTACAGAATGGATAAGAAAGAACTCACCAACCAACTATCTACTGCCTTCAGGAGACTCACCTAACGCATAAGGACTCACATAAATTTAAGTAAAGGGGTGGAAAAAGGCATTTCATGCAAATGGACACCAAAAGCAAGCAGGGCTAGCTATTCTTATATCAGAAAAAACAAACTTTAGAGCAACACCAGTTAAAAGAGACAAAGAAGGACATTATATAATGGTAAAAGGCCTTGTCCAACAGGAAAATATCACGATCCTAAACATGTATGCACCTAACAATGGAGCTCCCAAATTTATAAAACAATTACTAATAGACCTAAGAAATGAGATAGGCAGCAATACAATAATAGTGGGGGACTTCAATACTCCACTAACAGCACTAGACAGGTCATCAAAACAGAAAGTTGACAAGGAAACAATGTATTTAAACTATACCTTGGAACAAATGGACTTAACAGCTATGTATGAACATTTCAGTCAACAACCACAGAATACACATTCCATTCAACAGCGCATGGAACTTTCTCCAATATAGGCCATATGATAGGCCACAAAACAAGCCTCAATAAATTTAAGAAAATTGAAATTATATCAAGCACTCTCTCAGACCACAGTGGAATATAACTGAAAATCAACTCCAGAAAGAACCTTCAAAACCATGCAAATAAATGGAAATTAAATAACTGGTTCCTCAATGAGCATTGGGTCAAAAACGAAATCAAAATGGAAATTAAAAAATTATTTGGGCCGGGCACGGTGGCGCAAGCCTGTAATCCCAGCACTTTGGGATGCTGAGGCGGGCAGACCACGAGGTCAGGAGATCGAGACCATCCTGGCTAACACAGTGAAACCCCATCTCTACTAAGAATACAAAAAAAAAAAAATTAGGCAGGCATGGTGGTGGGCACCTGTAGTCCCAGCTACTCAGGAGACTGAGGCAGGAGAATGGCGTGAACCCAGGAGGCAGAGCTTGCAGTGAGCTGAGATTGCGCCACTGCACTCCAGCCTGGGTGACAGAGCAAGACTCCAGCTCAAAAAAAAAAAAAAAAAAAAAAAAAAAATATTTGAGGGGACAAATCAAGATGGCCAAATAGGAACAGCTCCCGTCTGCAGCTCCTAGCAAGATCAACATAGAAGGCAGGTGATTTCTGCATTTCCAACTGAGATACCCAGTTTATCTCATTAGGACTGATCAGGCAGTGGGTGCAGCCCACAGAGGGCAAGCAGAAGCAGGGTGGGGCATTGCCTCACCCGAGAAGTGCAAGAGGTTGGGGACCTCCCTCTCCTAGGCAAGGGAAGCCATGAGGGACTGTGCTGTCTGACCCAGATACTATGCTTCTCCCACACTTTTTGCAACCCCCAGGCCAGGAGATTCCCTTGTATGCCTACATCATCAAGCACAAAACTGGGCAGCTGTTTGGGCAGACACTGAGCTAGCTGCAGGAGGTTTTTTTTCATACCCCAGTGGCACCTGGAAACACCTCCCAGCAGGAGTTGACAAACATCTCATACAGGAGCGCTCCAGCTGGCATCTGGTGGGTGCCCCTCTGGGACGAAGCTTCCAGAGGAAGTAGCAGGCAGCAATCTTTGCTGTTCTGCAGCCTCCGCTGGTGATACCCAGGCAAACAGGGTCTGGAGTGGACCTCCAGCAAACTCCAGCAGACCTGCAGAAGAGGGGCCTGACTGTTAGAAGGAAAACTAACAAACTGAAAGCAATAACATCAACATCAACAAAAAGGACACCCACACAAAAACACCATCCAAAGACCGTCAGCATCAAAGATTAAAGGTAGATGAATCCACAAATATGAGGAAAACCCAGCACAAAAATGCTGAAAATTCCATAAACCAGAATGCCTCTTCTCCAAATGATAGCAACTCCTCTCCAGCAAGGGTACAAAATGGGATGGAGAATGAGTTTGACAAATTGGCAGAAGTAGGCTTCGGAAGGTGGGTAATAGCAAACTCCTCTGAGCTAAAGGAGCGTATTCTAACCCAATGCAAGGAAGTTACGAGCCTTGATAAGATTACAGGAACCGCTAACCAGAATAGCCAGTTTAGAGAAGAACATAAATGAACTGATGGAACGGAAAAACACAGCACGAGAAATTCGTGAAGCATACACAAGTATCAATAGCCGAATTGATCAAGTGGAAGAAAGGATATCAGAGATTGAAGATCAGCTTAATGAAATAAAGCATGAAGACAAGATTAGAGAAAAAAGAACAAAAAGGAATGAATAAAGCCTCCAGGAAATATGGGACTATGTGAAAAGACCAAACCTATGATTGATTGGTATACCTGAAAGTGACAGGGAGAATGGAACCAAGTTGGAAAACACTCTTCAGGATATTATCCAGGAGAACATCCCCAACCTAGCAAGACTGGCCACATTCAGAATCAGGAAATGCAGAGAACACCACTAACATACTCCTCGAGAAAAGCAACCCCAAGACACATAATCTTCAGATTCTCCAAGGTTGAAATGAAGGAAAAAAATGCTAAGAGCAGCCAGAGAGAAAGGTCAGGTCACCTACAAAGGGAAGCCCATCAGACTAACAGTGGATCTCACTGCAGAAATCCTACAAGCCAGAAGACAGTGGGAGCCAATATTCAACATTCTAAAAGAAAAGAATTTTTAACCCAGAATTTCATATCCAGCCAAACTAAGATTTATAAGCAAAGGAGAAATAAAACCCTTTACAGATAAGCAAATGCTGAGGGATTTTGTCACTACCAGGCCTGCCTTACAAGAGATCCTGAAGGAAGCACTAAGTATGGAAAGGAAAAACCAGTCCCAGCCACTGCAAAAACACCAAAACATAAAGACCAATGACACTATGAAGAAACTGCATCAACTATTGTGCAAAATAACTAGCTAGCATCATGATGAAAGGATCAAATTCACATATAACAATATTAACCTTAAATGTAAACAGGCAAAATGCCCCAATTAAAAGACACAGACTGACTAATTGGATAAAGAGTCAAGACCCAGCAGTCTGCTGTATTCAGGAGACCCATCTCATGTACAAAGACACACATAGGCTCAAAATAAAGGGATGGAGGAATATTTACTAAGCAAATGGAAAGAAAAAAAAAAGTGGGGATTGCAATCCTAGTCTCTGATAAAATAGACTTTAAACCAAAAAAGATCAAAAAAGACAAAGAAGGGCATTACATAATGATAAAAGGATCAATGCAACAAGAAGAGCTAACTATCCTAAATATATATGCACCCAATACAGGAGCACCCAGATTCATAAAGCAAGTTCTTATAGACCTACAAAGATACTTAGACTCCCACACAAGAATAATGGGAGACTTTAAAACCCCACTGTCAGACAGATTAACGAGGCGGAAAATTAACAAGAATATACAGGACATGAACACAGCTCTGGAGCAAGTGGACCTAACAGATGTCTACAGAACTCTCCACCCCAAATCAACAGAATATACATTATTCTCAGTGCCACATAGCACTTATTCTAAAATTGACTACATAATTGGAAGTAAAACACTCCTCAGCAAATGCAAATGAATGGAAATCATAACAGTCTCTCAGACCACAGTGCAATCAAATTAGAACTCAGGATTAAGAAACTCACTCAAAACCCCCACAACTACATGGAAACTGAACAACCTGCTCCTGAATGACTACTGGGTAAATAACAAAATTAAGGCAGAAATAAATAAATTATTTGAAACCAATGAGAACAAAGACACAATGAACGTACCAGCATCTCTGGGACACAGCTACAGCAGTGTTAAGAGGGAAATTTATAGCACTAAATGCCCACATCAGAAAGTGGGAAAGATCTAAAATTGACACCTTCATATCACAATTAAGAGAACTAGAGAAGCAAGAGCAAACAAATTCAAAAGTTAACAGAAGACAAGAAGTAGCTAAAATCAGAGCAGAACTGAAGGAAATAGAGACATGAAAAACCCTTCAAAAAAATCAATGAATCAAGAAGCTGGTTTTTTGAAAAGATTAACAAAATAGATAGATGGCTAGCCAGACTATTAAAGAAGAAAAGAGAGAAGAATCAAATAGACACAATAAAAAATGATAAGGGGTATATCACCACTGATCTCACAGAAATAAAAACTACCATCAGAGAATACTATAAACACCTCTATGCAAATAAACTAGAAAATCTAAAAGAAATGGATAAATTCCTGGACACATACACCCTCCCAAGAATAAACGAGGAAGAAGTTGAATCCCTGAATAGACCAATAATGAGTTCTGAAATTGAGGCAGTAATTAATAGCCTACCAACCAAAAAAAGCCCAGGACCAGACAGATTTACAGCCGAATTCTACCAGAGGTACAAAGAAGAGCTTGTACCATTCCTTCTGAAACTATTCCAAACAATAGAAAAAGAGGGACTCCTCCCTAACTCATTTTTATGAGGCCAGATACTAAAACCTGGCAGAGACATACCAAAAAAGAAAATTTCAGCCCAATATTCCTGATGAACATTGATGTGAAAATCCTCAATAAAATACTGGCAAACCAAATCTAGCAGCACATCAAAAACTTATTCACTACAATCAAGTTGGCTTCATCCCTGGGATGCAGGGCTGGTTCAACATATGCAAATCAATAAACATAATCAATCACATAAACAGAACCAATGGCAAAAACCACATGACTGTTTCACTAGATGCAGAAAAGGCCATCAACAAAATTCAACACCCCCCCTTGCCAAAAACACTCAATAAACTAGGTATTGATGGAACATTTCTGAAAATAATAAGAGCTATTTATCACAAACCCATAGCCAATATCATACTGAAAGGGCAAAATCTGGAAGCATTCCCTTTGAAAACCAGCCCAAGACAAGGATGCCCTCTCTCACTACTCCTATTCAACATAATATTGGAAGTTGTGGCCAGGGCAATTAGGCAAGAGAAAGAAATAAAGGGTATTCAAATAGGAAGAGGGGAAGTCAAATTGTCTCTGCAGATTACATGATTGTATATTTAGATAACCCCATCATCTCAGACCAAAAACTCCTTAAGCAACTTCAGCAAAGTCTCAGGATACAAAGCAACTTCAGCAAAGTCTTAGGACACAAAATCAATCTGCAAAAACCACAAGCATTCCTAAACACCAATAATAGACAAACAGAGAACCAAACCATGAGTGAACTCCCATTCGCAATTGCTACGAAGAACATAATATACCTAGGAATACAACTTACAGAGGATGTAAAGGACCTCTTCAGATAAAACTACAAACCACTGCTCAAGGAAATAAGAGAGGACACAAATGGAAAAACATTCCATGTTCATGGATAGGAAGAATCAATATAGTGAAAATGGCCATACTGCCCAAAGTAATTTATAGATTCAATGCTATTTCCATCAAGCTACCATTGACTTTCTTCACAGAATTAGAAAAAACTACTTTAAATTTCATATGGAACAAAAAAAGAGCCTACATAGCCAAGACAATTCTAAGCAAAAAGAACAAAGCTGAAGGTATTACGCTACGTGACTTCAAACTATACTACAAGGCTACAGGAACCCAAACAGCATGGTACTGGTACCAAAAGGGATATATAGACCAATGGAACAGAACAGAGACCTCAGAAATAACACCATGCATCTACAAGCATCTGATCTTTGACAAACTTGACAAAAACAAGAATTGAGAAAAGGATTCCCTATTTAATAAATGGTGCTGGAAAAACTGGCTAGCCATATGCAGAATGAAACTGGACCCCTTCCTTACACCCTATACAAAAATTAACTCAAGATGGATTAAAGACTTAAATGTAAAACCTAAAACCATAAAAACTCTAGAAGAAAACCTAGGCAATACCATTCAGGACATAGGCATGGGCAAAGACTTCATGACTAAAACACCAAAAGCAATGTGACAACAAAAGCCAAAATTGACAAATGGCATCTAATTAAACTAAAGAGCTTCTGCACAGCAAAAGAAACTATCATCAGAGTGAACAGCAACATATGGAATGGGAGAGAAATTTTGCAACGTATCCATCCGACAAAGGTCTAATATCCAGATTCTACAAGGAACTGAAAACAAATTTATAAGAAAAAACAAACAACCCCATCAAAAAGTGGGCAAAGGATATGAACAGACACTTCTCAAAAGAAGACATTTATATGGCCAACAAACATGAAAAAAAGCTCATCATCACTTGTCATTAGAGAAATGCAAATCAAAACCACAATGGGATACCATTTCATGTCAGTTAGAATGGTGATCATTATAAAGTCAGGAAACAACAGATGCTGGAGAGGATGTGGAGAAATAGAAATACTTTTACACTGTTGGTGGGAGTGTAAATTAGTTCAACCATTGTGGAAGACAGTGTGGTGATTCCTCAAGGATCTAGAACCAGAAATAACATTTGACCCAGCCATCCCATTACTGGGTGTATACCCAAAGGATTATAAATCATTCTACTATAAAGACACATGCACATGTATGTTTATTACAGCACTATTCACAATAGCAAAGACTTGGAACTAATGCAAATGTCCATCAATGATAGACTGGATAAAGAAAGTGTGGCACATATACACCATGGAATACTATAGAGCCATAAAAAAGGATGAGTTCATGTCCTTTGCAGGGACATGGATGAAGCTGGGAATCATCATTCTCAGCAAACTAACACAGGAACAGAAAATCAAACACCACGTGTTCTCACTCATAAGTGGGAGATGAGCAATAAGAACACATGGACACAGGGAGGGGAACATCACATGCTGGGGCCTGTCGGGGGGTAGGGGGCGAGGGGAGGGATAGCATTAGGAGAAATACCTAATGTAGATGACAGGTTGATGGGTGCAGCAAACCACTATGGCACGTGTATACCTATGTAACAAACCTGCACGTTCTGCACGTGTCCCAAAACTTAAAGTATTAAAAAATAAAATAGGAAATAGGAATTCGGCTCTTTCCTGGGATCTGCTTCCAGCAGGTGACTTTGTTGGATATGATCCACCACATTGAGCTCCATATCTTCTCCATGTCTGGACAGGATTCCCAGAACTGCAGGCAGGATATACCTGGAGGAGAGGCAGAAGGTGAGGCTGGGAAATTGGCCTAGATCTTGATTATGAAAGGACTTGGATTCAGGATCAGTCTCAGGAGACAGGGTTGGACTGTGGAGCACAAAAGGAGAATATCAGTTTTGTGCAGGAGCAAAAGAGTTAAGGCTTTGGATAGATTTGCTTCTTTGCCAATTCAGACTTGAGGTAATCTGCTGAGAGTAAACAGACACAGGATGTTGGAGAGCGATGAAGATTTAGAATTTCCTATGAAAATGATGAGACATTAAAAATGAGTGGTATTTAGCCTCTGTTTGAGATTAGGGACCACTTATTTGTGGCCCCTGTCCTGAGAAGGCGGAAAATACCTCATCAGGCAAATTTTAAATTCTGAACTGCTCATTCTGTTACATTTGCTTCTAGCCTGGATGTATGGGCAGAAGGAGATTGCAAAATATTCAGGGTAGATGGTTTCTAAGCTAATACTACCAGGAGAGGAGGCCAGCTGACTTGAGAGTGCCAGTCAGAGAGTAGTAAAAGTGGTGTTGCTGGGGGTTTAGGTGAAATAGGGAGTGTGCAAAGCCATAATGAGCTTGCCAGATGGTGAGAAAACGAGAGATTGAGAGACTGGAGGTCTTAGTGCAGGTAGAGGAGTAGTGTTTGTATAAATAGAAAACTATGGTCACGTGTGGGATGCTGGAATTTAAAATTTTTGAGGTTTAGCAGTTCTGAGTGATGGCAAATTCTCTAGAGTGTGGCAAAGAAGCTTGGGCAGTACACCAGTCGTTGAAATTGATATCAAGAAACTTGAATCTGAGTATTAGATAGTCTTAGTCTAAGAGCGCCGGGAAATCACTGAAAAGTTGTAATTAAGAAGTGATATGGTCACAGCGATTGTTTAAAAAGATAGCCCAGCTTTTGAGTTTGAGGATGGATTAGTGAAAGGTGAGAGGGGAAGTGGGAAGACCAATTATCTCAGTTTGGGTTCTTCACAAGCAGACCCCAAGACAAGGATTCTCAGGCAAGTAGCTTATTTGCTAAATAAATGATTCCAGGAAATCCAATAAGGGGTGGGGAAGAAAGAGGGAAAGGCAGGAGCAACAAACGGTGAATTATTAAACAAGTTACAGCTGCAAGTAACTAAAGCCGCATCCCACCGAGGAAGAGGAAGTCCGGGTGTAGAACACATACTGCTGGCTTGCCTCACTTGCAGTGTGAAGGTGTGAAGGGCTGGGGTATGTACACATCAACTCCTGTCAGTTACTGTTTGAGGAAGCTCCCAGTGGGTAATTTCTTGGTACTTCGTCTGCCACACACATGAGCCTAGTGGGATCTTGTAGCCAGAGAAACTTTTGGGCAAAGAAAAAAAAAAAAAAAGTAGATTCCAGCAGAAGAAAGAAGTCTGGCCAGCAAGGACTGAGATGGTAAAGGCGACCATCAAAAAGGATCTTTTGCATCTGTTAAAAGGCTATTATGTTAATATTAGTACAGGCAAGGGAAGAGGTAGCGTGGAAGACGGTTGTGAAAGGATTTAACAGGTGCATAAATGCTACTTTGGGAACATTAGTTTTATAGTCTCCAATTTGTTAACCATGCTTGTAAAAGTTCTACATTTTTGTTCCTCTTTTAAAGTAAATTGTAAGACCAAGATATTCCAAGTATATAGGAAGAAAGTCCGATACTCTTACTCCTGACTCAAGTGAAAAGTGAAGGCAGTGTTGTCCAGTAGAAATACTGTGTGAGCCACATGAAAAATTCTTTAGAAGCTACACGTAAAAAGCACATAGAATTAATTTTGATAGTACTTTTTTTTACTGCTATAATCAAACATATCAAAATGTTACCATTTCAGCATGTAGTCAATACAAAAAATATTGATGAGGTATTTTACATCCTTCTTGGTGCTAAGGCTTTAAAATCTGATGTGTATTTTATACATAGAGTATACATCAATTTCAATAAATCACACTCAAGTGCCCAATAGCCACCACAGAGTGCAGGTCTAAGGGATGGTTTGTTTAAGAGTGTATTCTTATTTCACAGTGTGTTATTGATAGCCACTACCTAGTAAAAGGAAAATAGTTTGCATTTAAGTATTGAATATTAAAACTAAAATGGAAGAAGCAATATTAGTATGGTTTTGACTTTCTAAGGAGGAGTTTCCTAATCATGGTATTTACTCTGACACTGCCAAATCAAGTGGAAGATATAATTTGTAAACTTAGTGTGGGTTTCTACTAGTGACAACTAGATGACTAGCATGACAACTTTCTTAACAAACTTTTTTGACCTTAAATAACTAGTGGCCAGGTGCAGTGGCTCACACTTATAATCCCAGCACTTTGGAAGGCCAAGGCATGAGGATTGCTTGAACCTAAGAGTTTGAGACCAGCCTGAGCAACATAGTGAGACCCCATCTCTAAACAAAACAAACCAAACCAAACAAACAAACAAAAACCAAAATTAGTAAGCTATCTTCCTGAAAATAAACATTTCTTATTGTTTGCCAGTTGGACAGGAAGTATTCTTTAAGTTTTTGACATCAGAGTCAACCTTTTTAATGGCTCACTTTACATTCATGTCTTTCAGGCAGTATCCCAGTGTCATCTCTTCCTTTCCTTATTTCAAAACACAATTGGCATAAGGAATGCAGAGCTCCTTGTCATATGAATCACATGTCCCCTTCTTTCTCTATCTTCATGATGGAAGTAAGAAATTTCTATGGCTAGGTAAATGAAATAACTTAAGACAATATAATACAATGGTCTGTGAGATTATGATTTAATTATCAAGGGTCCAGAGGTATTCAGATGAATGAGATGAAATATTTAAAAATACTCCTATACTTAAAAAAATTTCATCCTCTAAGATATCTTTATGACACCCATGGTCAAATGTGGCTCATTTATGTTTTTCTTCTAATTTGGGCATAGGGACAGTATAAAAACTAAGGCAACTCAGGCCTACTGTGGCTTAACCAAGGTAAGGAGTCTTTATGGCCATACCAAATTTAGATGTAAAATGTTCACTACCAGCTACCAGAACCTCATTTTTATGAGATCTTTAGGGAGTGTGAGGTGGGTTTCTTTATTTTATAAATAAAGCATTCTCCTGAGGAAGTCTAGTCATGCTTCAAGATTGACCAAGAAAGTAACCTAGCAAAGTACAAAATAGCTTTGGAGGTTTGGCTTCAGAAATACCTGGATTTAAATCTTGGCTTTACTATTTTTATAAGATATGGCCTTAGTCCTACTAGATTCCCTGTTTCAGATATCCCCTATTTATCTTAAAGAGATTTAAAAAAAGTGCTTGACTCACTAGACATTTTGCTCTGGTATACAAATCTAAATATGTATGTGTATTTCTATAAAAATGGGCCCACTCTATGCATTTTGTTTGGTAACCTTTTCCATTTATATGTTTTAAATGTTTTCCGGCCAGGCATAGTGGCTCATGCCTGTAATCCCAGCACTTTGGGAAGCCAAGGCGGGAGGATTGCTTGAGCCCAGGAGTTCGAGACCAGCCTGGGCAATGTATTGAGACCACATCTCTACAAAAAATTAAAAAATTAGCCAGGCGTGGTGGCATGCATTTGTGATCCCAACTACTTGGGAGGCTAAAGTGGGACGATTGCTTGAACCCAGTAGGCTGAGGGTGCAGTGTGCTATGATTGCATCACTGCACTCCAGCCTGGGCAAGACCCTGTCCCCCCAAAAAAATGTTTTAAATGTTCTCCCTATCAATAAACTAATATGTTAACAAATATGCATCTGTAGTGTTTGCTAGGCTAGTTCATAGTCCCTCTCTGAATACCATTTTACAGAAGCATTCTCAGCTAGTCTGTGATACAGGCATATCTCCGGAGCTCAACTTGCATGATCTCTCTGGTCATTTGAGACAGGGTTTTGTTCTGTGGCTCAGGCTGTAGTGCAGTGGCATGATCATGGTTCACTGCAGCCTCAACCTCTTGGCTCAAGCGAATTTCCCGCCTCAGCCTCCCGATTAGCTGGGACCATAGGCATGTGCCACCATGCCTGGCTAATTCTTTGGTGTTTTTTTGTAAAGATAGGGTTTTACCATGTTGCCCAGTCTGGCCTCAAACTCCTGAGCTCAAACAATCTGCCCACCTCGGCTTCCTGAAATGCTGGGATTATAGGCATAAGCCACCACACCCAGCCTGTATTTTCATTGTAATAGTTGCCTAATATTCCATTGCAAATTATTCTGGAGATTAAAGAGATAAAACATATGAATATAACTGGCATATAGTAATTTTTAAAACTATGAAAAGAAATGGTGCTGAAATTCATATTTCATAGAGTCAACCTGCTGGTTGACCTTTTCACACCTATCTTTGCTAGCCAGCCATTATCTTGCATGCAGGCAGTCTCCTCCTGCCTTAAAGCAAGACCTCCAAGACCTCTGCAGGAATTGCTTCACACATCAGGGCCAGGAATCAGTCACTGTAGGCATCAGAAAAAAGATGGCTCAGGGACCTGCATAGAAGATGTAGGTCACAAAGATTTTCTCTCATGGCAAATAATAGAATATTGTGGCTCCTTAGAGAAAAAAAAGGTATACTACCCTGTTTCAAGATCCAGGCAATACCAAAGGAAAGAAAAACTTTTGAGAGATGGTTTTTCAGAACAGAGAGTTAACGTGTATCTCTGTGAAGTCCTTCATTTCCAGCACCCTGGAGGTGTTTGTTCCCTTCCTTTTGGAATAAAACTCAGCTAATGACCTCTCACTTTAGTGAGATTATCAGAACTTGCAGAACATCCCAGATTCCTATTTGAAAATGTGTGTTCCTCCTACTACATTCCTAGGCTTAAAATATCCTCTTTAACATTCCAAGAATTATTTTTGTAGATGATCTTGGCTGCAGTTCAAAATACTGTAGTGTTTGCTAGGCTCGTTCATAGTCCCTCTCTGAATACCATTTCACAGAAGTGTTCTCAGCTAGTCTGTGATACAGGCATATCTCCGGAGCTCAGCTTGCATGATCCCCCTGGTCATATGGGACAGGGCCTAAGAGAGGAATGTTGAGGTCTATTAGTCATTCTTCCTTTTTACTACATCTCCTGGGAAGCTATAGGTGCCAGTGAAAATAGACTCTGCTGGGAAGGATTACTGCATTTTAGGCATCTTATGATGCTGTCCCAGGAGCTTCTCCAACTAAGCCAATTGATGTCTCAAATTTTCAACAGAAGTAGCTGTAAATAGTGAAAGAAAGAGAGCATCAGTCTTATGGCCAACGAATGCTGTTGAAGTCCCGCTATATGCCAAGTACTGTGCTGGCGTTGTAAGTAGAAAAGTAAACCAGGCAGTAGTGATTCAGCTATTGTGGAGCTTCTTAATTAGTAGAAAAAACAGTAGGTAGGAAGCAGATAATTACAAACGTGTTTAGTGATATAAAGAGGAGATTGACATAGACTAGGGAGTCAGGGAGATTTCCTTAAGGAAGTGACTTCTGAGCTGAGACTTGAAGTTAGGTGGATAATGAAGATGGGGGACTGATACTTCCAGCAAAGGAAGCACCTTGTGAGTAGGCCCCAGGTATGTTTGAGAACTGGGAGAAGTTCAGCACAGCTAGGGACAGAGAGCTAGGGAAAGGAATGAGGCAAGAGATGTGCATAGGACCAAATCATCTAGAGCTTTATAGTCATATTAATTCCGCTGCATTTTATTTTAAGGGTGATGGGAAGGGGGACGACAACATATGTATTAATTTTCTATGGCTGCCAAAATACCATGGACTGGTTGGCTTAAACAACAGTACTTTATTTTCCCACAGTTCTGGAGGCTTTAAGTCCGACATCAAGATGTTGCAGCCTTGGTTTCCTTGGAGGCCTCTCTCCTTAGCTTGCAGATGGCCTCCTTCTTACTGCCTCTTTATTTGGTCTTTTCTCTGTGTGTGTGAGCCCCTCATGTCTCTTTCTTCTTCTTATAAGGATGTCTTCTTAGAAGAACACAGCTCCAATTGGATTAAGATCCCTCCATGATCTCATTTTAACTTAGTCACCCTTTAAAGGCCTTGTCTTTAAATACGGTCACATTCTGAGGTACTGGGTTTTAACATACAAGTTTTATGGAAACATAATTCAGCCATAACACCATACGTGTGGCAGTAGTATAGAGAATTAATTGGAGAGGGGCAATTGTGCAGACCCATGGGAGTCTTGTGAGAGATGATAGCTACCCCATTAGGGTGTGTCCCATGAGGAAAGAACAAAGGTGGAGTTTGAGAAACATTTCCATGGAGGATTGATGGCATATGGCGGTGACGTAGAGGTAGGAGTCAAAGATACCTCCTAAATTTTTGGGTTTTTGCATCTGATTGGTGATGTGGTTTGTTTAAAGAACAATGGAGAAAGAGAAACAATGGTTTTTGGGGGAAGATGATGGTTTTGCTGATATTGAGTGGTTGATGAGTAGGTTGTTAACTGGAGGAGAAATCAGCCTCTGCAACACACAGAGTTGGGATCGTACAGCTCAGCCTCTATAACAGACAAAGTTGCTTGTCACCCAGCCCTTACTAGGTGACAAATGTAAAAGCCCTTACGTTTTACTTTTCATGGAAAAAAATGTGTAGCCCTTTTCAAAAACGTGCTCTTGATATCCTTAGACATTCAAAATTTGTTTAACTAGAGTTCAAAGTTAACACTTGTATAGTTAATGTTGTGGAAGATTTAACAGTTTTTCATAGTCAGCTTGACTTGTGACTATTATAATGTGCCTAAAGAAATTACCTGTTATTGGGTAGGGAACAAGATGACTGAAGTACAAGGTTTGAAAGACAGACTGCCTATTTTGAATTTTTTCTTTTTCTTTCTTTCTTTTTTTTTTTTTTGTTTTTTTTTTGTTTTTGAGACAGAGTTTTGCTCTTGTTGCCCAGGCTGGAATGCAATGGCATGATCTTGGCTCAATGCAACCTCCACTTCCCAGGTTCAAGCAATTCTTCTGCCTCAGCCTCCTGAGTAGCTGGGATTACAGGCACCTGCCACCACGCCCGGCTAATTTTTGTATTTGTAGTAGAGATGGGATTTCACCACGTTGGCCAGGCTGGTCTCAAACTCTTGATTTCAGGTGATCTGCCCACCCCGGCCTCCCAAATTGCTGGGGTTACACGCATGAGCCACTGCACCAGGCCTGAATATTTTATCAGGTGTAAGTATAACCTGATTTAAAAAATAAATACTACAATTAAAAAAAAATTTTAATATTTATTTTATTCTCCTTTCAAGATTTTAAAATTTAAATCTTCAGAGGCTATGGTTAAACATTAGCCACTGATAAAATGGTAACAGGCAACAAATCAAATAAGAATATGTTTTCATTGTTCTTACTCTTGATATTCTTAAGTTGATATTACTCCAAACTAGTTTGATTTTTAAATACATCTACTTACTTGCTCAACACCAAAATAAGATTTCAAAAAAAAAAAAAGAGAGAGAGAAAGAAAGAAATTGCCTGTTATCATTACCCTCTTTGTGAGGATAAAACCACTCTTTATTTCCTTTTCTGCATGCCAAGTCTTAGTAAAGAATGCAATGCTCTAAAAACGAAGTCTGTAAAACTCTGACGTATGTGGTAAAAAAAGGAGTCTTTCTATGGCAGCAGAGTCCCAGGGAGTACAGTTGTGTGGGAGTTGGTAGCCCCCTCAGTGGGAGCGAGACTGTCAATGATAGATGGGGAGCAGAAAAGCAGGGTCAGGAAGCAGAATGTGCCGTAGGCCACGTGCTGGGTCATGGTCAGTGGTGTTCTTGTGTGCCCTGGGATATTTGGAGGCAGTCTGCAGCTAGGTCAGCGGTGGGTCAGGAAAGAGCTGAGTTAGTTCTGGAAAAGACCAAAGTTTTCCTTGAGTCCTCTGCCCCATGTTGCCTCAAAGGTCAAGGGGGTGATGCTACCTTGCTCAGAAGTAGCTGTAAGGCAGCCTGGGTAGCAAGGCAAAATCCTGTCTCTACAAACAATAAAAAAAAAAATGACCTGGGCTTGGTGGTGCACACCTGTAGACCCAGCTACTTGAGAGGCTGAGGGGGGAGGTTGAGGCTGCAGTGAGCCGAGATCGTGCCACCACACTCCAGCCTGGGCAATGGAGCGAGACTCTTTCTCAAAAAAACAAAACAAAACAAAACAAAACAAAAAACAAAAAAGTAGCCATAAGGAGAGGAGTTAGAATGACTAGCTGTCCTGGTTTGTCTGGATCTGGGGCTGAGGGGAATGTAGGGTTTTTGGTTTTAAAACTAGGAAAGTTTTAAAATTGGGAAACTGGGAAAACTTGATCACCCTATAAAAAGATTCTTATATACTTAGAGTTTTTGGTCCTTCATTGGTCCCAGAAGAAACAACTTTAGCCTAAAGCAAATAAAACTGAATGTCTAATTTACCATGACCTTCTTAGTAAAAGGAGTACTACAATTAACTTTCTCTTTTAAACAATTTACTTATTTCATCATGTTTAACAGTGTTCAAGGTGATTCACTATTTACTATATTTAATCAACAAAATTTTAAAAATTAAAAAGTTTTCAGCTGGGCGCGGTGGCTCACGCCTGTAATCCTAGTACTTTGGGAGGCTGAGGCGGGCGGATCACGAGGTCAGGAGATTGAGACCATCCTGGCTAACATGGTGAAACCCCATCTCTACTAAAAATACAAAAATTAGCCAGGTGTGGTGGTGGGTGCCTGTAGTCCCAGTTACTCGGGAGGCTGAGGCTGGAGAATCACTTGAACCCAGGAGGCAGAGGTTGCAGTTAGCTGAGATCACGTCACTGCACTCCAGCCTGGGCAACAGAGTGAGACTCCGTCTCAAAAAAAAAAAAAAAAAAAAAAAAAGAGAAATGCTTAACCACACAGTTCCACCTCTGAAATAAGAATTTCTCATATGTACATATATCCCCTTTGTATATCTGTATATCATTCTCATTATTTTGCAAAAGTATGATGGAATTTTGAAATTAATTTTTTTTTTTTTTTTTTGTGATGGAGTCTTGCTCTGTCACTCAGGCTGGAGTGCAGTGGCTCAACCTAGGCTCACTTCAGTCTCCACCTCCCGGGTTCAAGCACTTTCCTATCTCAGTCTCCCAAGTAGTTGGGATTACAGGCACCCAACACCACGCCCAACTAATTTTTATATTTTTAGTAGAGATGGGTTTTGCCATGTTGGCCAGGCTGGCTCGAACTCCTGACCTCTGGTGATTCACCCACCTCGGCCTCCCAAAGTGCTGGGATTGCAGGCATGAGCCACTGCGCCTGGCCTGAAATTTATTTCTAATTAAACAAGTTTTCCATAACATTTTATGAGCAAGAAAATAAAAATTGAAAGTGGAACATTACATAAGAGCAAACAGTCAATGAAAATTAAATGGAGGGGGAAGCATTGTCCAATTAGGGAAACTTTTTTTTCTTTATTTTAAAAATAAAGACACACAACTATGAGGGAAACATTTTTTTCCTTTTTTTTTTTTTTTTTTTTTTTTTGAGACAGGTTCTCGCTCTGTCACCTAGGCTGCAGTGCAGTGGCTCGATCTTGGCTCATTGCAACCTCTGCCTCCTGGATTCAAGTGATTCTCGTGCCTCAGCAACATGGTGGGACCCTATCTCTACAAAAAATACAAAAATTAGCCACCATGGTGGCGTGCATCTGTGGTCCAAACTACTTGGGAGGCTGAGGTGAGGGATCACTTGAGCCCCAGAGGTAGAGGTTGCAGTGAGCCCAGATCGTGCTACTGCAGCCTAGCCTGGGTGACAAAGCAAGACTGTCTCAAAAAAAAAAAAAAAAGTAATGCAGACATTGGAATAATATGCAATTCTTTTTTAAAAGGTAGCAGATTGATTGTACTGATATGTGAAAATGCCCAACATACACTTTTGTTGTTGTTGTTGTTGTTGTAGTTTTTTTTGAAATGGACTTTTGCTCTGTTGCTCAGGCTGGAGTGCAGTGGTGCAATCTCAGCTCACTGCAACCCTCACCTCCAGGGTGAAGCAGTTCTCCTGCCTCAGCTTCCCAAGTAGCTGGGACTACAGGTGCCCGCCACCACACCTGGCTAATGTTTGTATTTTTAGTAGAGATGGGTTTTCACCATGTTGGCCAGGCTGGTCTTGAACTCCTGACCTCGAGTGATTCACCCGCCTCAGCTTTTTGAAGTTTTGGGATTACAGGTGTGAGCCACTGTGCCTAGCCTCAGGGGAACATTTTTTTAAAATTAAAAATATTTAGTGATACACATTACTAAAATGTCTCAGGTAATTTGGTATGAAAATCATACCAAATCATTTTTCTTTTTTTTCCAGATCTCGTAAGACTAATGAAAACCATATTTTTCTAAACAGGAAATTAACTATGCAGCATATATTTAAACAATTATTAGGATAAAATATAAGTATTATTCAGAGAATAATATAGAGAGTATTTGTGTGTGGTATCTAAAGAAATTGTATCCCAAATAAATCACTTCTCAGATTATGAGACATAAGTTTGAATACATTTCACATTTATTTACAACAGAATCGAATGTTCATCCCCACCTTTCACCCACATTCAATATCACCTTTACATAGTTTTTTCCATTTTAATGATTATTATTGACCACTAGAGGGAGAAACAACTAAAGCTTTGAAATTTTTGATAAATTTGAAAGATTATTTAAATGCCAGCAGTGAAATGTACTAATTGTAGTGAAATATGGATTCACAGAAGGTGCTAGCATATATTCTTGGTTGTTGGAGATCTGTTGATTCTATGGGGTCCTGCAGAAATAATGTAACAGAAAGGTGATGTAACTTCTCCCAAGGGTGAGGAACAATGTGTACTATGGTTGACCAGCTAAATTAGTTTTGTTCAACTTGTGCCTTTGCCCAAAGAGTAAGTGTGGAAAATAAACCTGTCTAATTAAAATGAATGATGAAAGGATTAAATGCTTTGGACTTCAAAGATGGGAAAATGGCAGTAAAGGAAAAATATTAACATAATCAAAACAATTTCCCTATGCTTTGCCTTAAGTGCACTTGACAATTAATACTTAAAATTATGGGCTAGGTACAGTGGCTCATGCCTGTAATCCCAGCACTTTTGGAGGCCTAGGTGGGATGATCACTTGAGGCTGGGAGTTCAAGCCTAGCCTGGGCACACAGTGAGACAGCATCTTAAAAAACAAAATTATGGTTAAACATGTAGAACATATTTGTTTAAAAGTGACTGAAAATTCTGACCAGCTAAAGCTGTATTTATTTTAAACTACTCAATATATGAGTACTTTGAACTCTGTTGCTTAGTTAGAAAATGTCTTTGAACTATTTTTTTTTTCAAGAAATTACTGATTCTATTAGGTATAAGAAAATTGTATAAAATATGTTAATTCCACAAATAAATGTTTAAAGTCTACTCAATGCTAGGTACTCAGGAAGCCCAAAACTGGATTAAACATAAATATTTTCCTAAAGAAGTTTGTAGACTTAAAAACCTATTCATAAAAACCTGTAAAACAAGGTAGATGTAAGACATACCATTAGAGAAGAGGCACTTTATGTATTAAGAAGGAAAAAAAATTCCTTTCCTCCCCTCCCCTCCCCTCGCCTCCCCTCCCCTCCCCTCCCCTCCCCTCCCCTCTCCTCCCCTCTCCTCTCCTCTCCTCTTTTCCTTTCTTTTCTTTCAGAAACAGGGCTTTGCTCTGTCACCCAGGCTGGAGTGCAGAGGCGCCATCAGGGCTCACTGTAGCCTCTACATCCCAGGTTCAAGCCATCCTTCCGCGTCAGCCCCCAGAGTAGCTAGGACTACAGGCTTGCACCACCATACCTGGCTAATTTTGGTATTTTTTGTAGAGACGGGTTTTTGCCATGTTGCCTAGGCTGGTCTCAAACTCATGAGCTTAAGTGATCTACCCACCTCAGCCTCCCAAAGTGCTGGGATTACAGGTATGGACCACTGAACCTGGCCCAAGATCAACATTTATTTATTTATTTATTTATTTATTTAATTTTTTTGAGACAGAGTCTCGCTCTTTTGCCCAGGCTGGAGTGCAGTGGTGTGATCTCAGCTCACTGCAACCTCTGCCTCCTGGGTTCAAGTGATTCTTCTGCCTCAGGCTCCCAAGTAGCTGGGATTATAGGCGTGTGCCACCATGCCTGGCTAATTTTTGTGTTTGTAGTCTAGAAGGGGTTTCACCACGTTGGCCAGGCTGGTCTCGAACTCCTGGCCTCAAGTGATCTACCCACTTCGGCCTCCCAAAATGCTGGGATTATGGGCATGAGCCACGGTGCCCGACCCAAGATTGCCATTTAAATCTGTAGACTAAGTAAAGCAGATTGCCTTCCATAATATGGGTGGGCCTATTCAGCTGAAAGCCTGAACAGACCAAAAAAAACTGACCCTCCTCCAAGTAAAAGAGAATTCTCCTGCCTGAGACCTTTTAACTAGGACATGGGCTTTTCCTGGTTCTCCAGCAATGTGCTCCTGTGAACTTAAACTGGGACATCCGCTTTGCAGATTTTAAATTTGCCAGCCTCCATTATCACATGGGTGAATTCCCTATGATAAATCTATCTTTGATCTACCAGTTGATCCATTTATCTATCCATTCACGCATCCTATTGCTTCTGTTTCTTAATACTGTTTAAAAGTAAGCATCTAATAATCTACCAACAAATATTCATCAGGTGTCATTTTAATCCCAGTGCTCTGCTAAACAATGGAAGAAATACTAGAGTAGCATAAATCTATAGTGAATAGATCCCAGAGCTACTTCAATGAATATATGCTGATAAAACTACTTGATTTAAAATCAGTGTTTACTTTATTAATTTATTATTAAAGGAAACTATTAAAACTGTAACTTGGAAGAAAGTAGAAAAATAAATTATAACCCCAATAGCTTAATACAACCACTGTTAGCCCATCTAGTGTATTTTCTTTCAGTAACTTTTTCCTTTGTGGTTTTTGATGCATATAAAATATTAGTTTATAAAATACCATGTTCTCAATTATTTTCTTTAACATTATATCAGCCAGGCGCGGTGGCTCAAGGCCGGGCACAGTGGCTCAAGCTTGTAATCCCAGCACTTTGGGAGGCCGAGATGGGCAGATCACGAGGTCAGGAGATTGAGATCATCCTGGCTAACACGGTGAAACCTCATCTCTACTAAAAAATACAAAAAACTAGCCGGGCGTGGTGGCGGGCGCCTGTAGTCCCAGCCACTCGGGAGGCTGAGGCAGGAGAATGGCATAAACCCGGGAGACAGAGCTTGCAGTGAGCTGAGATCCGGCCACTGCACTCCAGCCTGGGCAACAGAGCGAGACTCCGTCTCATAAACAAGCAAACAAACAAAAAAAACATTGTATCATAGGTTGGATACAGTGGCTCATGCCTATAATCACAACACTTTGGGAGGCTGAGGTGGAAGGATAGCATGAGCCCAGGAAATGGAGGTTACCGTGAGCCAAGATCATGCCACTGCACTCCAGCCTGTCCAGCGAGAATCTGTTCCAAAAAAAAGAAAAAACAACTAAATCCAACCAACCAACCCAAACATTTTATCATAAACATTTCCCCATTTGTTTCATAGTCTTAAGAATTATAATTTTTAATGCCTGTACAATACATAGTCTGCAAACATACAATTTTTATAATCATTTCCTTAGTTTTGGATATTTAGGTTATGCAAATTTTTTCTACTTTTTTTTTTTTTTTTTTTGAGACAGAGTTTTGCTCTTATCACCCAGGTTGGAGTGCAATGGTGTGATCTCGGCTCACTGCAACCTCTGCCTCCCAGGTTCAAGCTATTCTCCTGCCTCAGCCTCCCAAGTAGCGGGGATTACAGGTACCCACCACCACGCCCAGCTTATTTTTGTATTTTTACTAGAAATGGGGTTCCACCATATTGGCCAGGTTGGTCTCGAACTCCTGACCTCAGGTGATCCACCTGCCTCTGCCTCCCAAAGTGCTAGGATTACAGGCGTCAGCCACTGCATCCAGCCAATTTTTTTCTGTTTTTAAGATCATCAATATAAATATCTTTATTACAGCCTTTTCACAATTTGAATTATTTAAGAATAAATTCCTAGAAGTGATATTATTAAGTCACCAGGTATGAAGTCTATATAGTAAGTCTAAATTGCTTTTCACAAATATTGTACCAATTTGTAAGGCCATTGACTTTGACCATACATTTGCTTACCTAGTATTCATTCTTACCTTCATTAATCAAAGACTTTTTTTTTTTAAGTGGGAATGTGACTTGTTATAAAAACCTCATTTCCTCAGACTCCCTTGCATCTAGGTACTTCCATATGACCGAGATGTGGTCTATGATGGTTACAGGGTTCCACTACCAGACACAGTTTTGTTTTATTATATAAAAGGAACATGCTCTGCTGGCACACACTTTTTCTTCTTTTCCCCTCTTCTTCCTGACTGCAGGTAGAGCAGCCTTCTTGCAACTTTGAGGATGAAAGTTACAAGTTAAGATGGTGGAAAAGGAAGCCAGAAGGACCTTGTGACTTTCTTAAACATCTGCACCAGCTCTGGACTCCTTTCTCTGGAATTCTTGTTACATGAATAAATTAATATGTGTTTGGTTAAGCAACTGTAGTCATATTTCTGCTGCATGAAATCAAAGGAAAACCTAATAGTAACATATATGCATAGTTATTCTCCATAATAATGAATATTGTCACTACAATTAGTGGGGATTGGGCACTGTGTTGGTACTCTTGATTGCAAATAACAAAATACCTAAACTGGTTTAAAGGAAAAAGGGAATTCACTGCTTCATGTACTCAGGGAAGTAGAGGGGTTGAATTCAGGCATTACGAAGTAGCATCAGTAACACTGTTAGGTCTGACCCCTTTCTTCCTTTCCCTTTTTCCTCTCTCTCCCTTTCACTATATCTACTTTGCTTTTCTCTGTGTGTTGATTTCTTCTCTCCTACAAAAAACTGGACTTCTTTCATGCAACTGGAGAAATTGACCATGTTGGTTGAATGTCAGGAGAAAGAAAGAACTTTCCAGTTTTGATGATATCAGTCCTTGGGAAGGACTCCGATTGACCAGGCCTGTGTTATGTGTTCATCCAAGAAGGGAGGGAGAATAGAACAACTGTGATTATCAACCCCACCAAGATCACTCAAATACAGAAAGGGCAAGTCCTCAAAGAGAAAGTGAGGTGTTGACACCATAACAGAGCTGAAAGACTGAAAGAACCCATCCTCAATAACCATTTTTTACTAATAACATGTTTTTTATTGTTATTTTAATTTACCTTTCTTTGAAGTTGAAGACTTTTTTCTGTTAATTTAATTTAATTTAAAAAATTTGAAAATTCCCTCTCCTAACAATGACAACCAGAATATGCTTATACTTGACAAATTGGGTAGTTGAATAGTCTCTTATTTTGAATATGATCCCAATTTTGGACTTGTAATCTAATATTCTGTAACTGGAAATGCCATGCACAATGGAGAGAAAATATATGTTCTTTATGATGTCTGTGTATGTATGATGTTCTAAAGGTCCTAAATTTAGTGCGAACAGTGGCAATGGTGTAAGACATAAATTTAATCTGTAGGTGTACTTGAATCATGTAATATATTTAGTATGGAGTGATTAAAAATATAGTAGATTCCCCTTCTAGAAGCTAACTAAATTTATTTTATTTTATTTTATTTTATTTTATTTTTTTGAGGCGGAGTCTTGCTCTGTCGCCCAGGCTGGAGTGCAGTGGCCAGATCTCAGCTCACTGCAAGCTCCACCTCCCGGGTTCCCGCCATTCTCCTGCCTCAGCCTCCCAAGTAGCTGGGACTACAGGCGCCCGCCACCTCCCCCGGCTAGTTTTTTGTATTTTTAGTAGAGACGGGGTTTCACTGTGTTCGCCAGGATGGTCTCGATCTCCTGACCTTGTGATCTGCCCGTCTCGGCCTCCCAAAGTGCTGGGATTACAGGCTTGAGCCACCGCGCCCGGCTAAATTGATTTTAATATATTACTTTGTAAGGGATGGGGGCAGTGGCTCACGCCTGTAATCCCAAGCACTTTGGGAGGCTGAAAGCGGGCAGATCACCTGAGGTCAGGAGTTGGAGACCAGCCTGGCCAACACAGTGAAACCCTGTTTCTACTAAAAATACAAAAATTAGCCAGGTGTGGTGGTGGATGCCTGTAATCCCAGCTACTCAGGAAGCTGAGGCAGGAGAATCGCTTGAACTGGGAAGGTGGAAGTTGCAGTGAGTTGAGAACATGTCATTACACTCCAGCCTGGGCGACACAGGGAGACTCTGTATCAGAAAAAAAAAAGGAAAAAGAAAAAAATATATATATTACTTTGGGAGAAAGTTTCTTTAAGTATATTACACTGGTATATTGGCATTATCGATTTTTCCCAAAGACTGAATTCAAAATGAGATTCAAAATCATATTTAGGATTTAAGCTTTAGACTAAGGTGTAAAAGTAAGACAAGTTGCTTTTTTCTCCCATCTAAAGTAGTCTAGAGGATCTTTTGGTAAATAATATGAATATTTTATTAAATATTTTAAAATTTACTACATATTCATTCATTTGGTGCTCATGGCCATTATTTCATATGTAGTTATGGTGCACATGGGATCTTATGATTTTGGAGAGCAGGGGCAGTGGCTGTTGATTCTCTCATTCTTTTTTTTTTTTTTTTTTTGAGACGGAGTCTCGCTCTGTCGCCCAGGCTGGAGTACAGTGGCGGGATCTCAGCTCACTGCAAGCTCCGCCTCCCGGGTTTATGCCATTCTCCTGCCTCAGCCTCCCAAGTAGCTGGGACTACAGGCGCCCGCCACCTCGCCCGGCTCGGTTTTTTGTATTTTTTAGTAGAGACGGGGTTTCACCGTGTTAGCCAGGATGGTCTCGATCTCCTGACCTCGTGATCCGCCCGTCTCGGCCTCCCAAAGTGCTGGGATTACAGGCTTGAGCCACCGCGCCCTGCGATTCTCTCATTCTTTACTTCTAGCTTTGGTGTAAGGGTAGTTCTAGGGTATTGCATGAGGCAAATGGGTGAGAAATCGAGTCATCATTATGCTTAGCTTTGCCTACATCATTCCAACAAACTGAATTTAAATGCCCTTTGAGAGTGGGAAGATTGAGACCTAAAAAAGTGAGGTATTGATCATACCATGTACCCCATACATTAAATTGGCTAGATTTCCCTTTTCCTTTCAGAAAAGGGGCAGGTGATGGAAGTAAATGTGTATCTTTTCTCCGCCCTCATATCTTCTTCTGTGTCTGGCTGCTCCAGACCAACTGCCACCTGCAGTTATCACACCCTGATGTGCTACTGGTTGCTGAGAAAGAGGCTTTTAAAAAATTATCTTAGAGTATAAATAAAATAGCAGGTCAAAACTGCCTGAGACATACTGGTCTGTGGATAAATACTAACTACACCTGGATTTACATAATAGAAGCTTGTTCAGGGTAGTTTGCAAACTTACCATTTAGGCAACTGCATTTTATATGGAGCCCAGAGGAAATGACATTTACCTTTCAACAGATACTTGGAGTCCTAGTTAGGGGCTATATGCAGCTGAAAACATCCTGATAGCCATGCGATTTCATGCTTCTGTACCTTGCTTATGTTTTTCTCACCTGCCTGGAATTCTGTATTTTGTTTTTTGGGACTTACCATGAGTTTATGTTCTCTTGGAAGTGCTTTCTGGCCATTCTCATTTCGGCATGACCTAGGTGCACTTTGTTTATACTCTCAGAGCATCTTGTGCATAATCATATACTTGATTTTCCTACCCACCTATCCCAGTGTAATTTCAGGGCAGGCTGCAACCATGTTTTATTTATCTTTGAAACATTATGGCATAACAAAATACTAGGATCAGTGGGTACTCAGTGTCTGTTGAAAGGAAGAAGCAGTTGAATTTTATCTATGGAGTCTTCTCATCTCCCTGCTTGTTTTCCTTCTCCTTTGTCTCACCACTTTTATGCCTTCATTCATTCTCCTTCTGACTTGCTGATGGTTTCTATTTCCTGCTCTTGTCTGAGCTTGGAAATAAGTTTATTTACATCATAAATTACAAACCACTAGAGTGAGAAAAGTGTTGATCATCCATTCAAAAGTGTTGAATCCTTCAATAATTAGCAGAGTGCTTTTCACACATAGGGGTTGATATGGTTTGTCTGTGTCCCCACCCAAATCTTATTTGGAATTCCCACATGTTGTGGGAGGGACCCAGTGGGAGGTAATTGAATCATGGGGGCAGGTCTTTCCCATGTTGTTCTCATGATAGTGAATAAGTCTTATGAGATCTGATGGCTTTATAAGGCAGAGTTTCCCCGCACAAGCTCTCTCTTTGCCTGCTGCCATCCACTCACTCCTCCTTGTCTTTTGCCATGATTGTGTGGCTTCCCTAGACTTGTGGAAGTGTAAGTCTAATAAACCCTTTTTCCTGTATAAATTACCCAGTCTTGGGTATGTCTTTATCAGCAGCATGAAAATTAACTAATACAGGGGTTTATTTAGATTTTAAAATATATTGCTTTTTTTTTTTTTTTTTTTGAGACGGAGTCTTACTCTGTCACCCAGGCTGGAGTGCAGTGGCACAATCTCTGCTCACTGCAACCTCCGCCACCTGGGTTCAAGCAATTCTCCTGCCTCAGCCTCCCAAGTAGAGTAGCTGCGTCTACAGGCGTGTGCCACCACGCCTGGCTAATTTTTGTATTTTTAGTAGAGATGGGGTTTCACCATGTTGGCCAGGCTTGTCTCAAACTCCTGACCTCAAATGATCTGCCTGCCTTGGCCTTCCAAAGTGTTGGGATTACAGGCATGAGCCACAGTGCCCGGCAATATATTGCTTCTATCTAGTCATAAAAGTAATACATATTCACTGTAGAGAATTTTTAAAAATACAGAATGTCATCAACCATAAAAAATCACTTATATATCACCTATAGATAACCATTACCAATATTTCAGTACATTGATGTGTATACTCTTTTATTCCCCCCACAGGCATAAGCCAACATGTATGGCCAATGTATATATGCTTTTATTTATTTTTCTCAGCACAAATACAATGATACATTGACACATATAACAGTTCTTTTCCATGCATATATACTCTTTTCCTTTTTGCAAAATTGGGATCATACTGTATAAAATCTTTTATCCTACTTTTTGTATTTAACACTGTATCATGAACTTTTTATCATTATGTAAGTATTCTTTTAAAATGTCATTTATGTAATGCTTTTCTTATTTATGGATATTTAGATCATTTCCAGTTTTTCCTTTTATAAAACATGTCTGTGATAAAAATTCTGTGCACAAATGATTTCTTTAAGATAAATTCCTAGAATTATTTGACCACTCTGTGTGAATATTTTAAGGTCTTTTAATTCAATAACCAAACCAACTTCCAGAAATATTATATCACTTTTCCATTCATCCACCCACTAGCATATGTATATATATATATATATATATATATTTTTTTTTTTTTTTTGAGAAAAAAAGTATATATTTTTTTGAGATGGAGTTTCACTCTTGTTGCCCAGACTGGAGTGCAATGGTGTGATCTTGAGCTCACTGCAACCTTTGTCTCCTGGGTTCAAGCAATTCTCCTGCCTCAGCCTCCTGAGTAGCCAGGATTACAGACGCCCTCCACCACACCTGGCTAATTTTGGTATTTTTAGTAGAGAGGGGGTTTCACCATTTTAACCAGGCTGGTCTTAAACTTCTGAGGTAATCTGCCTGCCTCAACCTCCCAAAGTGCGGGGATTACAGGCGTGAGCCACCGAACCTGGCCAGCAAATATTTATGAATCCTTTACTATGTGTTTGACACTAGGAGCTAGGATTATAATGGGTAACAATATACTCAAGGTCCTTGTCCTCAAATAACTGACATTCTACCGAGGAAGACAGACAATAAACAAATAAGTGACAACATAAAAGAATAATAGATTTTTGTTGCTGCTCTGAAGGAAGCTCTAGTAGAGTAGTACTGTATTTTGGTTAAGGTTGTGAGAGAGGGCTTTTCTAACAGAGTTAATTTAACCTGAAATATGAACACCAGCTGTGGAAGTGGAGAGGATCATCTGCTGTGAAGGGCAAAATGGCAGGAAATGAGGTCGAGAGGTCTATGTGGATGCCAAAGGTCCAAATCATGGTCCTGTGTTAGGTGATAGGGAGCTACTAAACAAACCAATCATGGCAATGTGTTTATAGGCATCAGCAGGTAGACACTTGATCAGTTTTGGTGAATGTCTGCATTTTAACAGGCATCTCTAGAAATACTCTCCTTAACTCTAAGTAATGCCCCCACTGGTGGAATTTTGGGCATCACAGTTGGCGGACATTTCACTGCCTCTTAGGTCACATTTTATATGGGGGTGGCCTGCATTTCCTACATTCGAGGGTTTCTTCTCAGGTTATGTCCCCTTCCATCAATGCCCACGAGTCTACACAGATATTCTGGACACAGCAGCAATACAAGGATCATGGTTCATTTTCTTGCCTTCTCAATTAAGGTTAATAAACCTGTTTAGCCATGATTTTCTTGGATTGATTTTATATCTCCATAGCAGTTAACTCTGTTAGGAATTAGTTAAGATGAATTTTTAAATATTTAATCAAAATACGCTTGCCACATTTGCATTCTGTCTGTATTTCTAATATACATATACTAGGTTATATATACGTTATATATTATAATAATTATATTGTTTAATATTGCATATTACATGTAATTATATATTATGTAGAGAGATAACATATGTAGAGATAATATATATGGACAATGAAAATAATCTTTTGTATAGAGAATTAAGAAGAAATTAATTTCCAAAAAGCTTTGTAGTAATATCTGAGATACATATTGACATTCAACAGCAGGAGCTGTTTCTGAATCTAAATTCTTGGCTTTGATTAGTTTGTGTTTATATTAGGAGTCAGGATCTGTATTCAGCTTTCAGATTT
The DNA here is from genome assembly GCF_007565055.1 of Rhinopithecus roxellana. Taxonomy (NCBI): domain Eukaryota; kingdom Metazoa; phylum Chordata; class Mammalia; order Primates; family Cercopithecidae; genus Rhinopithecus; species Rhinopithecus roxellana. The sequence goes on along the minus strand of NC_044553.1, from coordinate 52,216,034 downwards.
ATTTTTGAGTATTTTGTGCGTTGATATTTAGCTGAACACATTCAGATTTATACATATTTAAACATGAAAAGCTTTTTATTTTGGTGGTATAGATTTTACTTATTTTTTCCCATCCAAAAGAAAATGATCCTCTATTAGAATTCAGATTTTTTCAAGACCATTCTGAAATCAAACATGATTATAGTGAGGAAAGAATTCTTTCAATTCTTTGTCTAAGAAAGCATGTCTGTACCATACTATTCTGATTGTTCTTTTGAAAAGACATATTATTTTAAGCAATCAAAACACAATTTGTCATGTATAACATAAAATGAAATCAATAAGTATCTATTGAGTGTCTACAGTGTACCAAGACCTGAGTAGTCACTGTGAGAGCAATTGATAAGTATAGTATGTAATCCCTGCCCTATAATTGCTTACAGCCTAACAGGGCAGACAAAACATAAGGATGGGGGGAGCCCTAGGACACTGACATCTATAGCGCACCTGCTGTGGCCTAGGAATTGTGCTAGGTACTTCCACATAAGTTATCTCATGCATTGCTGAGCTCAGCATCATCCCCTAAAGTTTTCAGTATTCTCCTTCCCACTTTATCCAGTCATCCACCCTTCAGGTCATCCTTAGTCCTTGCCACCCTAACTTACCTCCCACATCCAATCAAGATGAATTTCCATTCCTGGATCTTTCCAGTGGTCTTTTGACTGGTCTCATTGCCTCTATTCTCTTCCCTTAGCAGCTCATCCTTCTTCCATATTGTGGACAAAGTGAACTCTCAAAAATAAAAATATGATTACATTAATTAACAATTCTTTTGGGGTGCAAACAACATAACTCATTTAAGCAAATGTGATCATTTATTATTATGACTGCAGCAGTGATTCTCGGGGTCCCAAGAACAGGATGCAGCTGGGTTGGATGAACAGAATGGACTGAGACTGCAGTCCTTCCTTTCTAACTCTTGTCTTTGCTCTTCTTTAAATGTTTACTTTATTTCTTACTACAGATCAACTTTTTCTTACTTCTGGTCTATGTGGCAGAATATGACAGCCAGACTGAGCCTGGACTTGATCAGTCCCTGTTCTAAATTCCTCAGGGGAAGGCCTCATTTGACGAGCTTGGGTCGGGTGTCACCTCCGGGTCAATTCCCAATGGCAGTCAATGGCAATCACAGTTACCTTGAAGGAAAAAGCAACTGAAACATTGTTATTGAAAGATAGAAAGGGCCGGGCGCGGTGGCTCAAGCCTGTAATCCCAGCACTTTGGGAGGCCGAGACGGGCGGATCACGAGGTCAGGAGATCGAGACCATCCTGGCTAACACCGTGAAACCCCGTCTCTACTAAAAAAATACAAAAAACTAGCCGGGCGAGGTGGCGGGCGCCTGTAGTCCCAGCTTCTCGGGAGGCTGAGGCAGGAGAATGGCATAAACGCGGGAGGCGGAGCTTGCAGTGAGCTGAGATCCGGCCACTGCACTCCAGCCTGGGCGACAGAGCAAGACTCCGTCTCAACAAAAAAAAAAAAAAAAAAAAAAGATAGAAGGAGCAGTTCTCAGGAAGTGTTGTTAGGCAGATAAATCAGTAGGCATTTCTTGGAGAGGCTGAGCATTTGAGTTGACTGGAATATATGATTGAGTTAGAGGTAAAAATAAATAAGGTTGCAGGGATGATAGTTTGGAACTAAATTTTCAAGAATCGTTATGTAAAGCTAAGAATTTGAAGTTTATAGATATTTGGAAGTTATTGCAGTTCTTAAAGAGAGTAACATGATGAAGCACTATTTAGGATAATTTGGAGGCAAAGTAAATAGATTAGAATTGAGAGACCCTGGAGCAGAGCCCATCTAAGAAGAAATTACAAGAGTCAGATATAAGAGCACTGGAAAAATGAGTAAAAATATTAGGAAAGACAGGATTACTTGGACATTGTGTTAGGTTTTTTGTCTTGTTTTTTGTTTTGTTTTTGTTTTTTTGAGACAGGGTCTTGACCTGTTGTCCATGCTGAAGTGCAGTGGTATGATCATGGCTTGCTGCAGCCTTGAAATCCTGGGCTCAAGTGATCCTCTTGCCTCAGCCTCCCCAGTAGGTGGAATTGCAGGCACGCACCACCACACCCGGCTAATTGTAAAAGTTTTCTTTTGTAGAGACAGGATCTTGCTATGTTGACCAGTCTGGCTTCAAACTCCTGGCCTCAAGTGATTCTTCTGCCTTGGCCTCCCAAAGTGCTCGAGTGGTGGGATTACAGGTGTGAGCTACCACACCTGGCTGACTTGTGTTTTTCAATCTATGTGAAATTTTTGTGACTACCATACTGCTATGGGATACAACACAAAACAGACCATATATTTCACAGTTCATAAGGCTGAACCAGTGTAGTTCGAACAATGCTATCATGCTTCTTAGATTTTCAAATTTTCTGTCCTTTGGGAAATAACAGCCATGGTTTTTTTTTTCCCTGTCTCCCACCATCCCCACCCCGCCATATCATATATTGGGAATATATTATTAGAAATAAGAAGGAAGCTACAAAATTCTGGGGGCTGGTTAGGCAAAGGGGCAGGGAGAATGACAAAACCATGACTGATTGTTTTCTATTCAAGAGTGGTGTTCCTGTAACAAGGATAAAGCTAATATCATTAACTGTGAGTATTGGTGAGTCATTTTTAAGGAAGCTCTGTCAAGTTTTTATAGCAATTTCTGTGTAAAGTTTATTTTAACATTTATCACTGCATTTTACTTATCTGTCCATGTGGCCACTCAGCATTGGGCTGTCAGCTTCTCTAGGGCAGAGACTCTTGTTTATTAATTTTTATATCCATGGTGCTTAGCACAATGCTTGACTTGCTGTAGGTGCCCAACAAATGCTGAATATCCGCCATTTGATTATAGGCTTTTGAAGGTAGGGTCTATGCTTCTCCATATACCTTCTAAAGCATTTGGAAGGGATAATTGAACAAAAATTATTAATATATGAGTTCCCAGCCTTTCCCCTGTCTTGGTTCTTTTTGATTTTTATGCTAAGAATCAAGAGCAAAAAGTGTAAGAGAAGAACAGGAGGGCTACGTTTGGGTGAAGAGTTTTCTGGGGGCTTGTATAGAAGAAGTGAGGGACTACTGGGGATGTGGGAGGACAGTGGATGGGAGAGCATAGAAGGGGATTTTAAGAAGTGTTGATGTGAACTGTGTGCTTTCTTGTTGGTGTTCGAACAGCACAAGTAAAGGACTTGCTTTACTTTTGAATTCCTGCTTGTTCTTGGACTGTATGCCTTTGATGATGCCATTCTGGGATAGAACTATTAGGGTCCCAGGTACATGAACTTTATATTTATTTGGTAAATATCTGTGAAAGGAAGGAGAAGAAAACAGAGCTAAAGAGAGAAAACTATGAGGGCTGGATGAAGGAAGAAAGAAATGAAGGGAGTACATTAATGTCAGATATCATAGAGGAGATATGTGAATCTAAACTGTATACGTCGATTTCCACTTAGAAACCAATATGGTTCGTCTGAATTATTATTAATTTTCTCTGAAACTGGTGAGATTTCTAATTAGATATAAGGGACTGGGTGAGTTTCAAGTGAGAATAAAAAGCACTGGGACAAGCTCATTTTGCATTAAGAAATTCAGCTGATCTTTTATTACAGATAAAATGAACACTGAATAGTAATTTTCATTAAAGAATGAAAGCATCTAATTACTTAGAAATACCTCAATTATTAGTTTTCAAAATGTATTTTATAGTAGAGATCAATACTTTTTGTCCAAGGAAATTACCCCCTTAAAATCCAGTATTTTTATATAGAAACATCATTCCTGGGATAAATTTGAAACTTTTTTTTTCTAAATAATATATATGGATGTTGAGACTAATGTATTATGCGATATTGGAAATATCTTCACAAACTTTAAAATAGAACATAAAAAATTTTCAAAGGGCAAATGAAATACAATAAATTTTAGGAATGAATCTGTTTTTAAGGTCATGTATAACTACGATTATTACATAACATAATTCTGAATAAATAAATAGTGTGCGCATGGACAAGCTAGAAGTTTATTTTAAGCATTTCTTGAGGCCTTTTCACATTTAAAAAAGTCAGGCTATTGATTATAGAATCATAGCATTTTAGAACAGAAAAGGGCCTTGGAGATGACCTTGTTCAACCCTTTCATTTTACAGATGACTGAAGTGTGTTATTTGGGTAGCAGCGAACTAAAAAGTCTTCAACGATGGTTCTCTATTGTGATAACAACCACTCTGGCCTAACTATTCCTTCACCAGATCACTGCAACACAACTGCAGAAACACAGAAAGAACAAAAGCAACAACATCAAGCCTCCGGTTTGCTGGAATTCATTAATGATATACCTTCCTGCTGAGCTAACAAAACCTTGAACCAGCAAGCAGTTGTCTTTTTAAATTGAGCTTGCCAACTGTGTTATTATGGTGGATTTGAGACACTAGGTGACTCCACTTGAGCAGTTGTGGTGGCCAGGGAAGAATTATTCTTATCCTCATGAAACGTAGCCCAAACAATCATTACCAGTTGGTTCTAGGGAACTGCTTTTAGTGAGACTATTGTTGTCAGTATTGTTGAGTTGGGGTAAAAAGAAATAAGGTTGCAGGGATGATAGTTTGAGGCCAAATTTTCAAGAATCTTACCTGACACTAAAGATTTTGAAGATTGTCCTAAAGACGTTTGGGAGTTATTGCAGTTTTTAAAAAGGAGTAATATGATAAAACACTATTTAGAATAATTCATTTGGAGATGAAGTAGACGGATTAGAATTGGGAGACTCAGGGAGGATAGAATATACAACAGAACAGGCAGGTGTGCCCTATTGAGTCATCTATACAGTTAGAAAGGTAAGACATGTTTATCTCATAAAACAAATGAGTGGGACGGGCGCAGTGGCTCACACCTGTAATCTCAGCACTTTGGGAGGCAGAGGTGGGTGGATCACCGGAGGTTGGGAGTTCAAGACCACCCTGGCCAACATGGTGAAACCCCATCTCTACTAAAAATACAAAAATTAGCTAGGCATGGTGGCAGGCTCCTGTAATCCCAGCTACTCAGTAGGCTGAGGCAGGAGTATCGCTTGAACTCGGAAGACTGGGGTTTCTGTGAGCAGAGATCATGCCACTGTACTCCAGCCTGTGTGACAGAGTGAGACTGTCTCAAAAAGCAAGCAAACAAAAACCAAATGAGTGAAGATAGTTCTATGAGCAAAGCAACTTTTAAATATCTGCTAAAGTGTGATTTCCCTTGTGAATTTTCTTACGTCCCTGTATTAGTCAGTCCTCGCATTGCTATAAAGAAATGCTGGAGACTGGGTAATTTATAAGAAAAGTTATTTAAATGGCTCATGGTTCTGCAGGCTATAGAGGAAGCATGGTGGCGTCTGCTTATGGGGAGGCCTCATGAAGCTTCCAATCACGGTGGAAGGCAAAGGGGAGCAGTTATGTCACGTGGTGAAAGCAGGAACAAGGGAATGAGGTGGGAGATGCTACACACATTTAAACAACCAGATCTCATGAGAACTCACTCACCATGATGAGGACAGTATCAAGCGGGATGGTGCTAAACCATTCATGAGAAATCTGCTCTTATGATCCAGTCACCTCCCACCAGGCCCCACGTTCAACACTGGAGATTACATTTTAATGTGAAATTTGGGTGGGGACACACATACAAGCTATATCAGCCCTCTTCCCGACTCCTCCACTGTAATTAATCAGGCAATGTTGCAATGATTAGTCTACATGTCTTTGGTTCTTTGAAGGTAGGGATAGTCTTATTCCTCTTTGTGTATCTACCACACTATAAATATTACATAGATTGTTCTGAATTGAATATATTGTTATTGTTTGGTCTTGTAGGTCCTCATCATCAATCTCTAAATGAAGTTGCTTGAAGCAACTCTTGAAACCACAATAATAAGATAAACATTTAAAGGTGCCTTTAATGTTCAAGGAATTGTGAAAGACACAAAGTTGAATATGACATGGTACCTGCTTTGGAGAGGCTCATACCTAAAGAAGTGTATTGGTTTGCTAGGGCTGCTGTAACAAAATGCCACAGACTGGGTGGCTTAAATGACCACACAGAAATTTATTTCATCACGGTTCTGGAGGCTGGAAGTCCAAGATCAAGGTGCTAGCAGGGTTGGTTTCTTCTGAGGGCTCTCTTCCTGGCTTGCAGGTGGCCACCTTCCCACTGCATCCTCGTGTGACCTTTCCTCTATGCATATGCCTCCCCATTACCTCCTTGTATGTCCAGATTTCCTCTTCTTATAAGAAGCAGTAAGATTGAATTAGGGCCCACCCTAGTGGCTTCATTTTAACTTAATCACATCTTCAAAGGCTCTATCTCCAATTGCAGTCACATCCTGAGTTTCTGGGGGTTAGGGCTTAAATGTATGAATTTGTTGGGGGTACACAATTGAGCTTATAAAAGGAAGGAAACTATAATAAATAGTTTAATACCAATCAGCTTTGATGGGAGGCATCTGGGAAATAAATAGTCCAGAACAGTAAACTTTGCAGTGGAAACTGGAGATGGAAGTTTGAGACTTTAATGGAATTTAATAATCAAGACTTTAATGGAATTTAATAATCAAGGCATTCTCTTGAAGTCATTTTACAAAAATCAGTATAAATTTTCAAATATCTTATTTGGAAAGCCACTGTGAAACTGGTCCAGATGGTCTGACATGAACTATACTCATTTATAGTCTTTTAAGATAAAATATCCTCCATGGGTATACAGTGTAGCAGTTTACTGGCACTGATTTTGGAATTAGACAGTTCCGGTTTGAGCCATTGGTTCTAACAGGTCCCGGTCTCTGTTGTTTATCCTCAGGCAAATGGCTTATTCTCACTAAGTTTCTTTCCTTGTCTGTAAAATACTAGTTCCTATTTCATAGGGTGGTTATGAGGATTACATTAATTAACATACAGGTTTTGTTCATAGTAAATGGCCAATAAAAGGTAGCTCTGTTCACAGGTTGTTAGTGGCTTGAATTCCTCAGATAGATTCTTTATTAAACATAATTATTCTTTCTGCTCACCCCTGAAGCTTAACCCAGCTTTTCATACAGTATTATTTATTTATTTATTTTAGAGACAGAACCTCTCTCTGTTGACCAGGCTGGAGTGCAGTGGGGCCACTGTACTCAGTGCAGCCTTGAATTCCTGGGCTAAAGCAATCCTCTCATTTCAACCTCCTGAAATGCTGGGATTACAGGCATGAACCACTGTGCGTGGCCTCCAGTGCTATTTTATTAATCTTAAGAGATGTATCTGTGACAGTTGTAATTTGAGAACCTTAGGTAGAGATAGTATAACATAAATTCAAAGCATTACTAGAGATTATGGTAAATTTTAATGGTTCTCATGAAAATGATAAGGATTTCTTTATCAATCTGAGAGAAATTCTGTTATGAAGGTATTATAGCATTAACCACTCCATACTGTACTGTACTGTGTATAGTTTTGCCTCCTTGGTTAGACTGTGAATTCTTAGAGAAAAGAAAATATGCCATGTTTATCTTTGCACTGTGATGCAATGATGGTGTAGTGGTTAAGAGCATGGTCTTTGGAGCCAGCCTTTTAGGTTGATATCCTGGTCTATATCCAGACTTTTGGGATTCATACTTCACTTGTTTGTGTGTCCTTGGGCAAGATACTTAACAACTTGAGAACTCACTAACCTGTGAAGTAGAAATAGTAATGATGTCTACATACTTCATAAAAATTTTTATGAGGATTAAATGAACAAGCATATGTAAAGCACTTGAAATAGTACTTGATACGTAGCAAGCATTCAGTAGGTTTTCACCTCATTAGTATAGCACATAGCTTAGCTGTGCTTAATAAACATGTGTTAAGTGAATGAGTAACACTGATTCTGAGTTGTAAAAAGTTGGTGGCTCAGTGCTAGCTGGCATTCAACAGCTAAGCATGCAACCAAAATTGTACAATGAAGGACCACTGTCAGGGAACAGTGGCTTATAATAATAGTGTGCTAGCAAAACCTGGAAGTAAGTTTCTGGTAACTTTGTAGAATGTGTGCTAATGCTGATAAGTCCAACACTGTGCTACACCTTTTCCAGCAAATAATGAATACTTTTTGAGGGGGAAAAATCCCTGGGAAAATAAAATAGCTTCAGGAAGCCATGAAACTCTTGCTTTATTTTTGTCTTGGCACAGAAGGTGGGGCGCATACCTTGTTCTGAACTGAAGAAAGTGTGGTGAAATTTTTATTTCATATTTCTCTTTTGTCTTTGGTATAGCAGAGTCTTCTGGTGCCCATGCAATACTCCTTTTCCCTTTTTCCTTGCCAACAGTGCTAATTTTATATTCACCCCTCACCTTCCTGTTACAGATAAATCCTGATTTGTCTAAGTCAATTGTGGACATAGACACAACTCCCAACACACACAGACACACACACACACACGAGCACATGCATGCACGCATGCACGTGAGTCTGATTTAGGAAGGAGCATAAGACACAATTCTGGCCAAAGAGAAATGAGGGGAAATCTGTGATGAGGGCTTCTGGAAAAGGTTTTCTTACTCTTACAAAGAGACACGCAGGAAGAGGCAACCTCATTTTCTGCTACACATTGCCATGTCAGGATGAAACGTTTGGAATTGTGACAACATCTTGTAAGTATGAGGGGGAGCTAGCTAACAAAATGTAAACAAATTTTCTCTTTAGCATCAATGCGATTTAATCTATGACAGAAATTTAAGCTTAGGTGTGAAATGACTTTCTCTCCATCTCCTATGAAGTTTATGGTTATCTCGTCATTACATTGTAGATTTCTACACTTTCCATCTAGAGCATTCAAATATGTTGACAATTTTTAGAGTTACAAATATATACTGTTGCTTACTTTATATCTATGATTTTTGATCCTTGTTTCCAGAAACATCTTCAGTCAATCTCTTATTTTTTATAACAGTTTTGTCAAAATCTAATTCACATACTATGCAATTCGTCAATTTAAACTGTATGGTTTTTAGTATATTCAGAGTTAAGCATTCACCACCACAATCACATTTAGAATATTTTCATCACCCCCCAAAGAAACTTGGTAACCATTAGCAGTCATTCCTCATTTATACCCACTCCCTCTAGTCTTAGGCAGCCACTAATTTACTTTCTGTCTCTATGGATTTGCTTATTCTGGACATTTCATTTAAATGGAATCCTGTATGGTCTTTTATGACTGGCTTCTTTCACTTGGCATATGAAAGGTTCATCCATGTTGCAGCATGTATCAATATACCATGTCTTTTCTTGCTGAATAATATTATATTGTATGGATATGCCATATTGTACTTATCCATTTCATCAGCTAATGGACATTTGAGTTGTTTTCATTTTTTGGCTATTATGAATAATGCTGCCACTCATGTACTTGTACATTTTTTTGTTTTTTTTTGAGACAGAGTCTCTCTCTGTTGCCAGGCTGGAGTGCAGTGGCATGATCTCGGCTCACTGCAACCTCCGCCTTCTGGGTTCAAGTGATTCTCCTGCCTTAGCCTCCCACGTAGCTGGGACTACAGGTACACACCACCACACCCAGCTAAGTTTTGTATTTTTACTAGAGACAGGGTTTCACCATGTTGGCCAGGATGATCTCCATCTCTTGACCTCGTGATCCACCCTCCTCGGCCTCCCAAAGTGCTGGATTATAGGTGTGAGCTGCCGTGCCCAGCCACTTGTATATATTTATGTACACATTTTTTGTGTGGTCATATGTTTTCACTTCTCTTGGGTGTATATTCAGGAGTGAAATTGCTGGGTCACATAGTAACTCTATGTTTAACCTTTTGAGAAACTATCAGATACTCTTTAAAGTGGCTGCACCATTTTTTATTTCCATCAGCAGAATATAAGGGAACCATTTCTCTACGTTCTCCCCAATACTCATCATCTTTCTTTTGGATTATAGCCACCTTAGTGGTATCTTAACGTAGTTTTGATTTGCATTCTTCTGATGGCTAATGATGTTGAGCATGTTTAATGTGCTTATTGGCCATTTGTGTATCTTCTTTGGAAAACTTTCTATTCATATTTTTTTTTAATTAATAAACTTTATTTTTAGAGCAGTTTATTTAGGTTTATCGAACACATGAGCAGAAAGTACAGAATTCTGCTATACTCCCTTACCACTCCCCCCAATCCACACACAGTTTCCTCTATTATTATTATTATTATTATTATTTTGAGACGGAGTTACACTCTTGTTGCCCAGGCTGGAGTGCAATGGTGCAATCTGGGCTTACCGCAACCTCCGCCTCCCAGGTACAAGCAATTCTTCTGTCTCAGCTTCCCTAGTAGCTGGGATTACAGTCATGTGCCACCACGCCTGACTAATTTTGTGTTTTTAGTAGAGATGGGGTTTCTCCATGTTGGTCAGGCTGGTCTCGAACTCCCGACCTCAGGTGATCCGCCCGTCTCAGCCTCCCAAAGTGCTGGGATTAAAGGCATGAGCCACCGCGTCCGGCCAGTTTCCTCTATTATTAACATCTCAAATTAGTCTGATACATTTGTTATAATTGATGAGCCAATGTTGATACATTATTATTACCTAAAATCCATAGTTTACGTTAGGGTTCACTCTACATTGTACATTCTGTGGGTTTTGACAAATTTATAATGACATGCAGTCACCATTACAGTATCATACAGAGCCGTTTCCCTGCCCAAAATATCCCCTGTGTTCCACATATCCATCCTTCCCACTTCCCCTTTCCCCCAAAACCCTGGCAGCCATTAATCTTTTTACTGTCTCCATAGTTTTGCCTTTTACAGAATGTCATGAAGTTGAAATTGTATAGTATATACTCTTTTCAAATTGGCTTCTTTCACTTAAATATGGATTTATGGTTCCTCAATGTCTTTATGACTTGATAGCTCATTTCTCTTTATCGTTGAATAATATTTTATTGTATGGATGTGCCACAGTTTATTTATCCATTCATCTATTGGATGGCATTTTGGTTGCTTTTGAGTTTTGGCATTTATGAATAAGTGACTCTAAACACTTGTGGGCAGGGTTTTGTGTATAGATATATTTTTACTTCATTTGGGTAAATGAATGCAGTTGCTGGGTTATATGGTAAGAGTGTGTTTAGTTTTGTAAGAAACTGCCAAACTGTCTTCCAGAGTGGCAGTACTATTGTATATTCTCACCAGCAATGAATGAGAGTTCTTTTTGCTGCTTTTGTCTATTTTTAAATTGTGTTATCTGTCTTTTTATTATTGACTTGTAAGAGTCCTTTGTATATTCTAGCTATAAGTCCCTCATCGGGTGTATGATTTGCAGAATTTCTCCGTGTCCTGTGGGTTGTGTTTATTTTCTTGTTGATGTCCTTTGAAGAACAAATTAAAATTTTTATAAAGTCAGTTTATGTCTTTTTTCTTTTGTTAATAGTTCTCTTAGTGCCTTGTCTAAAAAGCCTTTGCCAAACCGAAGGTCATGATTCATTCCTATGTATTCTTCAAAGAGTTTTATAGTTTTAGCTCTTTTATCCGTTTAAAATTAACTTTTATATGTGATGTAAGTTTGGAGTCCAGCTACACTTTTTTGTATAGGGATAACCCTACTGTCCCAGCACCATTTGTTGGAAAGAGTACTCTTTCCCCCATTGAATTGGCACTCTTATGGAAATTAACTGGCCATAAAAATGAAGGCTAATTTTTGGGCTCTCAATTCTGTTTTATTGATCTGCATTTGTATCCTCATGCCAGTACTACACTATCTTGATTACCATAGCTGTGAAAGAAAATTTGAAAATAGGAAGTGTGAGTCCTCCAACTTTGTTCTTTTCTTCAAGATTGTTTTGTCTATTTTGGGTCCCTTGTCTTTGCATATGAATTTTAGGATTGGTTTATTTATTTCTTTTCTTTTTTTTTTTGGCCAATGGTATGTATTTACTATTATTATTCTTATTTTATACTTTAAGTTCTAGGGTACATGTACACAACGTGCAGGTTTGTTACATATGTATACATGTGCCATGTTGGTGTGCTACACCCATTAACTCATCATTTACATTAGGCATATCTCCTAATGGTATACCTTCCCCCTCCCCCCCACCCCACGACAGGCCCCGATGTGTGATGTTCCCCTTCCTGTGTCCAAGTGTTCTCATTGTTCAATTCCTACCTATGAGTGAGAACATGCAGTGTTTGGTTTTCTGTCCTTGTGATAGTTTGCTGAGAATGATGGTTTCCAGCTTCATCCATGTCCCTACAAAGGACATGAACTCATCCTTTTTTATGGCTGCATAGTATTCCAAGGTGTATATGTGCCACATTTTCTTAATCCAGTCTATCATTGATGGACATTTGGGTTGATTCCAAGTCTTTGCTATTGTGAATAGTGCCGCAATAAACATACATGTGCATGTGTCTTTATAGCAGCATGATTTATAATACTTTGGGAATATACCCTGTAATGGGATGGCTGGGTCAAATGGTATTTCTAGTTCTAGATCCCTGAGGAATCGCCACACTGTCTTCCACAATAGTTGAACTAGTTTACAGTCCCACCAACGGTGTTGAAGTGTTCTTATTTCTCCACGTCCTCTCCAGCGCCTGTTGTTTCTTGACTTTTTAATGATTGCCATTCTAACTGGTGTGAGATGGTATCTCATTGTGGTTTTGATTTGCATTTCTCTGATGGCCAGTGATGATGAGCATTTTTCCATGTGTCTGTCGGTTGCATAAATGTCTTCTTTTGAGAAGTGTCTGTTCACATCCTTTGCTCACTTTTTGATGGGGTTGTTTGTATTTTTTCTTCTAAACTTGTTTGAGTTCTTTGTAGATTCTGGATATTAGCCCTTTGTCAGATGAGTAGTTTGCAAAAATTTTCTCCCATTCTGTAGGTTGCCTATTCACTCTGATGGTAGTTTACTTTGCTGTGCAGAAGCTCTTTAGTTTAATTAGATCCCATTTGTCAATTTTGGCTTTTGTTGCTGTTGCTTTTGTTGTTTTAGACATGAAGTCCTTGCCTATGCCTATGTCCTGAATGGTACTACCTAGATTTTCTTCTAGGGTTTTTATGGTTTTAGGTCTAACATTTAAGTCTCTAATCCATCTTGAATTAATTTTTGTATAAGGTGTAAGGAAGGGATCCAGTTTCAGCTTTCTACATATGACTAGCCAATTTTCCCAGCACCATTTATTAAATAGGGGATCCTTTCCCCATTTCTTTTTTTTGTCAGGTTTGTCAAAGATCAGATGGTTGTAGATGTGTGGTATTATTTCTGAGGCCTCTGTTCTCTTCCATTGGTCTATATCTCTGTTTTGGTAGCGGTAACATGCTGTTTTGGTTACTGTAGCCTTGTAGTATAGTTTGAAGTCAGGTAGCATGATGCCTCCAGCTTTGTTCTTTTTGCTTAGGATTGTCTTGGCAATGCGGGCTCTTTGTTGGTTCCATATGAACTTTAAAGCAGTTTTTTCCAATTCTGTGAAGAAACTCATTGGTAGCTTAATGGGAATGGCATTGAATCTATAAATTACCTTGGACAGTATGGCCATTTTCACAATATTGATTCTTCCTATCCAAGAGCATGGCATGTTCTTCCATTTGTTTGTGTCCTCTTTTATTTCACTGAGCAGTGGTTTGTAGTTCTCCTTGAAGAGGTCCTTTACATCCCTTGTAAGTTGAATTCCTAGGTATTTTATTCTCTTTGAAGCTATTGTGAATGGGAGTTCATTCATGATTTGGCTCTCTGTTTGTCTGTTACTTGTGTATAAGAATGCTTGTGATTTTTGCACATGGATTTTGTATCCTGAGACTTTGCTGAAGTTGCTTATCAGCTTAAGGAGATTTTGGGCTGAGACAATGGGGTTTTCTAAATATACAATCGTGTCATCTGCAAACAGGGACAACTTGACTTCTTCTTTTCCTAACTGAAATACCCTTGATTTCTTTCTCTTGCCTGATTGCCCTAGCCAGAACTTCCAACACTATGCTGAATAGGAGTGGTGAGAGAGGGTGTCCCTGTCTTGTGCCAGTCTTCAAAGGCAATGCTTCCAGTTTTTGCCCATTCAATATGATACTAGCTGTGGGTTTGTCATAAATAGCTGTTATTATTTTGAGATACATTCTATCAATACCGAATTTTTGAGAGTTTTTAGCATGAAGGGCTGTTGAATTTTGTCAAAGGCCTTTTCTGCATCTATTGAGATAATCATGTGGTTTTTGTTTTTGGTTCTGTTTATATGCTGGATTACATTTACTGATTTGTGTATGTTGAACCAGCCTTGCATCCCAGGGATGAAGCCCACTTGATCATGGTGGATAAGCTTTTTGATGTGCTGCTGGATTCAGTTTTCCAGTATTTTATTGAGGACTTTTGCATCAATGTTCATCAGGGATATTGGTCTAAAATTCTCTTTTTTTGTTGTATCTCTACCAGGCTTTGGTATCAGGATGATGTTGGCCTTGTAAAATGAGTTAGGGAGGATTCCCTCTTTTTCTATTGATTGGAATAGTTTCAGAAGGAATGATCCCAACTCCTCCTTGTACCTCTGGTAGAATTCGGCTGTGAATCCGTCTGGTCCTGGACTTTTTTTGGTTGGTAGGCTATTAATTATTGCCTCAATTTCAGAGCCTGCTATTGGTCTATTCAAGGATTCAACTTCTTCCTGGTTTAGTCTTGGGAGAGTGTAAGTGTCCAGGAAATTATCCATTTCTTCTAGGTTTTCTAGTTTATTTGCGTAGAGGTGTATATAGTATTCTCTGATGGTAGTTTGTATTTCTGTGGGGTCGGTCATGATATCCCCTTTATCATTTTTTATTGTGTCTATTTGATTCTTCTCTCTTTTCTTCTGTATTAGTCTTGTTAGCGGTCTATCAATTTTGTTGATCTTTTCAAAAAACCAGCTCCTGGATTCGTTGATTTTTTGGAGGGTTTTTTGTGTCTCTATCTCCTTCAGTTCTGCTCTGATCTTAGTTATTTCTCGCCTTCTGCTAGCTTTTGAATGTGTTTGCTCTTGCTTCTCTAATTCTTTTAATTGTGATGTTAAGGTGTCAATTTTAGATCTTTCCTGCTTTCTCTTGTGGGCATTTAGTGCTATAAATTTCCCTCTACACACTGCTTTAAATGTGTCCCAGAGATTCTGGTATGTTGTATCTTTGTTCTCATTGGTTTCAAAGAACATCTTTATTTCTGCCTTCATTTCATTATGGACCCAGTAGTCATTCAGGAGCAGGTTGTTCAGTTTCCATGTAGTTGAGCAGTTTTGATTGAGTTTCTTAGTCCTGAGCTCTAATTTGATTGCACTGTGGTCTGCAAGACAGTTTGTTATAATTTCTGTTCTTTTCTATTTGCTGAGGAGTGCTTTACTTCCAACTGTGTGGTCAATTTTGGAATAAGTGCAAGGTGGTGCTGAGAAGAATGTGTATTCTGTTGCTTTGGGGTGGAGAGTTCTGTAGATGTCTATTAGGTCCGCTTGGTGTAGAGCTGAGTTTAATTCCTGGATATCCTTGTTAACTTTGTGTCTTGTTGATCTGTCTAATGTTGACAGTGTGGTGTTAAAGTCTCCCATTATTATTGTATTGGAGTCTAAGTCTCGTTGTAAGTCTCTAAGGACATGCTTTATGAATCTGGGTGCTCCTGTATTGGGTGCATATATATTTAGGTTAGTTAGCTCTTCCTGATGAATTGATCCCTTTACCATTATGTAATGGCCTTCTTTGTCTCTTTTGATCTTTGATGGTTTAACGTCTGTTTTATCAGAGACTAGGATTGCAACCCCTGCTTTTTTCTGTTTTCCATTTGCTTGGTAGATCTTCCTCCATCCCTTTATTTTGAGCCTATGTGCATCTCTGCACATGAGATGGGTCTTCTGAATACAGCATACCAGTGGGTCTTGACTCTTTATCCAATTTGCCAGTCTGTGTCTTTTAATTGGAGCATTTAGCCCATTTACATTTAAGGTCAATATTGCTATGTGTGAATTTGATCCTGTCAATATGATATTAGCTGGTTAGTTTGATTCTTAGTTGATGCTGTTTCTTCCTAGCATTGATGGTCTTCACATTTTGGCATGTTTTTGCAGTGGCTGTTACTGGTTCTTCCTTTCCATGTTTAGTGCTTCCTTCAGGAACTCTTGTAGGGCAGGCCTGGTGGTGACAAAATCTTTCAGCATTTGCTTCTCTGTAAAGGATTTTGTTTCTCCTTCACTTATGAAGCTTAGTTTGGCTGGATATGAAATTCTGGATAGAAAATTCTTTTCTTTAAGAATTTTGAATATTGGCCCCCACTCTTTTCTGGCTTGTAGAGTTTCTGTTGAGAGATCCGCTGTTAGTTTGATGGGTTTCCCTTTGTGGTTAACCCGACTTTTTCTCTGGCTGTCCTTAGCAGTTTT
The DNA here is from genome assembly GCF_007565055.1 of Rhinopithecus roxellana. Classification (NCBI taxonomy): domain Eukaryota; kingdom Metazoa; phylum Chordata; class Mammalia; order Primates; family Cercopithecidae; genus Rhinopithecus; species Rhinopithecus roxellana. The sequence goes on along the minus strand of NC_044553.1, from coordinate 52,199,639 downwards.
TCCTTCATTTCAACTTTGGTGAATCTGACAGTTATATGTCTTGGAGTTGCTCTTCTCCAGGAGTATCTTTGTGGCGTTCTCTCTATTTCCTGAATTTGAATGTTGGCCTGCCTCGCTAGCTTGGGGAAGTTCTCCTGGATAATATCCTGAAGAGTGTTTTCCAACTTGTTTCCATTCTTGCCTTCACTTTCAGGTACACCAATCAGATGTAGATTTCATCTTTTCACATAGTTCCATATTTCTTGGAGGCTTTGTCTGTTTCTTTTTACTCCTTTTTTCTCTAAACTTCTCTTCTTGCTTCATTTCATCCATTTGATCTTCAATCACGATACCCTTTCTTCCAGTTGATCGAATCAGTTACCGAAGCTTTTGTATTTGTCATGTCGTTTTGGTTTTCAGCTCCATCAGGTCATTTAAGGACTTTTCTACACTGGTTATTCTGGTTAGCCATTCATCTAATCTTTTTTCAAGGTTTTTAGCTTCTTTGTGATGGGTTCGAACTTCCTCCTTTAGCTCAGAGAAGTCTGATTGTCTGAAGCCTTCTTCTCTCTACTCATCAAAGTCATTCTCTGTCCAGCTTTGTTCCATTGCTGGTGAGGAGCTGCATTCTTTTGGAGGGGGAGAGGCCCTCTGATTTTTAGAATTTTCAGCTTTTCTGCTCTGTTTTCCCCCCATCTTTGTGGTTTTATCTACCTTTGGTCTTTGATGATGGTGACGTACCGATGGGGTTTTCGTGTGAATGTCCTTTCTGTGTGTTAGTTTTCCTTCTAACAGCCAGGACCCTCAGCTGTAGATCTGTTGTAGTTTGCTGGAGGTCCACTCCAGATGCTGTTTGCCTAGGTATCAGTAGTGGAGGCTGCAGAACATCGAATATTGCTGAATAGCAAATGTTGCTGCCTGATTGGTCCTCTGGAAGCTTCATCTTAGAAGGGTACCTGGTCTTGTGAGATGTCAGTCTTCCCCATTCTGGGGGGTGTCTACCAGTTAGGCTACTCAGGGGTCAGGGACCCACTAGAAGAGGCAGTCTGTCCATTCTCAGATCTCAAACTTCATGTTGGGAGCACCACTGCTCTCTTCAAAGCTGTCAGACAGGGACATTTAAATTTGCAGAGATTTCTGCTGCCTTTTGTTTGGCTATGCCCTGCCCCCAGAGGTGCAGTCTACAGAGGCAGGCAGGCCTCCCTGAGCTGAGGTGGGTTCCACCCAGTTCAAGCTTCCTGGCTGCTTTGTTTACCTACTCAAGCCTCAGCAATGGCGGGTGCCCCTCCCCCAGCCTCGCTGCTGCCTTGCAGTTCGATCTCAGACTGCTGTGTAGCAATGAGCGAGGCTCCGTGGGTGTGGGACCCTCTGAGCCAGGCACGGGATATAATCTCCTGGTGTGCCATTTGCTAAGACCCTTGGAAAAGCACAGTATTAGGGTGGGAGTGACCCGATTTTCCAGGTGCTGTCTGTCATGGCTTTTCTTGGCTAAGAAAGGGCATTCCCTGACCCCTTGCACTTCCTGGGTGAGGTGATGCCTTGCCTTGCTTTGGTTCTCACTCAGTGGGCTGCACCCCCTGTCCTGCACCAACTATGTGACATGCCCCAGTGAGACGAACCTGTTACCTCAGTTGGAAATGCAGAAATCCCCTGTCTTCTGTGTCATTCACGCTGACAGCTGTAGACTGGAGCTGTGCCTATCCAGCCATCTTGGAACCACCCCTCTTTTCTTTTCTGTTTTTTTTTTTTTTTTTTTTTTTTTTTTTTTTATTCAGAGTCTTGCTCTGTTACCCAGGCTGGACTGCTGTGGTACAATCTCAGCTCACTGCAACCTCTGCCTTACAGGTTGAAGCAATTCTCCTGACTCAGCCTCCTGAGTAGTGGGATTATAGGCGTGCATCAGCATGTCTGGCTAATTTTTGTATTTTTAGTGGAGACGGGGTTTCACCATGTTAGCCAGGCTGGTCTCGAACTCCTGACATCAGATGATCCACCCACTTTGTCCTCCTAAAGTGCTGGGATTACAGGCGTGAGCCACCACACCTGGCCAATGGGATACGAAGGGCAGGTTAGGTCATAGTTAGTGATCTAACCATACTTGAAAGTAAGCCTCTTCCCCCAGGGACCAGTGCCCAGTTAGCAGAACTAGTGGCACTTACCCAAGCCTTAGAATTGGGAAAGGGAAAAAGAATAAATGTGTATACAGATAGCAAGGATGCTTATCTAATCCTACATGCCCATGTTGCAATATGGAAAGAAAGGGAGTTCCTAACCTCTGGGGCAACCCTCATTAAATACCACAAGGAAATTATAGAGTTATTGCACCCAGTGCAAAAACCCAAGGAGGTGGCAGTCTTACACTGCCAAAGCCATCAGAAAGGTGAAGGAGAAAAGGCAGAAGGAAACCGTCGGGGAGATGCTGAGGCCAAAATTGCTGCCAGGCAGAACCCCCCATTAGAAATACCTACAGAAGAACCCTTGGTATGGAACAACCCCCTCCAAGAGATTAAGCTCCAGAATTCCCCAACTTTCACGGGGGCATAGTTTTGTCCCCTTGGGATGGTTAATGACAGATGAAGGAAAGAGAGAAAGAGACAGGAAGTCAGAGAAAGAGAGAGGAAGAAACAGGAGAGACAAAGAGAAGGAGACAGAGGAAGAGACAGAGAGACAAAGAAGACGGAAGGAAAGAAAGAGAGAGACGAAGGAGAAGTTGAAGAGAAAGAAAGAGAGATGGAAGTAGTAAAGAGAAAATAGTGTACCCTATTCCTTTAAAAGCCAGGGCAAATTTCTTTCTAGTCAGCCAAGGTATATTATGTGGAATGTCGACCTATATCTGCCTCCCCACTAACTGGACAGGTGCCTGCACCTTAGTCTTTCTAAGTCCCGACATTAACATTGCCCCAGGAAATCAGACCTTATCAGTATCCCTTGAAGCTCAAGTCCGTCAGTGCAGAGCCATACAACTCATACCCTTACTTATAGGGTTAGGAATGGCTACTGCTGCAGGCACTGGAATAGCTGGTTTATCTACTTCATTATCCTACTACCACACACTCTCAAAGGGTTTCTCAGACAGTTTGCAAGAAATAACAAAATCTATCCTTACTTTACAATTCCAAATAGACTCTTTAGCAGCAGTGACACTCCAAAACCGCTGAGGCCTAGACATCCCCACTGCTGAGAAAGGAGGATTCTGCACCTTCTTAGGGGAAGAGTGTTGTTTTTACACTAACCAGTCAGGGATAGTAAGAGATGCCGCCTGACGTTTACAGGAAAAGGCTTCTGAAATCCCACAACGCCTTTCAAATTCTTATACCAACCTCTGGAGTTAGGCAACATGGCTTCTCCCCTTTCTAGGCCCCATGGCAGCCATCTTGCTGTTACCAGCCTTTAGGTCCTATATCTTTAACCTTCTTATCAAATTTGTTTCCTCTAGAATGGAGGCCATCAAGCTACAGATGGTCTTACAAATGGAAACCCAAATGAGCTCAACTAACAACTTCTATGGAGGACCCCTGGACCGACCCGCTGGCACTTTCACTGGCCTAGAGAGCACCCCTCTGGAGGACGCTACAACTGCAGTGCCCCTTCATCACCCCTATCCAGCAGGAAGTAGCTAGGGTGGTCATTGGTGAAATTCCCAACAGCAGTTGGGGTGTCCTGTTTAGACGGGGGGATTGAGAGGTGACAACATGCTAGCAGCCCTCACTCTCAGTGCCTCCTCGCCCTCAGTGTCCACTCTGGCAGCGCTTGAAGAGCCCTTCAACCTGCCATGGCACTGTGGGAGCCCCCTCTAGGGTGGCTGAGGTTGGAGCCGGCTGCCTCTGCTTGTGGGTAGGTGTGGAGGGAGAGGCGCCAGTGAGAACTGGGGCTGCTGCAGGGCACTCACAGTCAAGCCTGAGTTCCAGCTGGCACAGATGCGGGCTCAGTGGGCCCCACACTCCCAGGGCAGTGAGGGCCTTAGCACCCATGCCAGCAGCTGTGGTGGGTGCGCCGGGTCCCCCAGCAGTGCCGGCCCTCCGGTGGGCCCTCCAGAGCCCCCTCCTTCTGTGGTGGTCTCCCCTGCGGCCGGAGCCTCCCTGACGAGCACCCCCCCTGCTCTGCGGTGCCTGGTCCCATCAACCGCCCATGGGCTGAGGAGTATGGGTGCACCGAGCGGGACTGGCAGGCAACTCCGCCCTTGGCCCCCTTGTGGAATCCACTAGGTGAAGCCAGCTGGGCTCCTGAGTCTAGTGGGGACTTGGAGAACTGTATCTAGCTAAAGGATTGTAAATGCACCAATCAGCACTCTGTGTCTAACTCAGGGATTGTAAATGCACCAATCAACACTCTGTCAAAATGAACCAATCAGCTCTCTGTAAAATGGACCAATCAGCTCTCTTTAAAATGGACCAGTTAGCAGGATGTGGGTGGGGTCAGATAAGGGAATAAAAGCAGGCTTCCCCAGCCAGCCAGCGGCAACCCGCTGGGGTCCCCTTCCGCAGTGTTGAACATTTGTTCTTTTGCTCTTGCTGCTGCTCACTCTTTGGGTCCACGCTGCCTTTATTAGCTGTGACACTCACTATGAAGGTCTGCAGCTTCACTCCTGAAGCCAGGGAGACCATGAACCAACTGGGAAGAGTGAACAACTCCAGATACTCTGCCTTTAAGAGCAGTAACACTCACCGCGAAGATCTGCAGCTTCACTTCTGAAGTCAGCTGGACCACTAACCCACCAGAAGGAAGAAACTGTGGACACATCTGAACATCTGAAGGAACAAACTCCGGACTACCATGTTTAAGAACTGTAACACTCACCGTGAGGGTCCGCGGCTTCATTCTTGAAGTCAGCGAGACCAAGAACCCACCAATTCCAGACAGACACGGTATGATGTTAGCTATGGTTTTTTTTTTGTTTTTTGTTTTTAAATAGATGCCCTTTATCAGGAATGTCTGAGGAGAAGAGAGACAGCAACAAGCAATGGAAAAATAGATTTTGGTGGGTATCTCATAGAAGTTTCTGTGTCCTACCTTTTGGACAAAACCCCAAGGACAGGTCAAAACCTGACTGTCTAAGGCGTTCAAAAACAGAGCCGGATTGTGCCATGCTCCATTACAGGTAAAAGTAGAGTTCAAAATAGAAACTGGGCTGGGTGCAGTGGTTCACACCTGTAATTCCAGCATTTTGGGGGTCCAGGGTGGGAGGATTGTTTGAGCCAGGAGTTTAAGACCAGCCTGAGCAACATGGAGAGACCTCGTCTATACAAAAAATTTAAAAAAACATCCAGGCATGGTGGTGTGTGCCTGTGGTCTTGGGAGGCTGAGGTGGGAGGATGGCTTGGGCCCAGGAGGTCCAGGCTGCAGTGAGCTGTATTCACCCCACTGCACTCCAGCCTGGGTGACAGAGCAAGACCCTTTCTCAAAAAACAAACAATAAAAAAAAAATGAATTTCAGTTGTAGGAAAATAAGGTTACATTTTTTGCTCACACAAATTGTAAGCTGAATCTCATAATCACTGTGTTATTAATCACCAAATAACTTTCACATCAGATTTTTTTTTCACTCATAAGTGGTAATGGCTATGTATAATAATAATTTCCAGGAACATAATCTTTTTGGATGCCTGTCCTGCTCAATATGAATCAATTCTGTTTCTTAGTGAATAAATTTTTAAAATGCTAAAACATTTTTTGGACTTAGCGTTGATTTTTAAAGGGAATCTCCTGTGGCTATTGCAGGGTATCTTTAATTGATCTGGAGTTAGAGAATAATACATTTATAGAAACGACAATCACATTTTACATAGAAATCAATGCCATTTTGCCATATAAAGGCTTCTGGGAAGCTGACTGAAGATGTGAATCTTGAGGCATTCCCTTTTATATATTCAAATGAAACAGTTATTCATTACTTTCTTATTTTGTAGGACTGTTACTCAATCAGAAGCAGGATTTCATGCAAAGTGTGGACATACATTATGATTTTCCTAATTACCACATTGCATTTTAATAGAAAAAAAATCCATCAAAATTCTTGAATTTGGCCCTGTAATTCAAAACAAAAAATTTTTAAAATATTATTTTTCCTACGTTTTCAAGAACTTACCAATTTTGAGAAGCCTACATTATCATATTTCTTTGATTGCTTACTTTACTTCTTTATCTTCTTGAAAAGTTAGAAAAGCATCAATACTATGTTTTGTTTTTTTACTTTAAAACAGTGGTTCTTAGTCCTGGCTATATGTTAGAATCAAGTGGGTTGCTTTTATTTATTTATTTACATTGTTTTTGTTTGTTTGTTTTTTAGAAACAGGGTCTTGCTCTGTCACCCAGGCTGCAGTGCAGTGGTACAATCATAGCTCACTGCAACCTCAAATTCCTGGGTTCAGGTGATCCTCCTGCCTCAGCCTCCTCAGTAGCTGGGACTACAGGCATGTGCCACCACTGGGTTGCTTTTTAAAAATAACAACACGTGAGCCTTAGGCACCCCTGGGGGTGAGAGTTTGTTACTGGTATTCTTTAAAAACTCCCCGGTAATTTTAGCGTACAGCCTGATTTGAGACTGTTGTTCAAATGATCACCAGAAAAAAAAAAGGTCACCAGAAATGGTGAATTTTATGGTATGTAAATTATACCTCAGTAAAATTGTATAAAACAATAATCACCAACAGGTATTTAAAGCCTCACCGACATAAAGTGTCTCACCCATATGACTATCAGGTGCCAACAGGACCAGTTTCCCCAGGATCGAGAGGTTTCCCCACACAAGGGACTTGCAGTGCTAAAAAACTGGGAAAATCCTGGGCAAACTGGGAGAGATGGTCACCCTATAGTACAGAAGAAATGGCTTTTCTAGATAGAAAAGAACATTTTTTCTTTCTTGGTGAGGGTTATTTGAGGAGAAACAGAGGTGGTTCTAGCCTCTTGCCCTTCTCTAAGACAGTCATTGTTGCTACTTCTTTACTGCGCACACACTCATGATCGCCTTGTCCTTTGACTTCAAACTCCACCACCTCATTGAAATTACCCTCTTGGAGATGACCAATGACTTTGTAATCACCAAATCCAGTGACTCACCAGTGTCTTCTGCTGATCCCTCTACCCCTTTTTTCTTGCTTTCTGTGGCATGGTGTTAGAGTGTTTTTCCTACTCACCTTGAACCATTGCCATCGCCTTTGTTAGCTCCATTTCTTTTTGTTGTCTAGGTGTAGGTATTTTTCATGGTTCTGTTCTTGGCTGTCTTTTCTTGCCTATATATGCTTATGATTTCACCTGATTCCTTTCTGCATCGATTCCTATTGTCAGTAGCTGTTATCATGACCAGGACAGCCTTTCCTTCTCATTATCGATGGCCCTAATGGGGAAACAGAAGAGATACACACCTGCTTGCAAAATCTTAGAAAACTTTATTGTCTTCATAGTGAGTCCTGACATTATAGGGGGCAGAAATGTAATGTGACACATCAGGATAAATTCACAGGAGTTAACTTTGACAAAGGCTCATATTTCCTGCCTCAATAAATTGCAAACCCCATGAAAAACTCTGTATTGTCTCCCTAGCATTTAGCAAAGAGCCTGGTACATATAAGTGTTAATAAATAAATAAGAAGCTGTGCATTTTCAATAGCAACACATTTTCTGTTGTTTGTCAGTTCAGCCTTTCTTACACCATTCTCAGTCACATGCCAAAATTAGTAGAGGGAAATGGGAAAGGCCTGATGGCAGATGAAGGGGTTTGGCCTGAGTGTTCTCTTAAGTTCTCTCGGTAATTTGTGACATATAGTATTTACCTAGAAGCCCTGGAAAAGTTTCCGGATGGATCTAGATACTTTAAAGATAAAGCAATTCCCATCCCAATTTCCATTAAACCTCAAGTTTCCATAAATGATAACAACACTGTGTAACTGTATCCCAGTTCCAAAATAACTACACTGTATTCTAAGTAAAAAGGAAAGCAGGGAAATGGTCTGTAAGGAGCCTGGAAGAAAGAGAGTCTAAGGGGAAGACTCGGACATCAACTCTCTTCTGTTCAGAAAGTTGGTGGACAGATCACTAGCAGATGCTTTACTGTACCTTGGCAAATGTCTCTCTGTGGGGCTAACGAGTGCGTGAGGCTAAGCTAGCCAATGGAGATTGTTCACCTAATTCTATCTCTGATTTTGTGATCAGCAAGCAGGAGTCAGATTATGTTGTAGCAACCAACACAGACTTTTCTGCGGGCACAAACTAAGCAATGTGAGCTCTACAGTTGAGTTGACAGTGAATGTTTCTCATTGTAAAGTTGTGACTTTACGTTAGTCTGTAGCTGTAGCATGCTTTAGTTGTCCCAAGCCCAGGTATCTCTGGATGCACTGACAAAATGGAATTTTTCTTTTGACCTGCAAAACTGGAAGAATGTAGTGGCTACATCAAGGAGACAACACTCTGTGAAACAGCAAACTGACCCCTGAGACAACATGTCTGGCTTTCCTTTTCTACCTCTGAAATTCCTATTTCATATCTCTAGCTCTAACTTCTCCTGAGTTCCAGTCATCTGGGCATCTCCACCTTCATATCCCAGGCCCATCTTAAACTCTTTGTTTTTTTTTGTTTTTTTTTGCTGACAGGATCTCACTCGGTCACCCAGGCTGGAGTGCAGTGGTGCGATCATGCTTCACTGCAGTCTGCACCTCCCAGGTTCAAGCGATCCTTTTATCTCAGCTTCCTGAGTGGCTGGGACCATGTTTTTATTTTTTGTAGAGATAGGGTTTCCCTGTGTTGCCCAGGCTGGTCTCAAACTGAGACCAGCAATCCTCCTGAGCTCAAGTGATCCTCCCACCTTGGCCTCCCAAAGTGATGGGATTACAGGTGTAAGCCACCTCACCTGGCCTCAAACTCATTCCTAAATGCAAATTACTAACCTCGAACTTCCAATCCGGTATCATCCCTGCTTTGGATTTCTTCAGAGGACCTCTAGCTTACATAGCACTTACTTGTTTTATCCATTGTTTGTTTCCCTCCACCATAATATGAGCTCCATGAGACAGGAGTTTGTGTATGTTCTGTTCATTGCTGTATTCCCACTACCAACAATAGTGCCTAACATGCTGTGCGTATTCAGTGGATATTTGCTGGGTGAATGGAGTCCTTTCAGTCTTGTTTTAAAATATCTTTTAGGTTAATGTCTTTTCCCTTCTTATTGACACCATTACGTTACACTATGAAACAGAATCTACCAAGTCTCATATAATCTAGGTTTTTGTTACTTTAATCCTGTGCATCACTGCCAGATTAATCCTACTTGGAACTTATCTCTCATTATGTCACTCCCTTACTTGTAGCTCAATACTGTTTAAATATAGGATCTTCAGCCAGGCATTTGGAGCTACCACAGTATGACCCCAATCTGTCACTTCAATTTTCTTTCCTGTGATTCCTTTACAGATGCCTTATAGTAGAACCAAATTGGGCTGCTTGTTCTTTGAATATTTCTTGAACTTTCCTACCTCTGTACTTCTCCCATTCAGTTACTTTGCTCAGGAATGCCCATTTCCAGCTGTTTCTGTTGGTATTTGCTTTTGTATAGCTAATAATATTCACAGATGACTATTTTTAAATTTATCCATTTAAAAAATTGACATTGTGGTCAGATGAGGATTTAGTTCTTTTATACTATCACACTTCACCTCTGTGCTACACAGCTTCTGATTTTCCCTCCCGTTCCTCTGTCCCAAGATTCTCACCTATACGGGCCACATCAACAGCTTCTGTGCCTCCGGCTCCTTGCTGGGTTTGGACAGTGGGATGTACAAGGGAGGGAGGTGAGGGAGATGAAGGTGTTTATTACCCCAGCCCTCTTCCACTGTCCCTCAAACAAAGGTCATTGTTCCATTCAAGATGGCCTCCTTCTCACAGTCTTCTTTTGGATTTTGGTCACCTCTGTCCCTCTTTCTTTGGACCTAGGGGACCCAACCCTGGGTTATTAACTATCCTTGTGATTTCCTTACTTGCTGCCCACATTTTTGGAGATAATATTTTTATAAAGAAACCCTTCTGGTTAATCCTAATCTGAGTGCACCTTCTGCTTTCTGTTGGGATTTGGCTGACAGATGTATTCTCCCTCCATCCTCCCAATTTAGTTATATTAAAATTTTTATTAAATCAATATTATTATTGTTATTTTTTTTGAGATAGAATCTCCCTCTGTCACCCAGGCTGGAGTGCAGTGGGGTGATGTCAGCTCACTGCAGCCTCTGCCTCCCGGATTCAAGTGATTCTCCTGCCTCAGCCTCCTGAGTAACTGGGACTACAAGCACGCGTTGCCACATCTGGCTAATTTTTGTTTTTTTGTAGAGATGGGATTTCACCATGTTGGCCAGGCTGGTCTCGTACTCCTGAGCTCCAGTGATCCGCCCGCCCCGGCCTCCCGAAGTGTTTGGGATTACAGGAGTGAGCCACTGCACCCAGCCTATGTGTAACTTTTGCCACTTCTTCCTAGGAAGACAGTTGACCATATTAGACATTCTATTTTCTCTGGAAATTTCCCTCCTGAGTCCTACCATCTTTTTTTTTTTTAAATCATGCTTAGGAATCATCTAGGCTTGCATTCAATATCTGTGGAATCCTATGACTTTTTCTTGGTTTACTCCTTTGATTTACTGAAAAATATGTAATAGTAGTTTCCTAAGAAGTGAGAGGCAAACTCTTTGAGGTCTTGACTCTTGAAAAAGTTCTTGATAATTTGGTTGGGGACAGAATACTATGTTGAAAATGGCCTCAGGATTTTAAAGACATTGCTTTATTATCTTTCATTATCTCGTGTTTTTGATGAGAAGTGCAATACCATTCTAATTTTCTAACTATTTTTTGGGGGGACAGAGTCTTGGTCTGTAGCCAAGGCTGGAGTGCAGTGGCATGATCTTGGCTCACTGCAACCTCCACCTCCTGGGTTCAAGCAGTTCTCCTGCCTCAGTCTCCCAAGTGGCTGGGATTACAGGTGCCCGCCACCACACTTGGCTAATTTTTGTATTTTTTTATAGAGACGGCATTTCACCACGTTGGCCAGGCTGGTCTCAAACTCCTGACCTCATGATCCACCCGCCTCAGCCTCCCAAAGTGCTGGGATTACAGGTGTGAGCCACTGCGCCCAGCTTTTCTAACTTTCGAATGTGATTTTAAGAAGTGTTTAGAAGATGAATCTTTGTGTTAGCCTTTTGGTTTTTTTCACTGTGATTGACCTGTGATACATCCTTTCACTCTGGATATCTGTGTCCTTAAGTTCTTAACATTTTTTTTCTTGCAATATTATAGAATACATTCTTAGCTGCCTGTTCAACAGACATTCTCTTCATATTTTTTGCTAACAGAATCCGTTTTTATCCAGGCAACAATATGTCCAGACCCACAGGATAAATACATCATGATTGTTAAAACAAATCATGGTAATCCCATTTCTGGTTGCCAGATACAGCATTTACTTTTCCAGCTTACCTTGTAACTAAGGGTGGCTATGTAATACATTTCTTCTGGTCAATATGATAAAAGTGGTATTCTCAGGGGGAGGAGAGGCTTCAAGGAATGGTTTTATTTTCCAATATAAGCCACAAGCATGGCAAGAGCTTATTGTGTTACCTCTTTTCTCTTCTTTGGATTTGACTGTGAGAGAGCATATTGTCACCTTAAAATTGTAATAGCCATCTTACTGTCAGGTGGGGACAAGCCTAAGGACAAAATGCCAAAATACTGAGACTGTCAGAGTTGACTCAATGCATCAAACTGGACACAATTCCTCCAGACTTCATCTAAGATAATGGAACACTTTTATTATTTCAGCCATTTTTGTTTGGGCATTTTGTCAGGGGCAGGCAAATGCCTTCTGATTGGAGCATAGTCCTTTGGTAAGTTTTTCTCTTCGTTTTTCCTGTCTCTTTCTGGAACTTCTATTACTTGGAGCCCCTGGATTCATTTCTTTACCTTTTCCCCTCTTCCTGTTCCCCCATCCCCTTTCTCACTATTCTAATTTCCTGGGAAATGTCCTTAATTTTAGCCCCAACCATTCTACTAAATTATTGATTTAAGCCATCCGATTTTTAATTTACAAGGTCTCTTCTTCTCTGATAGTTCTTAAGAAATGTATCTTGTCTCATAAATGCAACATTTAAAAAAAATAGAGGCTAGTAATTATTGTTTTGAAAAGTTTTCTTCTGCTACCTGCATTGTCTTTATTTCTTCTGAATTCCTTTTCCACCTTGTGGTCTTTAGGGTAAAGGTATTTCTCAATTGTCGGGTGATACTAGGCTTTTTATATTTGCAAAAGGTTCTTAAAAGTTGATTGGGAGCTTTACATATATGGATGGACTTCCATATAGGTGATGAGGCAGCAAGCAAGCTTTTTTGTTTTTGAGACCCCCAAATAGCAGTTTCTATAGGTCTTTCAGGATTTTAAATTTCTTCAAAGAAAATCGTCAAAGGGGTATACAGATATGTGCAAGCATTCTAGGAGTAGGTGGGTGAAAGTGATTATGTGCCCCACAGTTTACTACCTAGACTTCCACTTAACCCTTCTCAGTGATGTACTGCTAAATATTAACAACCAGTTTTGTGAAAAGGAAAAAAAAGACCTGATTTGTAGCATTTGCCGGTATCTGTGGTGTCATTATTCTCAACATGGCTGATTTCAGCCTACCAACGTGATATCACTTAATATGGAGTTGGGAAGATACACATAGTAGCTTGCCATCATCACATAGTATTTCTACCATACAAACACAATAGGTGTAAATAACCTCGAGGAAATAGATAGTAAAATATAGTAAAAATAATTAGGCAGTTGTAAGCTTTGAGTATTCATTATGTCTGTTTTTAATACAATTTATTTAGTTGTAAGCTTATATAATTTAAATTTTTTAAATGGCACTGTTTAACAACTGGCTTGCAAAATTCCTGAAAATTTAGCAGTCAGTTCTAGTGAGCTGGTACAAACTAGTTCCAGAGCATCACTGCTGTTTCCAGTCCTAGGCCCAACCCTCACCATTTACTGTGTCTGGCCTTCCTGATTCTGGAGCCTCTATTGCTGATTTTCTCCTGAGAATATAGTTCTGGTAGCCTGCAAGGTGTGGTGGTGAAGGATAAAGGATGAAGAGTTATGGCCTAAATGTATGGGTTGTGACTGAGTAAACCTCGGAATCTACAGCTTATTCTACAGGCTTTTGACAAATCCCTATATTTTCCGCCACCTACCTAAGCGCTTGCCTTCCACAGTGCCTAGCACCACAGAGTCCTAAGCTGTCTTTGTCTCTGCCAGTAAAAGAAGCTTCTCTGCAGACACTGAAAAGCAGTGCCTCTGCCTTCCTGGGTCAGGTGCTGCTGTTCTACCTGCTTCCTCTCCTAAGATGTTGACATCACTTGTTGGTTATTAACTTTTCTCCCATTCTCTTTGTCCTTTGGGTTTATACCTTTTATATTTCCTTTCTACATTTTAGTGGCAGCAGATAAATAAGTGTATTCAATTTAACTGGAAGAATAGCTCAGTAAGTATTGCATTTAAAATTTGTTGAATTGACTTAAGATTCCTGGAGTTGTTGTAGAAGCAACTAAACTCTGTCAATTAGCAGGAACTCACTAACTACTGATTTATTTAGTGTATTATTGTATTCTAGGCTATTAGATACCCACTTTGATTTTTCCTCTATTCTTTCCTTAAACTGAACTTTTTATTTTAGAGTAGTTTTAGATTTATAGAAAAGTTACAAAGATTATACAGAATGTTCTCATATACCCTCACCCAATTTTCCCTATTATAAATATCTTTCCTTAGTATGTTGTATTTGTCACAATTAATGAATCAATACTGATACATTATTATTAATTAAGTCCATACTTTATCCAGGTCTCCCTAATTTTTACATAATGTCCTTTTCTGCTCCAGGATCCTCTTCAGGATACCACATTACATTAATCAGCGTATCTCCTTAGGCAAGTCTTGGCTGTGACAGTTTTCAGACCTTCCTTGTTTTATTTATTTATTTATTTATTTATTTATTTATTTATTTATTATATTTTAAGTTCTAGGGTACATGTGCACAACGTGCAGGTTTGTTACATATGTACACATGTGCCGTGTTGGTGTGCTGCATCCATTAACTCATCATTTACATTAGGTATATCTCCTAATGCTATCCCTCCCCCCTCCCCCCTCCCCCCTTCCCACAATAGGCCCTGGTGTGTGATGTTCCCCTTCCTGTGTCCAAGTGATCTCATTGTTCAGTTCCCACCTATGAGTGAGAACATGCGGTATTTGGTTTTCTGTTCTTATGATAGTTTGCTGAGAATGATGGTTTCCAGCTGCATCCATGTCCCTACAAAGGACATAAACTCATCCTTTTTTATGGCTGCATAGTATTCCATGGTGTATATATGCCACATTTTTTAAATCCAGTCTGTCACTGATGGACATTTGGGTTGATTCCAAGTCTTTGCTATTGTGAATAGTGCCACAATAAACATACGTGTGCCTGTGTCTTTATAGCAGCATGATTTATATTCCTTTGAGTATATCCCCAGTAATGGGATGGCTGGGTCAAATAGTATTTCTAGTTCTAGATCCTTGAGGAATCGCCACACTGTTTTCCACGATGGTTGAACTAGTTTACAGTTCCATCAACAGTGTAAAAGTGTTCCTATTTCTTCACATCCTCTCCAGTTCCTGTTGTTTCCTGAGTTTTTAATGATTGCCAATCTAACTGGTGTCAGATGGTATCTCATTGTGGTTTTGATTCGTATTTCTCTGATGGCAAGTGGTGATGAGCATTTTTTCATGTGTCTGTTGGCTGTATGAATGTCTTCTTTTGAGAAATGTCTTTTCATATCCTTTGCCCACTTTTTGATGGTGTTGTTTGTTTTCTTCTCGTAAATTTGATTGAGTACTTTGTAGGTTCTGGATATTAGCCCTTTGTCAGATGAGTAGATTGCAAAAATTTTCTCCCATTCTATTGGTTGCCTGTTCACTCTGATGGTAGTTTATTTTGCTGTGCAGAAGTTCTTTAGTTTAATTGGATCCCATTTGTCAATTTTGGCTTTTGCTGCCATTGCTTTTGTTGTTTTAGACATGAAGTCCTTGCCCATGCCTATGTCCTGAATGGTATTGCCTAGGTTTTCTTCTAGGGTTTTTATGGTTTTAAAGACCTTCCTTGTTTTTGATGATTTTGACAATTTTGGAGAGTACTGATTAGGTATATTATTTTATATATATATATATATATATATATATATATATATATATATATATATTAGAATGTCCCTCAACTTGGATTTGTTTTTCTCATCATTAGACCGAAGTTATGGGTTTTTGGGAGGAGGACCACAGAGGTTAAATGTCATTTTAAATATCATATCGTATTAAGAGTCTGCAATACTTAATGAAATTCTGATGCTAACCACTTGGAATAGCACAGACTCCAAGTTAAGGTCACAATCCCCAGCAAGACTGCTGTCACTTCAGATGCCAGCCATACGTTTGGGGGTTCCCAGGCCACCCACACTTCTGCCCAACTAACTACACATTCAGGGGTTCCCACAAGCCCTTCAGCTTTGATAATTCCCTAGGATGACTCACGGAACTCAGGGAAGATCTATATTTATGATTACAACTTTATTATAAAGCATGCAAATCAGGAACAGCCAAATGAAGAAACACATAGGAATAGGCCAGGGAGAGCCTCAAACACAAACTTTCATGTCCTCTCCCCGTGGAATCAGAATGCGTCACGCTCCTGGCACATCAGTCAGTGTGTTCACAACTGGAAAGCTCTTCTGAGCTGTGATGTCTGGAGTTTTGAATTAGGATTTCATTACACAGGCATGACTGATTGAATTATTGGCCATATGTTTGAACTCAGTCTCCAGGACCCCGCCCCTCCATGGAGTTGATTGAGCTGTGTTGATATCACCTGGCTCAAAATCTCCAATTCTTTTTTTTTTTTTGAGACGGAGTCTTGCTGTGTCGCCCAGGCTGGAGTGCAGTGGCCAGATCTCGGCTCACTGCAAGCTCCACCTCCCGGGTTCCCGCCATTCTCCTGCCTCAGCCTCCCGAATAGCTGGGACTACAGGCGCCTGTCACCTCGCCCGGCTAGTTTTTTGTACTTTTTAGTAGAGACGGGGTTTCACCATGTTAGCCAGGATGGTCTCGATCTCCTGACCTCGTGATCCGCCTGCCTCGGCCTCCCAAAGTGCTGGGATTACAGGCTTGAGCCACCGCGCCTGGCCAAAATCTCCAATTCTTTAATCACATGGTTGGTCTTTCTGGCATGCCAGCCTCCATCCTGAACTATCTTATTAGCATAACTTTTGTGATCTGAGGGGCTCATGAATAACAGTCACTCTTATTACTTGGGAAATTCCAAGGATTTGGCATCTTCCTCCCAGGAACCAGGGATGAATGAAGGCCAGTCAAATTCTTTACTACACAGCATACTATTAA
This sequence comes from Rhinopithecus roxellana, assembly GCF_007565055.1. NCBI lineage: Eukaryota > Metazoa > Chordata > Mammalia > Primates > Cercopithecidae > Rhinopithecus > Rhinopithecus roxellana. The sequence goes on along the minus strand of NC_044553.1, from coordinate 52,183,225 downwards.
CATGACTTATCACTGATGATGGTGACCTTGATCACCAGGCTGAGGTAGTGTTTGTCAGGTTTCTACACTGTGAAGTTACTCTCTCCCCACACCTTTTCCATACTCTACTCTTTGGAAGGAAGTCGCTATGGGCACTTGAGATATAAAAAGTTATGCTTAACCTCCTTGAGGGTAAATATTTACATTAAATTAATTGGAATACTTTGACAAGAGATATTTATATCTTCCTCCTATTTGTTATTTACTTTATATCAGTATGGGCTCATGAATATTTTATGCTTTGGGTTATAATCCAATAGAGCTTTAATTTACTTCTCACACTGTTCTAGCCTTGGTTGTTGGGAACGCTTGTAGTGGCATCTTGTGTTCCTTTGACATCCTCCCGTCACTGTGAATTGTTTTGTTTTTGTTTTTGTTTTTAGCACTTCCTTTCTTGTACTACAAGATGCTCTAAGCTCGTCTTCTATTTCCTGCCCCAGTCCTAGAACCAGCCATTTCTCTAGAGAGCGCTGACTGGTTTTTTTAAATTGGAAAATAAGTTTTATCTACATTCTTTTTAATAATTTTCTTTTCTTTCTGACTTTTGTTTAAATGTTATTTTTGGGAATAATATAGCTAGTCAGTGCTCATTCTCATTTTGGGTGGGATTACTGAGATACAGAAACTGCAAATCAGGGTCTGTCTTTCCTCTTGCACAGGAGACAAAAACAGCATTTTAAGTAAAAATTGCAGTTGCAAAGACCCGGAGTGTTTTCTTGTTGACAACCCCCATAATCCCAGAAGGGATAGAATTGTCTAAAATGAAAAAGAGAAGCACAGTTCAGGAAGTTGTTGCATGAGACTCTGGAAATAGCAAGAGAAAACATGATTTTGACTTCATGATTTTTGTCTCGATTTTTATTTTGGAGATTTAGCACTGGAAATTCATCTCTGTGAGGCCTGGGATATCTGTTTTCTCACCAACATTTTATGTTATGAATAATTTAAACATATAACAAAGTTGAAATAATTTTAGCATGAAATAATTTTACAGTGAAATCTACTGATAATCACCTTGATTTTATCATTAACTGTTTACACTCCTTGCTCTGTCATATATCTATTCATCCCTCTATCCATCTATTGATCTTCTTATTTTTGATGCATTTTAATTGCAGACATCAGTATACTTTGCCCTAATACTTCAGCATGTGTGTCAATCACTAGAGTTCAACATTTATTTACAGTTTTTAAAATGTAAAATTTATGTACAATGAAATGTACAAAGTGTCCATTCATCAACAGATGAATATATAAAGAAAATGTGGTATATATACACAATAGGATATTATTCAGCCATAAAAATGAATAAAATATTGTCATTTGCAACAACATGAATAGAAGTGGAGCCATGTTGGCCAGGCTGGTCTCAAACTCTTGACCTCAGGTGAACTGCCTGCCTGCCTCAGTGTCCCAAAGTGCTGGGATTATGGGTGTGAGCCGCTGTGCCCAGCCTTAATTGCCTTTTATTTATGAAAATACCACAAGTTTAAAATCCATTATTTTATTGATTGGGCATTTTCCTACTTGGGGCTACTACAAAAAGAGCTGTTATGACCATTTCCGATTAAGTCTTGTGGGCCATATGTTTTCATTTCTCTTGGGTAAATGCTTAGCAGTGCAATTGCTAGGTCATAGAACAGGTGTATATTTAAGCCTCATAATGCCAGACCACTTTCCAAGATGGTTGCACCACTTAACATTTCCTCTAACAAAGTGTATGAAAGTTCCAATTTCCTCACAACCTTGTCAGTGTTTGGTTTTGCCAGTTCTTTAAATATTTGAGATTCTAGTGAATATGTAGTGATACATCATTGTAGTTTTAATTTGTATTTCCCTGTTGACTAATGATATTGAGCACTTTTTCATGTGCTCATGGCTATTCATGTAGCTTCACTTTTATGAAGCATCTTTTCAAATCTTTTGTCTTGAAATCAATTGGATTTTTTTTGTGTGTATGAGTTCTGGTATTTCTTTATATTTTAGATCAATGCTATCCAGTAGAATTTCCTACATTTGTTCAAAATGTTCATTGTAAAATGTGTCTAGTGTAAATGAGAAAAACTGTGTTTAATTTTCATCAATTTACATTGATATAGCTACATGGACTGATGACTACCATATCAAATAGTGTAGTTATAGATACAACTCCTTTTTGGATACATATTTTGTGAATATTTTCTCCCAGTCTGTGGCTTGGCTATTCATTTTCTTTTTTTAAAAAAATTAAAAACAAAATGTTTAAGTTTTATAGAAGTATGATTGTTGTATATATTTATGGGGTACATGTGAGAGTTTGATACAAGCATATAATGTGTAATGATCAAATCAGGGTAATTGGGATAACCATCACCTCAACCATTTTTTGGGGGGGAGTTAGGAAGATTCCAATTCCACTCTTCTATTTATTTTTAAATACACAATGAATTATTGTTAACTGTAGTCACCCTATGTTGCTACCGAACACTAGAGCTTATTCCTTCTATCTAACTGTATTTTTGTACCTATTAACCAACTCGTATTTATCGCCCTTCCACACTGCCCTTCCCAGGCTTTGATAACCATCAGTGTATTCTCTATCTTCATGAGATCAAGTTTTTCACATATGCATGAGAACATATGATATTTCTCTTTCTGTGCCTGGCTTATTTCACTTAATATAATATCCTCCAGTTCTATTCATGTTGTTGCGAATGACAAGATTTCTTTTTTTTTTTTACGGCTGAATAATATCCTATTGTGTATATGTACCACATTTTCTTTATCCATTCATCTGTTGATGGATGGACACTTAGGTTGATTCCATATTTTGGCTATTGCGAATTGTGCTGCAATAAACATGGGAGTGCAGATATCTCTTTGATATGTTGACTTTCTTTTTGGTTATATACCCAGCAGTGGAACTGCTGGATCAAATGGTGTTTCTAGTGTTTTTTTTTTTGGAGACAGAGTCTGCCTCTGTTGCCCAGGCTGGAGTGCAGTGGCGTGATCTTGGTTCACTGCTACCTCCACCTCCTGGGTTCGAGCAAGTCTACCTTAGCCTCCCAAGTAGCTGGGACTACAGGTGCCTGCCACCACGTCCAGCTAATTTTGGTATTTTTAGTAGAAATGGGGTTTCACAATATTGCCCAGGCTGATCTTGAACTCCTAACCTTGTGATCTGCCCGCCTTGGCCTCCCAAAGTGCTGGGATTACAGGCGTAACTCACTGCACATGGCCAGTTTTAGTTTTTTGAAGAAGCTCCATACTATTTTCCATAGTGGCTGTACTAATTTATATTCCCACCAACAGTGTAGAAGGGTTCCCCTTTCTCCACATCCTCACCAGCATCTGTTAATTGCCTGTCTTTTTGACAAAAGCCATTTTAACTGGGGTGAGATGATATCTCATTATGGTTTTGATTTGATCTGATAATTAGTGATGTTGAACATTTAAAAAAAACCGGAATACCTGTGTATATTTGTTATTTGTACATCTTCTTTTGAGAAATATCTATTCAGATCTTTTTCCTACTTAAAAATCAGACTTTTTTTTTTTTTTTTTTTTTTTTTTTTTTTTTTTTTTTGCTATTGAGGCGTTTGAACTCCTTATGTATTCTGGTTATTAATCCCTTTTCAGATGGGTAGTTTTCAAGTATTTTCTCCCATTCTGTGGGTTGTCTCTTCACTTCGATTGTTTCCTTAGCCATGTAGAAGCTTTTTAGCTTGATATGATCTCATTTGCCTACTTTTACTTTGGTTGCCTATGCTTTCGAGTACTTACTCAAGAAATCTTTGCCTGAACCAAGGTCCTGGAGCATCTCCTCAATGTTTTCTTCTAGTAGTTTCAAGTTTCAGCTCTTAGATTTAAGTTTTTATTTTGATCTGACTTTTGTGTATGGTGAGAGGGGTTTAGTTTCATTCTTTCTCACATGGACATCTAGTTTCCCGAGCACATTTATTGAAGAGACTGTTCTTTTCCTAATGTATGTTCTTGGTCCCTTTATTGAAAATGTGTTGACTGTAGATGCATGAATTCATTTCTGGGTTCTCTATTCTGTTCCATCGGTGTATGTGTCTGTTTTTATGCCAGTACCATGTTGTTTTCGTTACTATAGCTTTGTAGTATGATTTGAAGTAGCTTTGTAATATAATTTGATGCCTCTAGCTTTGTTCTTTTTGCTTATGACTGCTTTGGCTATTCTGGTTCCTTTGTGGTTCCATATAAATTTTAGGATTATTTTTTCTATTTCTGTGAAGAATGTTATTGGTGTTTTGGTAGGGTTTGCATTGAATCTGTAGATTGCTTTGGGTAGTATGGACATTTTTAACAATATTGATTTTTCCAATCCATGAACATGGAATATCTTTTAGCTTTGTTTTTTCATCAATGTTTTACAGCTCTCATTTTGGAGATCTGTATTAGTCCATTCTCACACTGCTATAAAGAAATGTCTGAGACTGGGTAATTTATAAAGAAAAGAGGTTTAATTGGCTCATGGTTCTGCAGGCTGTATAGGAAGTGTGACTGGGGAGGCCTCAGGAAAACTTGCAATCATTGTGGAAAGTGAAGAGGAAGTAGACACATCTTCACATGGCCAAAGCAGGAGAAAGACTGAGATGGGGGAGATGCCACACACTTTTAAAAAACCAGATTTCATAAGAACTCTATCAGTAGAACAGCACCAAAGGAGGAAATATGCCCCCATGATCCAATCACCTCCTATCAGGCCCTACCTCCAACACTGGGGATTATAACTCAGCATGAGATTTGGGTGGATACACAAATCCAAACCATATCAACTTCTCCTTCTCCCTCTGCTTCTTCTTATTCTTATTCCTCTTCTTCCTCTCCTCCTTCTCCTCCTCCTCCTCCCCTCCTCCTTCTCCCTCTGTTTTGTTTTGTTTTGTTACTGTTTTTTTGACAGTCTCACTTCCATTGCCCAGGCTGGCATACAAGAGTGCAGTCTTGGCTCACTGTAGCCTCAACTTCCCAGACTCAGGTGATCTTCCCACCTCAACCTCCCGAGTAACTGGGACTACAGGTGCACGCCATCATGCCTGGCTAATTTTTCGTATTTTAGTAGAGGGGATTTTGCCATGTTGCCCAGGCTGGTCTCAAACTCTTGGGCTCAAGTGATCCACCTGCCTCACCCTCAAAAAGTGTGAGCTATTGTGGCCATCTGAGATCTTTCACTTATTTGTTTAAGTTTATTCCTAGGTGTTTTATTTTATTTGTGACTATTGCAAATTGGCTATTCATTTTCTTAATGGGATCTTTTGATGTGTAGAAGTTTTAAATTTTGATCACGCCTAACCTGTACATTGTTAAAAATGGCTTTTGTGTTCTGTAACACATCTAAGAAACTTTTGATCACTCCTAAGTCAGGAGTAAATGCTCTCATTTTGCCCTTTCTGAAGAAATTTTAGAATCAGATCATTAATTGCTGGGATTATGATTGGGGTTTTGTTGAATCTATAGATAGCATGAAAGTAACATTGACTTTGATATATATTTTTTTTATTTGGCAGCTAACCACAAAATTTGGAAAACTAAATACCAAAACATATAGTAATTGTTGAATAAACTACTACCTATATTTACACTGGAGTATTCTTCCACCATTAAAAAATAATGATAATGGGCCGGGCGCGGTGGCTCAAGCCTGTAATCCCAGCACTTTGGGAGGCCGAGGCGGGCGGATCATGAGGTCAGGAGATCGAGACCATCCTGGCTAACATGGTGAAACCCTGTCTCTACTAAAAAATACAAAAAACTAGCTGGGCGAGGTGGCGGGCGCCTGTAGTCCCAGCTACTCAGGAGGCTGAGGCAGGAGAATGGCGTGAACCTGGGAGGCGGAGCTTGCAGTGAGCTGAGATCCGGCCACTGCACTCCAGCCCGGGCCACAGAGCGAGACTCCGTCTCAAAAAAAAAAAAAATAAATAAAATAATGATAATGAAGGCAGTTTCCTTAAACTGCATCTAATGTTTGCCAGCATTTATTACATTAAATAATCAAATGTAAGGGAGTATATACTTCGCGTGCTATAAATAACAAGAAAACATGAACAAATTTTTTTTGTAAAATTGAAACATATGACCAATAAACCAGTAAACCCTGAAATTGCTTTTCTGTAGATCTGGAGCAATGGGGTGGAAAGGATAGCGAATGACATTTCATTGAGAATAGTATTCTGTGGGGTTTTTGTGTGTATTTTTACTTTGGAGAAGCATATTGATTTTTTACACATAAAAACTGTCAACAAAAGTAAAGGACAAAAAACTTTAAAATTAAATGCAAAGCAAATCAAATGAAATAACTATACTTCGAATGAAAAACATAACCATGTTCGAAAGAAAATAAAAAGAAACCATTCTAAGTAACTTAACCATAGGCTTAATATAAACTGTTAGTCTAAAGGGGAACAGAGCTATAAGCAAATCTTCAGCTGTGTTATGTTGGCTTGTTGTATGTTTCAGGAGTCTTCATTTTTAGTTGAAGTGCTCAAATGATTATTATACAGTATATTACATAGTTTGGTTATCACTGTCCTATGGCCTATAACTCTATGATAAGTAGAATTAAGGGAATATTTGAGTACTTTATTATTTTTCTGCTAAAAGACTGAGTCATGTCCTTAACAATGTATTTCAGAATGTGTTCTGGGCCTACGTTGGAAACAGTTGTTTCCTCCCTACAGAAAACACATGTGATTATATTGCTAATGGTCTTAAGAGATAATCACTTAACAAGGTGACTCAGAAAATATTGAAGACATTTTTCTTTGGGGAATTCTAAAATATTACCCAAGTGGCTTAAAAATAATTTGTTGCAGTCCCTTTGACTATAGAAGTTCACAAACTATGTCAAATTTGAAATAAAAGAAAGGCAAATAGCCTTCCTCATTGTGGTACTATGCATCCTTCCACATGAAGAAACTACCACAGCTTTGCAGAGCTCTTTGAGTCTTTTATCAAAAGTCTAGAGATGGAACCATGTAATATGTTGACACGGGGTTTATGAAGGAAGCTAGACGTTTTGTTTTAATTTCAGGTAAGCAACTGACAAATTAAACTTTTTATTCTGGGAGAAGTATTTCTACCCTTGTGTAGGTGTGATGGAATTATCTCCTTAAGGACATCTGATGAGTAGTCCTGTGACCATGTGGTTGAAGAATTGGAATTATTTTATGGTATTAATTTCGAATTTCTATTGGTAAAATGTTAAAGTACTCTCTGTTTCAAAGCAAAATTTTAAAAATCTTGTAGATATTAAGGAAATTTAGGGCAGGCAAAAAAAAAAATTAAATTTAATGGCCAGTTTCTTTATCCTTCCACCTCCCTTTTGTTCTTCCTTGTGTATTTCTCCAGACTGACCATTGAAGTAAGCTAATAAATGTCTTCAGAATTATTTAATCACTCTACCACATTTTCTAAGTTCACTGTATAGGGCTTCTCCACATGTGATCCAAATGTCCATCACCTTTACTTTATTTTATAAGCTTCTCTTCCTAAAGCATCTTCTCTACAGATCTTTGTCCTGTGTTTCTTCTCTTCATTTTGTTGTCAGTCCCCATGTCACCCACATAGAAAGCCGTTTCATCTGGTTAATCTCTAAAATAACAGCTTTATATTAGACTTTGATATTTTTAATTTGAGATTTTTCAGGAATGGATGTCTTTGTTGGTCAATGTATTTTAATACTTTGTCGAAAGGAAAACAGGGTCTGATCAGTCTTCTGTGTTTTAGGCAAGAAGAGAGCCTATAATAGTCTACAAAACACTTCTAGTTTGTGTTGTTTGATTAGAAGGACTTTGGACAACAATTTCTTTGACTGAACCTGGGGTCAGAGTTACAGACCCCTGGAACATGAAAAGTCAATAATCTAGTTCCCAAAAGGCAGACAAGAAACTATTCCCAAGATGAATAAATGATGGGAATAGAGGTAAAGGTGAAAATGATGGTAAAGGTGAAAAATCCATTTATAACCCTTTAATTTGTGTCCTTTAAGGAAGAGAATATACCTTGTGCTTTTTCTGGTCTGCAGCATCTCTAAACTATTTGCCTTTATTTTCTTAAAATTATTTTAGGAACAGTGAAGTTATACAACTTTGTTCTCTTCAGTTCTTATTTTAATTCAATATGAACTTGGAAGAAGAAACTACAGATTATTTCATTTAATCCCTTCATGGTGTATAAAGTAAATAGATTTAAATAGTTTGTCTGAGGCCATGTGTAGCTAGTTAGTAGCAGAGTTCTGACAACATCCCAGACTTTTCTATATCCACTGATACTTACAGTATTCTTTGCTTGTATAATAGCTAACCACTCACTAACTCCTGACCCCCTAAAATGTGCCTGGCACTGTGCTACATACAGGTGACATAAATTATCATTATGATATACTTTTGTTCCTCAAATACCACATAGTTCTATGTAATAGAAGACATATGAAAACAGTAAAAGGGGCCGGGCATGGTGGCTCACGTCTGTAATCCCAGCACTTTGGGAGGCTGAGGTGGGGAGATCACCTGAGGTCAGGAGTTTGAGACCAGCCTGGACAACATGGTGAAACCCCGTCTCTACTAAAAATACAAAAATTAGCTAGATGTGGTGGCAGGTGCCTGTAATCCCAGCCACTCAGGAGGTTGAGGCAGGAGAATCACTTGAGCCGGGGAGGCAGAAGTTGCAGTGAGCCGAGATCGTGCCATTGCACTTCAGCGTGGGTGACACAGCAAGACTCTGTCTCAAAAAAAAAAAAAAAAAAAAAAAAAGTAAAAGATGATATGTATTAAAGTTCAAAACTGGATAGAATTAAGGATAAAATGGTATAGATGGAATTTAGAAGTAATGTTATGCCTCATTTTAAATAAACCTGGATGTGTTATGGCAATACTGAATTGTGATAGGAAAAAAGATTGTATAACAGAGACTTGACATAGGCTAGCATTGCTAACTTAAATTTATAAAATGAAAGCAATCAAACTTCACCTTAAATTCATGCTCTATTAAATAAAATGTTAACTGTTAAGGAAGGTGAAGTTTAATACTTGATGAAATTATCAGAGAAATCTTTATGGTAAAAGAAAAATTTGAGACAGAATTTCAAGGAATAATGGAATTAGGAAGGGTAGAGGGATTATAAACTATTATAATTGGGGCACAAAGAATATGTTAATAAAAACTTGAATACCTTATAAATTAAAATGCAATTTCAATGCAGTTCAAGACAGGGGCATTACATATGTTTATGGGCTTCTGAAATAAATTACTTTTAACTAAAACTAATGAAACACAAATTTATACGAGAAGCTTAGATGTAAATTCAGTAGTGAAGTAGGCATTCGGATTTCTTTCTGCAGAAGTAGTGATATTTCCCCCAGGCGCCTCTCTTAAGGTAGCTGGTCCTAATGGAATACTGTTTTGTCAGTAGCATGCAGTAGTCCTGTATAGGTGATAAGAGACTTCCATCTCCATATTGCTTTCAGCAATTTGCCCTAAAACAAATAATCTAAACTCTTTAATTCCTCATTTCTGTATGCAGTAATAGGACTAATAATAACTGCCCTGCCAATCGCATGGCAGTTGTGAAAACGAATATATACAATTTTTATTTATCAATTATATTACACCTCAATAAAGCTGGAGAAAAAGAGAAATGTACAGATTATGATTCAATGAAGATTCTATGAAGATACTTTTAGGGACAAAATCTGCAGTGTTGTCTGCAGCATTGACTTGGTTGTCTCCAAAGATTATAATAGCATTAATCATATTTTTCCTTGGGTATAGATAACTATATGGTATGTGTGCAGTATGATTAATTGAATGCTTCATATGTACTGAATCTTTTTTCATGAACTAGACTGATTTACAATGATGCAGTTAGCAGTTATTTAGGGTATCACTGGAAAATTCTTGTATTATTTTATTTATACATTATGTACAAAAAATTGCCTTCTTCATACTTGTATCCAGATTACTTACATAATTGAAGAATGATGATGAACTGCTAATGTAGACAGAGAATGGAGATGAAACTAATTTATTATATAACCACTGAAGAGAACACTGGTCATGGAGAGAAGAGAGAATAAGAATCATGTTTAATTTTTCTTTCACTTGGAAATGACTTGAGTGGGTTCAACCATTACTAAGAAAAATAGAATTTTATTTGTGAAACAAAGAGATCCTTCAATTCACTAAAAGCAGATTGAAGAATCTCTTTGTTTCACAAATGTCTCTATTCTCTAGTGTCTAATATTAAAATATTATTTTATGGGGTTGGCAATTAATATTATAAAATAAATGAATTATTAATAGTTAATAACATTTAATAACTCTCAACAAAGATTCAAAATACACAAAGGCTTTAATTATGTAACAAAAAAATGTGCAATATTTTCCACAAATGGCAAAAAAGAATTGCTCACAAGAAACTATACCTTGACTATAGACTTATTAAAATCCAGGTTATTGAGTATTAGTTATCTATGGCTGCATAAAAGATTGCACAAACTTGGTGGTTTAAGACAATATGCATTTATTATCACACAGTATCTGTGGGTCAGGAATCTGTGCACAACTTGAGTCCTTTGCTTCATGATCTCTCACAAGACTGCAGGGAACAATCTGCTTCCAGTCTCACATGGTTGCTGGCAGAATTCAGTTTCTTGTAGGCTGTTGGACTGAGGGCATCAACTCTCTGTTGGCTATTGGCTGTTCTTTGCCACATGGGCTTTTCCACAGGGCATTTCACAACATGATAGCTTGCTTTATCAGAGCCAGTTGAGGGTCTCCTAGAAAGACAGAAATTACCATGCTATGTAATATAATCATAGAAGTGATATCTATCAGTTTTGTTGTATTTTATTGATTAGAAGCAAGTTCTAGGTCCTGCTCACTCTTGGGAGGGACTTACACAAGGGTGAGAATACCAAGAGGTGAGGATCACTGGGGGCCATCTTAGAGTCTGTTGAAAAAGAATGGATTAATTAGACATATTGCAGAGCAAAAAGAGAGGGTAAACTCAGATGCTCATTAACAATCCATATCCAATTAATTCTATAATCCAGAAGCAATTGGTGGGAATGGCTTAATAGAATTTCCAGTTAGCTATATAGTATCACATACTAATAAGCACAAGGTATTAAGTACATTATTTTCTTCTTCTATGATTCTGTTCTGTCTCCAGTGCTGTCAGCTATGAAATGAAAGAGCCTCCCATCAGACCCTGGAAAAGATGTAAAGAGCTGTATTTCAGAAGAATGTAGGAGAAGAATACAAATCTTAAAAAAATTTTGAGTAATGTATTTCATCAGCAAATGCTATCAATTTTGTTACACTGGTAACAGATATCTATGGAAAATGAAATTCTCAACAGCACATTGCCAACATGTTCCCCCACAAAAACAGCCATGGTTAAATAAAATAGAAATTCTTGCACATGATTAGAAATTTGCAAAATAGATTAAATGTGGCATTGACATAGTAAAACCTTTGATTAGCTGACAAAACTTTTTCAGGTATCTAAAAGAGCTGTTCAAATTTCTAACCAGGTCAGAACACTAGCTATTACACTCCTTAAAACAATTACGCCCCAAATTAACATCTTATATGCAAAAACATTTTGTCTGTTTTGAAAACTAACAAAGACTGGAAAAGCATGAGAAAGATTAGTTATCACTTCAACAGTGTTTGGATTATTGAGTTACGGTTAATGGACGGTCTTTAATAGGATTTACAAAGCTAGTATCATAGATGGTCAGGGAAATCCTCTTTCTAAACATTATATATTTAAGTCACAGAAGATGCTGTGGAATATAGACCCAAATAGTGCCTGTAAGTGTAGTTGGTATGAATTGGAGCACTATAAGCAGTGATAGAGCTGTGTGGAAGACAGAAGACAAACATCACACTTTTAAGTTTGTCTGTCTACCCTGGAATAATTGATGTTTGTATTTCTGCTCTATTGCTCTAAATGAGAATATAGGATGTATTTTGAGAGATTACAGTAAATTGTAGGAGTTCCTCACTTACATAAATGGATTGAACAGGGCACAGTGGTTCATGCCTGTAATCCTGGCACTTTGGGAGGATGTGGGGGAGAAGTGCCTGAGCTCAGGAGTTCAAGACCAGCCTGGGAAACATGGGAAGACCCTGTCTCTATGAATGAATGAATTAATTAATGAATTAATGAATTAATGAATAACTAAATAAATGGATTTAATGAATTCTGGACCTGTTGTATTTATCACATATCATGTATAATATCTTTATGTATGGTTAATAAATTCTAAATAGAAGAGATTAATAAATGAATCAACAAGATTGGGTACCAGAACACCAAGTTGATAAGATATTATCCAAGCCACATGATTATAGAGAACATTCTCACATTTTGGTAGCAACATAAAACAGACAAACATCTACATTATCTCATTTTCCCTGAAAAAAACAGAACTTCACATGAGCTGAAATGAATGCTTGGTATCTTGATGTGTCTCTGTCATTGCCCTTGGTATGTCCTCTAAAGTAAAAACAGGAAAATCCTCTTCTGAATACCTAATGAAGTAAGGTTACAGCAAAGTCTTGTAGAAACTTATGTTCTCTAGTCTCTAAGACAGAATTGAAAGGTGGGAGGGGCTTGGCTAAAGGAATACTTTTTGGTACTGGAGAAAATGAAAAAGCAAAAACATGGCAATTCTGGGGTCGCGTGTGTAGCAAATATTTGTCTTGGGTGACAGATTTTTTTTCCAAATTCTGATTGTGTGGCTCCTATTTCAGGATGGGCTCTTTGAAGCTTTAAACATTAAACAGAGACTATATTCAGATACAAAGCAAGCATGTGACCTTTGTCCAAGGATTCAGTTCAGTCTTGTAAATCAGAAATTCAAATGTCAAATCATTCATGATTTATTCAGCTTTGGATATGGGCATTTAGAAACACATTCTGTCAAAGTATAGAGGTGTATTTTTAGTCATTTGAGGCATGTTCTCTGAAGTCTATCCCATCTACAAAGATACATTTCCTTTATGTAAATTTAAATTATAAGAAAGGGGAACTTCTTTGACAGGACAGTTTATGCGAGTTAAGATGCTGAAAGGCCAGCAAAGTCTTTGATATGCGAAAGGCCATGAATTTCTAGATCACGTTTCATATTGAGAGAGTGGCTCATTGTGGGAGTTATTCACTTAAACAGATTTATTCTATATTTTAATGTGCAAATTAGTATTCAATGTAGCTAAGAGACAGTTTGATGCTTGGAGCCATGAACAGGGAGGTTTGAAATCACCCTGTGAGGCAAAGTAGCGTCAATTAAGGGGGTTGCCATTTAGACAAGTCCCATAGATGGGATAAGGTTTTCTTTTTGGTAAGCCTTTGGATGAGAAGGTCGGTTGTGGACAGTAACCTCAAACCAAGGAACTGAAATAAATTTCTGAGCTTTATTGAGTATATTCAATAGAGACAGGAAACTGTCCAAGATACCCTATTCTTCCTTAGTGAGTTGAGCAAGGGAGTGGATCGTACGTTCTCAGCTGACATTGACACAGTCTGAGGCCTATTGAAAGGGAATGAGGTAGGCTTCTTATCTGTGAGGGAATCTGCAATTTCAGTGAGTCCTTAGTCACCTAAGAAGGGTTGTCTTTTGTGAGGAACGAGGGGCAAGGTATAAATCCTTCCTTTTTAGAAAACAATACAAGGTATTACTCTAGATATAATTAGGAGAAATTCAAAAGAATCTTTATTTTGATCAGTATGTATTTATTTATTTGTAAATTTCTGTCAGGGTGGGGAAAAATATTGTTCAATACAGATTCCACCAGGATTGTAGCTAAGTCACAGAGAGCCTATGCAGTGTCCAAATATCCACATGCTGAGGTGAATTTCATCCTCAAGGTATTTATCTATGCATACCATCTTCCATGGAGATGCTAATAACTAACCATGCAGGTTGTTGCCAAGTGTTCCCTAATTCTTGACCTTAAGGACTCTTTAGTATCAGCATTCTCTTAGCCACTTTGTGGCTCACTCAGACCTATCTATCTGCCTAAACATAACACTCAACCGTTCTTATTCTGTGGTTCTGCCACTGCACCAAGCTCCACCTGGTAATGGGGACATTGATTCTGTTGTTTTCACATTCCCCAAGCTGATTTGGGGTTCTGTTGTCCCCCGTGCTGACTAGAGATTAATCAAGGGTGAACAGGAGAGAGGTAGTCTCAGAGTATGGGAGTCCTTCTTACTCACTGTAACAGGCACAGATTATTGTAGCTCAAAGAACAGAAATCCTAGCCAACAGTGGGTTAAATATCTCACACAACCAGAGGTCTGGAGATGCAGACCAGGACTGGTACAGCAGCTTAGTTATACTGCCAAGAATTAATCTTCCTGCCGTATTTCCTCTTTGTCTTCCTCAGCTTTTGGCTTCTGTTATTGTGGTTGTCACTATTGTGCTTTTCATGTTCATGAGATGACTGCCACATCTCCATGTCACATCCACGGTCAAGGTGGGAAAAAGGAGTAGCATCAACTACATTCTACTCAATCAGAAAAGCAAAAACTTCCTCAGAAACTCCCCAGAAAAATTTCCTTTACCACATTGGGTTAGCCAACTACAAATGACTGGCACAAGAACTCACGGATATTTAAGTTCTCAGTTTTCTTTGCATTCTCTTCATCCCTCATAATCCCAGGAAACTTGATATAGTCTGTCTAGGACAGATACTGACTTGGCTCATTGACTACCCACTTACAGTCACGTTCTCCATTGCTTTCCTCTACTCTATAGGTTAGAGAGCTCTAAATGCTTAATTTCTCAGTTTCTCTTGGTTCTAAGGATGGTCATGTGACCTGGTTCTAGCCAATCAGATGTGTGTGTGTGTCTTCCTTTCCTGAATAAAAAAGGCAAAGGCTCACTAGGAAATGCTCTTTGTCATTCCCTTCTCTTCCTATATGGAACACAGTTTTGATACCTGAAGGTACAACAAACATCTCATGACTATGAGGAGATGAAAATGGATACTGAGGATACCAAGCTGGTGGAACAAAAAGAATTAATTTGGAACAGATGGCACTATGGATTCATTGTATTGGACCTGTGTGATCTAATTCTGAACTTTTCTTTTCCTTTTGAGACAGAGTCTCACTCTGTCACCCAGGCTGGAGTGCAGTGGCGCAATCTCAGTTCACTGCAAGCTCTGCCTCCCGGGTTCACGCCATTCTCCTGCCTCAGCCTCCTAAGTAGCTGGGACTACAGGTGCCCGCCACCATGCCCGGCTAATTTTTTGTATTTTTAGTAGAGACGGGGTTTCACCGTGTTAGCCAGGATGGTCTCAATCTCCTGACCTCGTGATCCGCCCGCCTCAGCCTCCCAAAGTGCTGGGATTACAGGTGTGAGCCACCGCACCCAGCCCTAATTCTGAACTTTTCATATAAGACTAATATACTCCTACTTGTTTAAGACAATTGTAGAGTTTTCTGCTACTTGCAGCCAAATGTAATCCTAACTAATATAGGCAAGACATCATGTTTTTATATCACTATATAAGTCTTCCAATCTATTGTCTTTGCCAGAGCTGTCTCCATTCTCCTAAAAGGTCCCAACTTCCAAAATTCAAAACCAAGGAAACAATCTCTTTTCTTTGATATTTTTATTGGGTCAGACATTTTGCTGTGTCAGAAAATGATTCCATATAATTTGTCCAAATGGGGAAGGGCTATGTGAGATACAAGGAATTATAAGGAGAAAATCCTTGACACATATTTAGAAATATATCTCAGCATAGTTACAAATACACAGAAACTCATCCAAATTAGGCTAAGACAGTAAATTTATTGGGTATATATAAGTATATCTTATGGACCTAAGGATAGGAAGTCCAGTTGAACCTCATTATGAACTGGAACGAGAAACTGAAAAGTTATGAACCAGTGCAGCTCTTCTCCCTTTCCTTTATGGTAACACGATCTCTTATGATCTACTTTCTTCTTCTCTCTTGCATTGGCTTTATCTGCTTCTGTGTGCACATAGTAGAAAACAGTAATTTCAACCTTATTCACTCAAAGACAAACTAAGACTGACTAATATCTGTTACTTTTATTTTCCAAACTCTCTGGAGAAATAATCTGATTGGTCCATTTTTTGGTTGTACATCAGTCTTTAGTCCAATTAGTGACCTTGGGAATGGGGTCAAATGACTTAGCAATTCTTAGGACCAAAGGAGAACACCCTTTTGAAAATAGGCCATGGATGTGTATATGTGTGTCAGTGTCTTTTGGAGAAGAAACATCTCTACTACTCTCCTAAAATTTTAATCTGGGGAAAGGTAACCAAAGTAATGATTCAGCCATTATTCTCACTTGTTCCTCATGTTTTCTCTCAGGGAATTCATCCAGTTGCTCATGTCATAAACCTCTACACAACCAATAATTACCACAATATCTAACAATTACTATGTGACAGGTGTTCTACATGTATTATCTTAAGTTCAACCTCACAACAACCATACAAGTAGGTATTATCTATTTTATTGATAACAAAGTGAAATTTAGAGATGTTAAGTCAAGCCTTCAAGAGAGAGACCTCATGTCTGCTTGTCTCTGATCTTGCCCTGCTGATCCATTTCTTTTTTAACCCAGTAATCATAGTGGTATTTCTGAAACACAAATCTGATAATGTTACTTTCCTGCTTAAAATCCTTCTATATGGCTCATGCCTGTAATCCCAGCACTTTGGGAGGCTGAGGCGGGCGGATCACGAGGTCAGGAGATGGAGACCATCCTGGCTAACATGGTGAAACCCCGTCTCTACTAAAAATACCAAAATTTAGCCAGGCGTGGTGGCGGGCGCCTGTAGTCCCAGCTACTCAGGAGGCTGAGGCAGGAGAATGGCGTGAACCTGGGAGGCGGAGTGTGCAGTGAACCAAGATCACACCACTGGACTCCAGCCTGAGCGACAAAGCAAGACTCTGTCTCAAAAAAAAAAAAAAAAAAAAAAAAAAAAAAAATCTTCTATAGTTCCCCTAGGATAAAGTCCAAATTTCTTTACAAGATATACAGCCTTTCTTGATTTAGGCAACCTCCATCTAACCAACCTTCACTGCATCCTCATCTCTTTCAGTCACTCTGTCCTAAGTTGCACAGATCATTTACAGTTCTTAACAGTTCAGAAAAGAAAAGCATTTTCTACTCCTCTTGTGTTCTCTCTTCTTTCTTCTTTCATCTTTCTTCCTCCTACTCTCTTCTTCTTTTTTCTTCTTCCTTCTTTCTTCTCTTTTTTTTTCCTCCTCCTCCTTCCTCCTTCCTTCTTTCTTCTTCTTCTGACAAGGTGTCACTCTGCTGCCCACACTGGAGTGCAGTGGTGCAATCATACTTCACTACATTACATCCTTGAACTCCTGGGCTCAAGCAATCCTCTTGCTTCGGCCTCCCAAAGTGTTGGAATTACAGGCATGAGCCACCATGCCTAGCCTTAGCAGTCCATTTCTAACCTCCTTACAACAATCTCCTTGCCATTCTCCCAGCTAACTTCTACAGATTATTCACATTCAGGATTCAGCTTAGATGTTACCTTATTTAGAAGCTTCCCCTGATTGAATTGAGTGCCCTTTCTTTGTATCACTTTGTCCTTTCTCCTGTATCACTCAATGCTTTTCTCCTGTACTTATACTATACTGCAATTTTTTTTTTAACTTATTCTGTCTTTTGCACTGGATTGTAAAGTCCTTTAGTGGAGGAATTATGTCTGTCTCCATGCTGAATACTTTAAATCTACTGTAGTACTTGGTACATAGTAATTGCTTAACGAATATTTGTTAAATAAATGAGTCTTAAGTCTGGAAGAACTTGCAAAGCTATCTGGAAAGAAATAGATATTCAACATTTCTTGTTTAGTGAATAGATTATTCTGACGGCTATTCCCCTTATCTCTATGCTTTTGGCCTTCAGTTTATAAAAATTAATATTTGAGAAAACGTATCACAAAATAATATAATGAGAAAGTGATATAAAAATAAGCTAAAATTCTAAGATAAAGAAAGCTGACTGAAACAATAATGTTGCGGGATGGACTGAAGGAGACAACAGCAAGGAACTGAATGTCTTTTCAGAGCTTACTAAATAGAATGTACTTTGCTGGTAAATCTCATTTAATCCTCACAGTCGTTCTTTCTGGTTGATACATTATGCCTGTATTAAAGCTAAGGAAATTAAAGATCAGATTAGAGCAAAATAAGCTGAATGATCTCGTATCTAAGAAGCAAATGAAAGAAATAAAAATCAACCCTAGAGAGTATCAAGAAGAATATGTGAGTGTAAACCGTCCCTTACCTCAAAGGATCCTTTTTCTAGGTCTGGGCATCACCTTTTGAGCTTTCTCTCTCAACTGCATTGTATGTAGGGATACTTGCTTTCTTTCACCAAGATAAATTCCACCTCCTTACTCAAGTTCCTTCTTGAGCAAAACTTGCTTCATTAGATTTGTTTTCTGATTTAGGTAATCTTTTTCAAGTCTAGTAAAGCAACCTACCGTCTCTTTCAGGGAACTGTCAGCAACACAAGTCGTGAATACCAACGCAAAACAGACTCTCACTGTAGATCACACAGGAAAAAAATAAAATAAAAAGATAAAATCCTTAACAGTGGTAGTATTTAAATGACCATACTGCTTAATAAGAAATCCTGGAGTCATTTTCAAGTTCCCCCATTTCCTGCTTTTGTTAAGCTGGGTCAAGTCTCTTTAAACTTTCTCCGTTTTCTTGTCCATAAAGAGTACACTAGTAAGTCTTCTGCCTACCTCGGGACTTCTGTAAGGATCATACGAGATGCTGTATATGACAGCACTTCACAAACGTTTAGTAAAACGCTGCAAAATGTTTGTAGCTGGCCATAAACAAGATGATGCAGATTGGGTTCTTGAGCGAACAAACCCAAGACCGGTTGCTAGGAAGAGAAAGCCGAGCGTTGCTACGTGACGTCATCACCCCGCGCCACCCGCGACAGTTTCCGGGCAGGGCTCATAGCCCAGTTCCGCGTCATGGGGATTTGGCGGCGTCTGCTGCTTTTTGGTGGGGTGTCGCTCCGGGCTGGTGGCGGGGCCACTGCCCCGCTTGGGGGAAGCCGAGCGATGGTTTGTCGGCGCCAGGTCCGTGGTGCTGCAGGGCAGGGGGAAGCGGGCTGACAGAGATGCTGGGCTGCAGGGCTGCCTCAGTTCCTGAGACCCCCAATGTGCTGGACGTTCCTACTTTTCAGGCAGACCCAGGCTGAGGCGTGGCGGGACTTGAAACACAGAACGTAGATTTGGTATTCTACATTGCTTTCTTGCTTTTGGGTTATTTAGCAAATAGATTAAAGAAAAGCAAAACACGTGGAAGCCTTATCTCCGTAAAGAGGCAGGGTTTTTGCATTTTTAAACGTTCAGCGTATCCTGGTAGAAAAAATTCAATTTAAACCATGTGTCTTTACAATTGTTATCAGTAGAAGTAGGTAAATGTCTCCAAAGTGGAGATGAGCAGAATTAGAAAAGAAAGCCCTCTTAGTTGCAAACCTCAGATTGTTTTTACTTTTACAATGTGATTATGGAGATGGTTTATTTAAAACGGCTTATTATTATTATTATTTTTTAAAGTTATCTGGCGCCGAGAGTGAGACCCTAAAACAAAGAAGAACACAAATCATGTCCCGAGGACTTCCAAAGCAGAAACCAATAGAAGGTGTTAAACAAGTTCTAGTTGTGGCTTCTGGAAAGGGTGGAGTCGGAAAATCTACTACAGCAGGTATTATAGGATATTAATTCTATTCCTGATTCAGAACTTATGCCAACTGGTAGGTGCACACTATTAAAATTGTAGTTTTGTGTTTTAAAATGTATTTGTGAAGTTCCTAACATCTGATTCCTTCGTTTCAGGAGTTGGTAGCGGGTAGACGCTTAGATTTTGGAGTTAGACAAAACTAGGTACTAGCTGGGTCTCCTACCCCTTAACTCAGGAAAAAGTTGCCAGATTGTGCAGCAAATCTTCAGTTCACTTAACTGTGAAATGGAGATGATAACTTCTTTCATAAGATGGTTATTCAAATTGCACAAGCTAACTACTTAGCTTAGTGTTTACTAGAGTTCAATAATTGGTTGCTGTTATTTTAAAAACATCTAGTAACTTTTTTTTTTTTTTTTTTTTTTTGAGACAGAGTCTCCCTCTGTCACCCAGGCTGGAGTGCAGTGGCGCAATCTCTGCTCGCTGCAAGCTCCGCCTCCTGGGTTCACTGCATTCTCCTGCCTCAGCCTCCCAAGTAGCTGGGACTACAGGCGCCCGCCACCATGCCTTGCTAATTTTTTTGTGTTTTTAGTAGAGACAGAGTTTCACCGTGTTACCTAGGATGGTCTTGATCTCCTGACCTCGTGATCCGCCGATGTCAGCCTCCCAAAGTGCTGGGATTACAGGTGTGAACCACCTCGCCCGTCCTATTAGCTCATGTTTCCCCCATTTTTTCCCCATTTTTATCAGAAGGGAATTGTGGAAGAATTTGTCAGATGTTTTGAGAAAGTTGAGATTTACCAAATGTTGTATTTGTGGTAGATCCCTAGTCCATTACTCTTTGATAGACACCATATTGTTAAAAAAAGATTAATAATCTGTTCTTAATGAATTCATGCACTATCCTGCACATTTTTCCTTTCTTTCCTAAAGGTTTACAATTGGTCTAGTTGTTTTTAAAATTCAGAAGCTCTTAGTTTTTGGTTCTAGAACCTACCTATTCCAGTTTCTTGAAAATTTGGAGTACACTTTCCAGTTTTCAGTGGTTTAAATCCTTTTACATGCTCTGTGATTACTTGAACTGGATAAGGATGGAAGGTGTTTTCATGATTGTAGCCATAAGTTCTTTGGGTTTTGTAATTTGTTGGGTCTGTAGGCTGGCACTTGTTTAAGATTGTTTGTTTATTGTTTTTAGTTGGAAGATGATCTGTTGCCATGAAATGTGAAAGCATTTAAACAGGAAAATGTATGAGAAAGTGTACATGTAACACTTAGTGGGTGCTTCAGTAAATGTCCCTTTCTCACTTTTTTCTGTTAACGTTATACCATCTGTCCCGAACAGCTGGCCCATACTTTTTCATAACAGCTCAGTGAGTGTATCTAAATCTTAAAAATAGGTTATTTTTATGTAACTCTATTGGTATTATTAATATATTTCTTTTCCTTATATGTGTTTATTCCTGCCTCACACTACTTCAAAATACTTCCCACTTGAATATACATGCTAGAGCTGTTTCAGATTAGAATGATGACATTTGACTAATACAAATATGCTCAGTGATTCTATTGTTTAAATGTAGGAAGAACCTAACTCTAAAATGAATTACCCCTGAAAGTTTCTGCTTTAAAGTTGGATTATGTGTAACCTATCTTGTACCTGAAATTCAGAATTTTATAACTTATAAAAATGAATTTATCAAGTCTGTGCCCTAGGCTAAGTATTTTACATGCAATATTTCATTTAATCCTAATCACAGTTATGAAGTAGGCATGGTTTTCATTTTATAGAAGAGAAAACAGACTTATGGGTAAAATAACCTACTCAAGAGTACACAATAGAAGGTGGCAGAGCTGGGATTTGAACCAGGTCTGCCTTAAAAACTTATGCTCTTAACTAGTTTGAAGAAAATAACCCTGATATAGTTTATACCGTTGTTCTGTAGGGAAATGTGATTCACATTATGAGGGCCTATTTGTTCATCAGTTTTTGAATTGTGTTACTTTTGGAATTCTCTTCTCAGATGTAGCATATTCCTGTTACTGGACTAAAGCTGGTTTTGGGAGTACTGCTTTCTTTCTTTATGGGATTCGTCTGGGATTCGTTGGCATAAGCAGTTTGGGAACACATTTTACCTCTTACGTTTTACACTTTTCCCTTCCCTCTGTGCACAGTAGTCTAGCCTTTCATATACATGAGTATTTATGAATTAGATACTTGGAACTCCTGTAATACCAGCATTTATTTTTAAAAGGCAGTAGGGGCAGGATGCGGTGCCTCATGCCTGTAATGCCAGCACTTTGGTAGGCTGAGGTGGGAGGATTGCTTGAGCTGGGGAGTTCGAGACCAGCCTGGGCAACATGGCAAGACCCTATCTGTACAAAAAAAAATTAGCTGGGTGTGGTGGTGTGCACCTGTGGTCTCAACTCCAACCTGGGGGACAGAGCATAGTAATCATAAATGTAAGGCAATGAAATTGTGTACATTTTTAAAAATGGATAATTTTTCTATAAAATATGCTTTTGAAAATAATTGAATTATATATTCTGTTAACATAATTTAAAAAAACTAAGTGGATTATTTGAACAAAATTGTAACAGAAATGGATTTTTAAAAATGTTAGTTTTGGGGCATGCATTTATTATTGCATTTATTGGAAAATTACTTTTTTACTTTTCTTTTTACTTTCTGTGTTCCTCCATGTGCTTGCTCTTTACAATTAAGGGATATATGTTAAAAATTTATATGCTTAGGTTATTACATGAAAATATTAAAATTACATGAAATTATTAAAAATTACATGAAAATATTAAAAGATAAAGTGAATTTTAATAGAAAGAAAGTTACTAAATTCAATTACTATTTTTGTTTCTTACAGTGAATCTTGCACTTGCATTAGCAGCGAATGATTCGGTAGGTGTTTATTAATAGAAATATTAATTTATTAAAATGTTTTTAAGGCAATGATAAAGAGCATATTGGTGTTTTCTGTTTATTCTTGTCAGAAGCTATAGTGTAGTTGTAGTGAGTTGCATATCTTTAAGGAACTGAATGCTTCCATCACTACTGGTTACATTTAATAATAATAATGTATTTAAGTGTTGACCATATATTGTTTGTTATAAACCCCACAAGAGGCTTTGATGTTCTTTATATCCTAAACCAATTTTGCCTTTATGATTTACAGAAGCATTATTCTGGGTTCAATTTTTAAGTGTTAGGAATTAAGGAATTAAGTTTTTTTAAGGGTAAAGATATTCTAAAAGTAGTGCATATCCGTTAAAACAATTCAAATGGAATATATGTGTAATGTAAAACTGAAAGTTTATGCATTCCTTTCAGTTCCAGAGAATTAACTTAGGTTATAGTTGTATGTATCTCCTTTCAGCTCTTCCTTTCTCCATATAAAAATCTAAAATAGTGTACTTATATGTGTGTGTGCCTACATCTTTCCATGATGTGCCTCATTCTTAATGGCTGCTGCATTAATGGTCAATGGTAATATGTTCAACCAGTTCTCATTTGATGAAATATTTAGGTTGGTTCCCATTTTTTCCCTACTCTAAATGATGCTATAAAATAACTCTAAATGAGTTCTTATATAGTATTCTTATATACTAAGTGATGACATTTTTGTAGGATAGACTCCTAGGAGTAAAACTACTAGGTCAAAAGATATTCCCACTTTAAATTCTACTCCTAAAAGTTTGCTTGTAAAAAATTTCACTTCCATTCTTTCCCTTGTCAGAAGAAAAAAAAAATTCAGCTATAGTCTATGGGAGTATCCATTTTTCATAGTCTCATTATTGTTAGATGTTATCTTTTTAAATATTAAAAAAAATTAACATTGAACTTATTTGCAACTCCATAAATTATCAGCTACTTAATGAAAAGGCACAAACGTATTTCAGAATTGATTTTAATTTCTCCTTCCTATTTTATAGAATACAGGCAAGAATCATTTAATATGTTTAACTGTGGCTATATTACTAACTTATTTTCTACCCTTACTATGTAACTTCAGTTCCTAATAAATAGCACATATGAAAAAATAATGTGTGGTACCTCTGTAAGTATATCAATATATGGAGTCCAGAATCTGCCAGACCCCGGAACTAGACATAGTTATTCATGTCTTCTGATGCTTGGCTGTGTATTTCTGAAAATTGGAAACTACTTAATAGACAAGATTTGTAATATTTTGGTTATGTAAATTTTATTCACCATAGAAGCAGGTAGCATAAAAGGACTTTTAGGGAAGAAAATGTAATTATGTTTCTCTAAAGTTGTGCTTCTAGAAAGAGAAGATTCCAATGTCAAGATCAAATTTTTCCTTAAAATTTTTTTTTTCAACTTGCTTCCTTTTATGGGGGACCTACTTTCATGTATCCCATCTTGTCCCCTTTCTTGAATTCTTTTTTTGTTTTTCTGAAGGACGTCCTTGAGTCCTTATATAGTTTGGTAGGCAGAACAATGGCCTGCCAAAAATGTCCACATCCTAATTCCTGGAACCTGAAAATATGTTACTTTTCCTGCCAAAAGGAACTTTGCTGGTGTTAGTCACACCTGCAAAATTAAAGATCTTGAGATGGGAAGATTATTCTGGATTATCGGCTAGGTCCAGTTAAAGATCCTTACAGATGAAAGGTGGAGGTAGGTCAGACTTGATAAAAGAAGGATTCAATCCATCGTTGCTGGCCTTGAAGATAGAAGGGGACCACTAATCTAGGAATGTAGCCAGCTTCTAGAAGCTAGAAAAGACAAAGAAATTGATTTTTCCTTAAAGCTTCCAGAAGGTATGTAATTCTGCCAACACCTTAATTTTAGCTCCTTGAGATCTATTTGGACTTCTGTGATAGTATTTTATAGAAGTAGGAAACTAATACATATAGGAACTAAATTTGCTTGTTTCTTTAATTTCCAAAGGTGTCTTTACCTTCGTTATTTGATAGTTTAACTAGATTCTAGTTAACTATAGAATTCCAGGTTCAAAATAATTTTCTCTCTGAACTTTGAAAACAACATTCCATTTTCTTCTAGCATGCTAATGAACAGTCTGATGCTAGTCTGATTCATATTCCTTTGTAATAACAAGTGTTTTCCTTCTCAAAGATTTTAAGGTTTTCTTTATGTCTTTTACGTTTGAAAGTGCCACAAACATGTGTCTAGTTATTGGCTTAACCTGCGTGGAATTTGGCCCTGCAGTATCAAGCTTTGAGTATTTTTCAGCATAGGAAAAATTTCTTCTGCTCATCGATTATGTTTTGTGATGTGTTTGTTCTGTCTCCAGAAACCTATTAGGTAGCTACTGACCTTTATGCTTGTTAATTTTTCTGTCATATTTTGATCTCTTTGTCTTTTGCTCTGTGTTTTGAAAGATGTCTTTTAGTATTTTTCACACTGCTGTATTGGACTTTACTTGTTATTAGGTTCTTCTGATTTTGTTTTTCATTTGGAAATTATATTTTTTTCCAATTTTCCAGAACTATTTCTTATTTTCCACTTACTGTTCCTAAAAAAAGAAGAAAAAAGGTTGTACCATTCTCTTGAATCTCTCCAAGGATGCTAATTGGAATTAATAAAAAGTGTTTTTCTTAGTGACCTCTACTTACTTAGGATGGTTCTTGTAATGTGACTGTTGACCAGCAGAATCAGCTTTACCTGGGAACTTGTTAGACGTATAAAATCTGGAGCCCCACCCTAGACTTACTGAATCAGAAACCCCGGGGATAGAGATCTGCAATCTGTGTTTTAACATCCCCCTAGGCGATTTTGATGCATGCCAAAGTTTAAGAACCATGGATCTAGAATTTTTAACTTCTAATCTGCTAATGTCACCCTCTTTTGTTTTCTAGTGTGGTTATGGTTTTATTTAGTTTTAGACTATTTTGTTTCCTTGTCATTTCAATGGAATTTGGAAGAGAAGGGAGATAAACATATGTGTTTAGGCAGTCTTATTGAGATAAGAGCCAGAAATATGTTTTTTTTCCCTAGTAATTTTAATGACGACACTTAGTTACCCTAGAAAAAGGACGCTGTCTTCCTTAAGGAAGGACACAGGAAAAATTCAATGGGTAGGAAGGTAGATAACATTTGTAGATGAGGACCTCTTTTAATTTGGTTATCATTGCAGCCAAAGCTTTGAGTCTTATAGACAATGTGAAGTAACTATGTAATAAGGGATCAAAGGATGAAAAAAACAGTTAACTCATTTCCTGTTTAGAAAAAAAAAAGTACAGCTCGCTTCCAGCACTCATTTATCTTTACATAAACATGCTCTTTGAGGCTGAACCAAATCTGACTGATTTTCAATGTGAAAATAAAACAGAAAAACTCTTCTTGGAGTTATTTCTAAACAGAACTAACATTAGAATTGTCTGAATCATCAGAATTATCTATTTCAGAAAAATTGGATTCATCAAATGAATCTTTGGCCAACAACTGTTGGAGGATGATATTAACATCACACTTAGGAATGCTACGTTTTCTAGGATTTGACATTTTCAGTGATTGAGAATTACTATATTTTGTAAATTGAAATGCCACTACTAAAAACAGAATGCTATAAATAGAATGATGTCTTTTGTTTCCAAAGTTGATATACTAGAATGATGTGAAAATAATAATAAAAGCAAGATGTTTCATGGAGTGGCAAGATCTTATAAGTTAAGGTTGTAGGCCTAGGGGAAACAGGTCCAGGAAGTATTCATTTTACTTTTCATGTTGTGCTTAGTAATATCTGAAGTGGATTGTGTAAGCCCCAGGGAGATTTGCAAGACAGTCCATTGGGATATAGACAGAACATTTTTCTTTTCTATTTGAATTAATTTTTATCTTAATTTTTGTGTGTATATACCTTATATATGGTATTAGTATAGTAGCTCTAATATAATGTATAAACAAATATATTAACATTTTGAAGATGTATGCCCAAATACCTTTTAAAAAAACTGATTGGGGTACATGATCAGAAAAGTTTGAATGTCACTGGTCTAGGCTAAATGAGTTTCTGGGCTGGACTGTATGCCCAGTTCTAAAGAAGACTACCTCGTGGATTGAGGTTTTTTTTTTTTTTTTTTTTTTTTTTTTGAGATAGGATCTCACTCTGTTGCCCAGGCTGGAATGCAGTGGTGTGATCTCAGCTCACTGCAACCTCCGCCTCCCAGGTTCAAGTGATTCTCACACCTCAGCCTCCTGAGCAGCTGGGATTACAGGTGCCCCCCACAACATCCGGCTAATTTTTGTATTTTTAGTAGAGACGGGGTTTCACCATGTTGGTCAGGCTGGTCTCAGACTCCTGACCTCAAGCGATCTGCCCACTTTTGCCTCCCAAAGTGTTGGAGTTACAGGTGTGAGCCACCGCGCCTGGCCTGCAGTGAGGTTTTAAAAGCATTATAGGAATAGGGTGTAGATTTTTCCTGCCTTTTTCTTGCCTTTTGTACTTTCCTTTGAGGATGTGGATGGGTAGTATTGCAGAGCAAAATTTGGGGATCATGTGTACTATGCATGTAAATATTGCAACCAATGGTGTGCCTGAGCCAGTGCATATTGGCTTGTGAGAGCCGATTGTTAAATTTTCGGTGAATTTTGCAAACCAACTCATGTTGTTAGCTTGAAATAGGCCAATGATGGGAATATTTAAACCATGGAACTTGGCAAACACTGAAAATCATGCCCACTACCCCAAGCCAGTTGTTAGACATTTAATGGTACCAACTGATTATATATATTGACAATCTTATTTTTTGATTTTTCTTTTTTCTCTTTCTTAAAAACATCCTTATTATGGATCTCATTCTTTTACGGCATAAATTTGATGCACAGTATGGAAGAGCACTGAGACTGGGAGAGGGAAACTTAAAGACCATCAGAAACCATTGATAAGCTTTGTGAGATTCCTAAGTCAGTTCATTTGAATTCATTTTAGTTCAACAGACATTTATTGAGCACCTCTAACACTCATTGCCAGACACTGGGGGAATATAAAGAAAAATAAACATATACTGCGGAAGCTCATAGCCTGCTAAGATTACATTCACAAAAGTGTTTAGTATATATAAATATGTTGTATATTTATATAAGCATATGTCTGTGTCTATGTGTCTATTTTTTTTGGTATATAGTTGAAACTGGTTTAATAGTTTCTTTTGTGAGTGAGAAAGTTTAATTAAAGCAACATTTAATAAGGTTTTATTAAGTAGACACCAGTGTGCTCTTAAAGGTTTTATAATCTGATGAAGACAAAAGGAAGACGAATGTTTCAAAATGATGAGATATATTCAGTGTCACATATAGTAGTAAATCTGCCCAAGATGAGTAGCTTTTATTCCAGAGTAAAGCAGCATTGTTTTAAGTAGAGCATTTCCATGAACATAATTATATTTGATTCTCACAGAAACCTGTAATGCAGTCCACGTAATAGTTACCAGTTTTACAGTCTTTATTGATTCTCCCCTAGTATCCTTGCCACATTTCATCAGCAAGCAAATATCCCTTTTTCTATTTCTGCAATATTTTTCCAGTATGTATTGTTCTATTTCCACTGTTCCTATTTTAATTAAGGCACATGCTAGTTTTTGGTCATACATTAATTTATACCTCAAACAATTATAGAGTGCCTGCTCTGTCCCAAGTACTGTGTTAGTTCTGAAGATACAAAAATGAATGAGACACAGAATCCCTGCCTTTGAGGAACTCATAGACTAGCATCCCACTGCAATGACCTTTTACCTGCCCGTACTTACTTAAATCCTTCTAGTACATAATGCCAGACTTCTCTCACTATTGAAATCACGTTACTCCCTTGCTCAGAGTCATAGCTGGATGCTTTTGCTGATATTCAATATCCTCTGCCATCTGGCTTCAATGTACCTTTCTGGGTTTATCTTTAGCTATTCTTCTAAATGGCTTCTATGCTCTAGCTAATCTGGGTTACTTGCCAAAGTCAGTCTAGGCTAGATATACTGGTCTTGATAGCTTGCGGTCATTCTTCTGCTTGTCTACTGGAATGTTTGTTACCTTTCACCAGCTTTATGTGTCCTCTCTTTCAGGCTTCCTTATATGGCTGTGCTGGTTATATCCTGTACAGGGTTGCTTGTTGAGAGGATTGAGTGATGATAGAAATGCAGGCTACCTTCCTCGTGATGTGTACCTCTTGTTCTCTTGTTTATGATCTGTTAAAGAAGCAAAACAAAACTAAACAAAAGATGTGCACCTGTGGGCTGCTTTGTAATTCACACAAAGGCACTGTATGAGCTAGCCTTGCTCAGAAGGGCAGCTCATTGAAGTGTTCCCTGAATTCTGGCCAAGTGAGGGTCTTTTCTTTTTCTTTTTTTTTTTTTTTTCTTACTCTATTACCCAGGCTAGAGTGCAGTGGTGTGATCTTGGCTCACTGCAACCTCTGCCTCCTGAATTCAAGTGATTCTCCTGCCTCAGCCTCCCAAGTAGCTGGGACTACAGGCAAGTAGCACCATGCCCAGCTAATTTTTATATTTTTTGTAGAGATGGGGTTTCATCATGTTGGCCAGGCTGGTCTCGAACTCCTGACCTCAGATGATCTTCCCACCTCGGCCTTCCGAAGTGCTGGGATTACAGGCGTGAGCCACTGCGCCCAGCCTGGCCCTTTCTTCATCTTTTGAAATCTAGTAACACTGTTGATTTGTATTATTATTGCATTCATGCAGCCACTCTGATAATTTTTATAATAGGAAATAACATAACTAACTTTCATGGAGCATTCATTATGTGTCAAGCACTGTTATATGTGCTTTCCATGGACTATTTTAATCCTCATGACATGGATCTTAGTTCATTTACTCTTCATAGCAACCTTGTGGGAATAAGTACTATTGTGATCCCCACTGTAGCTGAGGAAGCAGAAACACCTATAGGTTAAGTAATTTGCCTCAAGTCACCCAGAAACCAAGTGGCAGAGCTAAGGTTCGAATGCCAACTTTGATCCTGTGCTCTTAACGTACTTGGTGTATGGCTCCTATTTTAGCTAGATTCTTGTTTTTTTTTTCCCTTTTTTTGAGAGAATCTTGCTCTGTCACCCAGACTGGAGTGCAGTGGCACAATCTCAGCTCACTGCAAGCTCCGCCTCCTGGGTTCACGCCTTTCTCCTGCCTCAGCCTCCCGAGTAGCCGGGACTACAGGGGCCCGCCACCACACCTGTCGAAGTTTGTATTTTTAGTAGAGACAAGGTTTCACCATGTTAGCCAGGATGGTCTTGATCTCCTGATCTCGTGATCCGCCCACCTCAGCCTCCCAAAGTGTTGGGATTACAGGCGTGAGCCACCGCGCCCGGCCTAGCTAGATTCTTATGATTAAGAACTGGGTTGTCTTTATTCTTGGCTACCCTCAGCAGCTAGCACAATGCCTTATGACTTAGGAAATACATGGTAAATGTTTGCTGTACTTATAATTGTGCAGGCAGATTTGGAAGTATTAAGTGTAAAGTTTTGTTTTGCTTTATTTTTTGTGAGAAGTGGTGTGGGAAGGAGGCGTTTGTTGCGACTTAGTGGCCTACACACTGTTCTTTTCCTGCTTCTTAAAAGATGATGTACAGTCATGCTTTATGATGGGGATACCTTCTGAGAAATGCATCATTAGGTGACTTCATTTTTGTATGAACTCCATAGAGTGTACTTAAACAAAGCGAGATAGTGTAGCCTATTATATACCTAAGCAAATCGGTTATACAAATTGGTATAACCGATTTGTCCTAGGCTGTAAAGCTGTATAGCATGTTACTGTACTGAATACTGTAGACATTTGTAACACAATGGTAAATATTTATGTATCTAAACAAAGACAAGGTACAATAAAAATGCAGTATAAAAGATAAAAATGGTACCCCTACATAGGGCACTTACCGCGATTGGAGCTTGCAGGACTGATAGTTGTTCTGGGTGAGTCAGTGAGTGAGTGGTGAGTGAATATGAAGGCCTAGGGCATTACTGTACACTTTTGTACAAGTAGCAGCACAGTAGGTTTGTTTACACCAACATCACCATAAACACGTGAATCATGTGTTGTGCTGTGATGTTATGGTGGCTGTGCCATCACTAGGCAATGGGTATCTTTTAGCTCCATTATAATCTTTTTTTTTTTTTTTTTTTTTTTTTTTTTTTGAGACGGAGTCTGGCTCTGTCACCCAGGCTGGAGTGCTGTGGCCGGATCTCAGCTCACTGCAAGCTCCGCCTCCCAGGTTCACGCCATTCTCCTGCCTCCGCCTCCCAAGTAGCTGGGACTACAGGCGCCCGCCTCGTCGCCCGGCTAGTTTTTTGTATTCTTTAGTAGAGACGGGGTTTCACCGTATTAGCCAGGATGGTCTCGATCTCCTGACCTTGTGATCCGCCCGTCTCGGCCTCCCAAAGTGCTGGGATTACAGGCTTGAGCCACCGCGCCCGGCCCCTCCATTATAATCTTATGTCACCACTGTCGTATATGCAGTCCATTGTTGACTGAAATGTTGTTATGGGGTATATGTCTGTATTCCATGATTCTACTTGGCCCTTTTCTCGTTTTATACTCTACCTAGTGATGTCAGCTTTTCCCACTGCTCTGGTTACTACTCATGTGCCTTTACTCCAAATGCATCACCAGCCTGCATATCTCTCTTAGGCACCAGTCTGGTCTGTCTGGTTTTCTACTGTAGATGTCTATTTTAATGCTTTATAAGCGTTTCAAACTCAACATGTGTAAAACCAAACTCTTCATCCCTGTAACTGTCTTTGTCTCATGGAAGTCTGTCTACCTATCTATGTTTTTTGGTGGAATATAGCTGAAAGAGTCATACAGTTATCTTCCATTCCCAAATCAATTACCTGTTCCTGTTGCTTCTGCCACTTAAAGTTTTATACACTGTGTCCTCTTACTTCATTCCTTAATGCCACTGCTTTATTTGAATCCATATTGTGGATCTTCTGTGATGACTTGTCTTACTATTATTCCAGCATTAGGTTATTCTTGTTCTCTATTTTCTCTGCTATGATGCCTTGAGGAAAAGATGAACACTTCCTACATTATTGTATAAAGTTTGTTTACTATCTCCTCTGCTAGTGTGTGAACCTTTAGGGGACAATAGTTTTGGTTTTATTCCTTTTTTTATCCTTGGTGCCTTGTCCAGTAATGGAACATAGTAGGTTCTTGATAAATGTTGGTAGTGACTGTGGAGCATGTTAAGTGAAGAGTGGCCACAAATGAATAAATGAATAAATAAATAAATAAAATATACACAGCAAATTCCAAGTGTTGGATAAGGTGCCTATAGTTTGTTCAATACATATTATGCTTTTTTTTTCCCCCAGAGCAGATGGAAGTGATGAAAATCGAACTGAGATAATATATATGAAGTGCTTAGCACAGTGGCTGACCTATTATCAGTTTGAAATAAGTTTTTAGTATTGCTAGCTAAATAAAAGCTTTTTGTAAGTAATATTTCAAAATAAATCAGCGCACATCTTATGTACTCGATTCTTTTTTCTTTTTCTTTTCTTTATTTTTTTTGAGACAGAGTCTTACTCTGTTGCCCAGGCTGGAGTGCAAGTGGTACGATCTTGGCTCACTGTAACGTCTGTCTCCCGGGTTCAGGGGATTCTCATGCCTCAGCCTCCTGAGAAGCTGGGAGTACAGGTATGTGCCACCATGTTTGGCTAATTTTTTGTATTTTTTTAGAGACAAGCTTTTGCCATGTTTGCCAGGCTGGTCTTGAACTCCTGGCATCAAGAGATCTGCCGCCTTGGCCTCCCAAAGTGCTGGGATTACAGGTGTAAGCTACTGCGCCTGGCCTACTCGATTCTTTTATTTTTTGAGAGACAGAGTCTTGCTCTGTTGCCCAGGCTGGAGTGCAGTGGCCTGGTCTCAGCTCACTGCAATCTCTGCCTCCTGGGTTTAGGTGATTCTCCTGCCTTAGCCTTCTGAGTAGCTGGGATTACAGGCACGTGCCCAGCTAATTTTTGTATTTTTAGTGAGATGGGGCTTCATCATCTTGGCCAGGCTGGTCTTGAACTCCTGACCTCAGGTGATCCGCCCACCTTGGCCTCTGAAAGTGCTGGGATTACAGGAGTGAGCCACTGCGCTTGGCTGGCCTACTCGATTCTTTTAGCAAAACTTATTGTACGTTTTTACTTATTTTCCATTGCTACAAGGAATCATTAACCAGAATTTTAATTGGACGTAAAGATGGGAGAGAAAGCAGTCTTATCTTCAAAGAGTTTATGTTTCTTCTGTTATTTCTTTTTTATTGGTTTATCTCAAAGTATTTATTTTTTTCTCATTATCACATAATGTCTTAGCACTTATTCTTCCTAGATGTACTACTTTTTCCACAAATTATTATGAGTGGTTCTTTAAATATAATTAAGTTTGTCTTTAGCCCTTTGAAGTTCTGTAATAATGTCAGAACAAACTAAGAAATTTTAGTTCAAGATTTAGGTTTTGATTTTTGAAAAGTTCAACAGTCTTAAGTCAGAATGTATTTTGTATCACCACTTATAACACTATGATTTTCTTCATTAACAAATATGTATATAGTAGTTAATAGTCCAGCCTTTTGGTATGAGATACACCTGGGCTTGATTCTGGCTCTGCCTCTTGCAAACTCTGCGACTTTTGCCTGTACCTACCTAATAACGTTGTTGTGAATATTAAAGGAAATAACACATGTAAAGCACTTAGCACAGTGTCTGGCATACAGTAAATGCTAATAAGAGTTGTTCTTATTAGCTCCATGTTATTATAATCTGGAATATTAGTTATGTGAATTTGGAGTAAATATGGATGAAAATATGTTTCTCACAATTACATATGGGAAATCCTGATGTATACTACTTAGTTCAAGTTTATAAGGTTGGGGGCACATCTTTTCTTTAATACATGTGTTGTAAAGGGATTATGCTATATTAAATTAACCAATTCTTAATGCTTTTATTATAGCTTGGACGTATATACAATGCATAACATTTCTTATGAAAAAAATTTTGTTTCAGTATTGTGGTTAGCCATTTTGGAGGAAAGCTATGCTATTTTTCTTTAAAGTATAGCTATTTTAAAGCTAGAGCAGAAACTAGGGCAAAAGGTCAGATTCAGAAGGAATAATTGCAAAATCATTGTTCTTTGCTTTTTTTTTTTTTTTTTTTTTTTTTGAGACAGAGTCTTACTCTGTTGCCCAGGCTGGAGTGCGGTGGCGTGATCTCTGCTCACTGCAAGCTCCGCCTCCTGGGTTCACACCATTCTCCTGCCTCAGCCTCCCAAGTAGCTGGGACTACAGGTGCCTGCCACCACACCCGGCTAATTTTTTATATTTTTTAGTAGAGATGGGGTTTCACCGTGTTTGCCAGGATGGTCTTGATCTCCTGACCTCGTGATCCGCCCGCCTCAGCCTCCCAAAGTGCTGGGATTATAGTCGTGAGCCACCACTCCTGGCCTAGTTTTTGCTTTTTGGTTGTCATTTCAAAGGTAATTCTTGGTAAGAAATGTGTTTTATATTTGTAAGTGCATTTAAATTCACACATTTCATATTCATTGAGAGAGGGGCTCAGAAACTATATTTGTAATTATAAAGCAAAACTCTTTACTAAAACTAAGAATATTTTCAGAATAAAAATGGAAATACTCATTATAATTAAGTTTCTTGTGAATATTTGATAATTGTGATATCTACACATACACTTTCATACATTCATTTACCAAATGTTTGCTAATGGCCTGTCATGCTGAGGTGCTCTGATTGGCATAGGGGATATAAAACTGAAAGAGCCCTGCCCTTGTCCTTTTCTTCATTTATTTTTAGAGACAGTGTCTTGCTCTGTTGGCCAGGCTGGAGTGCAGTGGCATGATTATAGCTCACTGCAGCCTTGAACCCTTGAGCTCAAGCAATTCTCCTGCTTCAGCCTCCTGAGTAGCTGGGACTATAGGTATGTGCCACCATGCCTGGCTAATTTTTTATTTTTGGCAGAGACAGGATCTCACTATGTTGCCCAGGCTGATCTGAAACTCTTGGGCTTAAGTCATCTTCCTGCCTTAGCCTCACAAAGTGCTGGGATTACAGGTATGTGCCGTCAGGCCTAGCTTTATCTTAGCCTAGAGACTATGTGGGAGATTGTTGCTTCCAGTTGCTCAAGGCTCTCTAAATGACTTGATGATTGCTTAACTATCTCCAGTCTACTTGTCATTTACCACAGATGCTCTCCCAAATCGTTCCCACTTTTATCAGGTCCTCTATCCAATTCCAGTTTCCTTATTCCTAGCACATGGTCTTACTTCCTATTGTGTCCAGAATTGGTGGGTTCTTGGTCTCGCTGACTTCAAGAATGAAGCCGCGGACCCTTGCGGTGAGTGTTACAGTTCTTAAAGATGGTGTGTCTGGAGTTTGTTCCTTCAGATGTTCAGTTGTGTTTGGAGCTTCTTCCTTCTGTTGGGTTCGTGGTCTCGCTGACAGGAATGAAGCTGCAGACCTTCACAGTGAGTGTTACAGCTCTTAAAGGCGGCGCGCCTGGAGTTGTTCTTTCCTCCCGGTAGGTGGGTTCATGGTCTCGCTGGCTTCAGGAGTGAAGCTGCAGACCTTTGCTGTGAGTATTACAGCTCTTAAAGGCAGCCTGGACCCAAAGAGTGAGCAGCAGTAAGATTTATTGTAAAGAGCGAAAGAATAAACCTTCCACAGTGTGGAAGGAGACCCGAGGGGGTTGCCCTTGCCTGGCTTGGGCAGCTTGCTTTTATTCCCTTATCTGACCCCATGCACATCCTGCTGATTGGTCCATTTTACAGAGAGCTGATTGGTCTATTGTGCAGAGAGCTGATTGGTCCATTTTATAGAGAGCTGATTGGTCCATTTTGACAGAGTGCTGATTGGTGCGTTTACAATCCTTTAGCTAGACAGAGTGCTAGACAGAAAAGTTCTCCAAGTCCCCACTAGGTTAGCTAGATACAGAGTACTGATTGGTGTATTTACAAACCTTGAGGTAGACCCAGAGTACTGATTGGTGTATTTACAAACCCTGAGCTAGACACAGAGTGCTGATTGGTGTGTTTACAATCCTTTAGCTAGACATAAAGGTTCTCCAAGTCCCCACTAGACTCAGGAGCCCA
The DNA here is from genome assembly GCF_007565055.1 of Rhinopithecus roxellana. NCBI lineage: Eukaryota > Metazoa > Chordata > Mammalia > Primates > Cercopithecidae > Rhinopithecus > Rhinopithecus roxellana. The sequence continues at coordinate 52,147,368 of NC_044553.1, read as the reverse complement.
GTTGGCTTCACCTAGTGGATCCTGCACCGGGGCCACGGGCGGAGCTGCTTGCCATTCCCGCGCCATGCACCCGTACTCCTCAGCCCCTGGGCGGCTGATGGGACCAAGTGCCGCGGAGCAGGGAGCAGTGCTCGTTGGGGAGGCTTGGGCCATGCGGAAGCCCACCGTGGGGGGTCGTGGTTTGGGCATGGCGGGCTGCAGGTCCTGAGTCCTGCCGTGTGGGGAGGCGGCTGAGGCTTGGTGAGAATTCGAGTGTGGTATATGTGGGCAGGCAGTGCTGGGGGACCTGGTGCAACCTCTGCAGCTGCTGGCCCGGATGCTAAGCCCCTCACTGCCCTGGGCTAGTGGCCCCAGCCAGCCGTTCCGAGTGTGGGGCCCGCTGGAACTCGCACTGGCCTGTGAGCTCCATGCACAGTCCTGGTTCCTGCCGGCACCTCTCCCTCCACACCTCCCCAACAAGCAGAGGGAGCTGGCTCTGTCCTCGGCCAGCCCAGAGAGGGGCTCCCACAGTGCAGTGGCGGGCTGAAGGGCTCCTCAAGCACCACCAGAGTGGATGCCGAGGCCGAGGAGACGCCAAGAGTGAGGGCTGCTAGCACATTGTCACCTCTCAATCCCTGCTCTAAACAGGATACCCCAACTGCTGTTGGGAATTTGGCCGATGACCGTTCTAGCTACTTCCTGCTGGATGGGGGTGATGAAGGGACCCTGCAGTTGTAGTGTCCTACAGAGGGGAACTCTCTAGGTCAGTGAAAGTGCCAGCAGGTCAGTCCAGGGGTCCTCGATAGAAGTTGTTAGTTGAGCTCATTTCGGGTTCCATTTGTAAGACCATCTGTAGCTTGATGGCCTCAATTCTAGAGGAAACAAATTTGACAAGAAGTTAAAGATATAGGGCCCAAAGGTGAGTAACAGCAAGATGGCTGCCACGGGACCTAGAAAGGGGAGAAGCCATGTTGCCCAACTCTAGAGGTTGGTATGAGAGTTTGAAAGGCATTGTCTGATTTCAGAAGCCTTGTCCTGTATGCCGAGTGGCATCTTGTACTATCCCTGACTGGTTAGTGTAAAAACAACACTCTTCCCCTAAGAAGGTGCAGAGTCCTCCTTTCTCAGCAGTGAGGAGGTCTAGGCCTCGGTGGTTTTGGAGAATCACTGCTGCTAAAGAGTCTATTTGGGATTGTAAAGTAAGGATAGATTTCATTATTTCTTGCAAACTGTCTGAGAAATCCTTTGAGAGTGTGTGGTAGTAGGATAATGAAGTAGATAAACCAGCTATTCCAGTGCCTGTGGCAGTAGCCATTCCTAACCCTATAAGTAGGGGTATTAGTTGTATATCTGTGCACTGACAGACTTGAACTTTGAGGGGTACTGATAAGGTCTGATTTCCTGGGGCAATATTAATGTTGGGACTTAGAAAGACTAAGGTGTAGGTGCCTGTTCAGTTAGTGGGGAGGCAGATATAGGTCGATGTTCCACATAAGAAGAATACACCTTGGCTGGGTAGACATTTAGAAAGTAACCCCGGGGGCTTTTAAAGGAATAGGGTACACTTTTTTCTTTACTACTTCCATCTCTCTTTCTTTTTCTTTGACTTCTTCTTTGTCTCTCTCTTTCTGACTCTCTTTCTGTCTTTCCTTCTTTGTCTGTCTCTTCCTCTGTCTCCTTCTGTCTCTCCTGTTTCTTTCTCTCTTTCTCTGACTTCCTGTCTCTTTCTCTCTTTCCTTTTTCTGTTATTAACCACCCCAAGGGGAGAAAACTATGCCCCCGTGAAAGTCAGGGAATACTGGGGCTTAATCTCTTGGAGGGGGTTGTTCCATACCAAGGGTTCTTCTGTAGGTATTTCTAATGGGGGATTCCTCCTGGCAGCAATTTTGGCCTCAGCATCTCCCCGACGGTTTCTTTCTGCCTTTTCTCCTTCACCTTTCTGATGGCTTTGGCAATGTAAGACTGCCACCTCCTTGGGTTTTTGCACTGTGTGCAATAACTCTATAATTTCCTTGTGGTATTTAATGGGGATTGCCCCAGAGGTTAGGAACTCCCTTTCTTTCCATATTGCAACATGGGCATGTAGGATTAGATAAGGATCCTTGCTATCTGTATACACATTTATTCTTTTTCCCTTTCCCAATTCTAAGGCTTGGGTAAGTGCCACTAGTTCTGCTAACTGGGGACTGTTCCCTGGGGGAACAGGCTTACTTTCAAGCATGGTTAGATCACTAACTATGACCTAACCTGCCCTTCGTATCCCATTCTCCACAAATGAACTTCCATCAGTATATAGGTTAAGGTCAGGATTAGCTAAGAGGACTTCTAAGAGATCATCTTGGGCAGCATAAGTCTGGACTATAATTTGTTGGCAGTCATGCTCGATTGGTTCCCCATCCTCTGGGAGAAAAGTGGCAAGGTTGAGGGCCATGCACGTATGCATTTGAAGCAACAGTCCCTCAAGGAGTAGCGCTTGGTATCTAAGTAGGTGGTTGTCTGATAGCCATAAATTTCCTTTGGGACCTAGTTTGCCATTTACATCATGAGTAGTCCAGACAGTGAGATCCTTTCCTTGTATTATCTTGATAGCTTCCCACACTAAGACCGCCACTGCCGCAACTACCCGTAAGCAGTGAGGCCAGCCTTTTGCTACTGCATCAGTTTCCTTACTTAGGTATGCCACTGGTTGTTGGGTTGTCCCACGAGTCTAAATAAGGACTCCAAGAGCTATACCTGCGCTTTTTGTGACATACAGAGAGAAGTTTTGTCCTGTGGGAAGGCTTAAAGCTGGAGCTTGTACTAGGGCCTGCTTTAAAGTTTTGAAGGCTGTTTCTGCCTCTGTTTCCCATTCTATTAGATGAGTATTTGCCCTCTGGGTTTCCTTGATTAGCGTACAGAGGGGCCTGGCTATCTCGCTGTATCTGGGGATCCATAGTCGGCAAAAGCCGGTAATTCCAGGAATCCCCGCAACTGTTTTAATATCTTAGGGTGAGGATAAGCCAGTATAGACTGTATTCGTTCCTTGCTGAGGGCCCTGGTCCCTCTGGTTAAGATTGGGCCTAGATATTTGACCTGTTGTAGGCAAAGCTGGGCCTTCGACCTAGACACCATGTATCCTTGATTAGCTAGAAAGTTCAAGAGATCTAGCGTAACCTGCTGGCATGAGGCTTCTGAACTGGTAGGCAAAAGTAAATCATCCACATACTGAAGGACCAGAGTGCCTGGACTTTAGAGGTGGCCTAGATCTTGGGCCAGTGCCTGACCAAACAGATGAGGGCTATCTCTAAACCCTTGGGGAAAGACCGTCCATGTAACTTGGGACGTGTGGTCTGTGTGATCCTCAAAGGCAAAGAGAAACTGGGAGTCAGAGTGCAGGGGAATACAGAAAAAGGCATCCTTGAGGTTCAGAACAGTGAACCATTCTGCTTCCTGTGGTATTTGAGAGAGCAAGGTATAGGGGTTGGGTACAACTGGATATAGAGGAATTACTGCCTCATTGATGAGTCTAAGATCCTACACTAGTCTCCACTGACCGTTTGGTTTTTGTACTCCTAGAATTGGGGTGTTGCAGGGACTACTGCATTTCCTTACTAAACCTTGAGCTTTTTAATGTTTAATAATATCCTGTAATCCTTTATGAGCTTCAGGCCTTAAGGGATATTGCCTTTGATAAGGACAAGTGGCGGGATCTTTTAACCTAATTTGGACTGGGTGGGCATTTTTTGCCCTTCCAAATTGTCCTTCCAATGCCCAGACTTCACGGTTGATTCCCTCCTCAAGTAGGGGACAACAAATGGGTAACTTGTTTCCCATATTCATGTAGATAATAGCTCCAGCCTGGGCTAATATATCCCTCCTTAATAAGAGTGTGGGACTTTCAGGCATAACAAGAAAGGCATGTGAAAAAAGCAAAGTCTCTCAATTACAACTTAGGAGGTGGGAGAAATACCTGGTTACAGGCTGTCCCAGGATTCCTCAGACGGTAACAGACCTTGAGGACAGTCGTCCAGGACAGGAGATTAACACTGAGAAGGCTGCGCCAATGTCCAGGAGGAAGTCAATTTCCTGGCCCTCAATGGTTAAGCGTACCTGGGGCTCAGTGAGGGTGATGATATGAGCTGGCACTTGCCCCAGGCACCCTCAGTCCTGTTGTTGGATCATCTGGTTGGGGGCTTCTGACCCAGAGAACCTTCATCCTCTGGGGCAGTATACCTTCCAGTGACTGCCTCGGCACAGTGGACATGGACGAGGGGGCAGCTTGTTTCTCATTGAACAGTCTTTTTAAAAGTGTCCTAGTAAACCACACTGATGACAAAGCCTACCGAGTGACTGGCCTGCTCCATTTTCTGTCCTCTCTGAACCACCAAGGTTTGTTTGTCTGAGGGCCATGATTAAGGCTGCGGCCTTTCTCTGATCTTGCTTTTCCTTTTGGGCCTGTTCCTCTTGGTCCCTTTTATAGAACACTGAGCTTGCCAGGTTTATTAATGCCTCCAAATTGTGTTCAGGGCCTAGGGCTTGCTTTTGGAGCTTTATCCTGATATCTGTGGCTGATTGGGTCATAAACTTATCTTTTAGAATCAGTTGATCCTCGAGTGATTTGGGTAACAGGGGAATATATTTTCTGAAGGCCTCCCGTAGCTGCTCAAGGAAGGCAGAAGGATTTTCTTCCTTTCCCTGAGTTATGGTGGACATCATTGAATAATTCATGGGCTTTTTTCTAATTCTCCTTAGTCCTTCTAGAACACAGGTCAACAGATGTTTGCGACTCCAGTCCCCATGATCTGAGTCAAGGTCCCAGTGGGGATCCATACTGGGGATGGCTTGCTGACCGGTAGGAAATTTGTCCCTTTCTTCAGCTGTCATTCTGTCATTTACTTGACTAAGATACCAGGTATCTCCAAACTCTTGGGCTGCAGCCAGAGCCTCATTCTTTTCATTAAAGGCCAGGGTTTGATCTAACAATAACATGACATCCCTCCAAGTGAGGTTGAAGGTTTGCCCTAGACCCTGTAGGACATCTGTGTACCTATCAGGATCATCTGAAAACTTCCCCAGGTCTGCCTTGATCTGCTTTAACTCAGAGAGGGAGACAGGGACATGTACCCGGCGTGGGCCAAATTCCCCTCCCCCTACAGCTTGAGGGGGACATAACCGATAATCTGTGGGTTTTTGTGGTCCTTTGGAGATTTCTTTGCTTATTTCTTTCTGGGCAGGGGAGATTAGAGGAGGATTATTAATAGGAAGGGGAGCTATAGGGAGGCTAGGATATGGGGGTAAGCTGAGAGGTCCTCCTGTGGGATGTAAATTGCAAGGTTTGCATAGATGTGTATTCTCCCTCAATGAAAAGAAAGCTTGGACATAAAGTATTTTACTCCATTTGCCTTCCCTCTTACAGAAAAGGTCAAGCTGCAGGATAGTATTGTAATTTGTACTTCCCGCAGGTGGCCATTCTTCCCCATCAGAGAGAGAATATCGGGGCCAAGCAGTAGTGCAGAAAAAAATGAGCCACCTCTTTTTCAGGGTTTGTGGGTCAAATTGGTCCCAACGACTTATGATGCATTTCAAGGGTGAGCCTGTTGATGCCTGAGTGTTTCCCATCTGAAAGACAAAACCGCCCACGGTTTTGGTTTGTTTTGTTTCTCCGCCTGCCCAAGAACCCACAAGGGTCCCTGGACCCTGCTGATTGGAATAGTTGTACTCACTGACACAGCAGCAGAAACACTAGTTTTCCTCCCAGTCCACGTGGAGGACCGAGGAAGGTTGGATTTAGTGACCCTTACCGACATATTCTCGAAAACCTGCACCCTTGCCTGTCCACCCAGACCACATGGAGGACTGGACTCAGAAAAATCGGATTTAGTGGCCCTTACTGACACATTCTCAAAAGGCTGTTAGAGTCCTAAGCAGGTTTTTCAGGACTTTACTCCCATCCTGTAAAGATATTCTACCCCAAAATGAAGTGTAGGGCTATATCCTGAGGGAGGGAAGGGATCTCCACAGTTAGAAGAGTGACACCTTTTGTCCTCACTTATGTGAATAGGAAGGATACAATTGCTGAGGCTCCCCATATCCTAGCTTCAGGAATAGCTTTTGTTAGTCCTATTAGTCTGAGGAGGGATCCTAAAATTCCAGGTAGTCCCTACTATGACGGGGCTTTGGGCAAAAACTATGTCTTTCTGATTGGTGAGCCCGGGTGCCTAAAGAAGGTAACAGAGTCTTGAAGTTTATACTAGACGTCATTCTTATAGGAGAAACTAGAAAAGCACCAGAGACAGGGAGCGATTGTTAGAAGTGGGACTAACCTGAGAGAAGAGAGGTAAGAGGAAGTTTGTCTGGCAGGCATTAGGACCCAGGGGGCAAGGGTCAGGGTAGATAGAACAGATGGGCTAGTCTTGCTTGGGTGACATGCCTTTGAGAGTTCCACTCACGGCCACAGGGTCAACAAACTTGTTGTTGGGACCCCGGAGCTGCATGGCTTTCCTCTCAGTCGACCCTCAGCTCAGCCCAGAAATACAGGAAAAGTGGAAGCTGGTTCTAGGCAAACCAATGCTCCCAACTCCGAAGAGTTGGGGGTTGTTAGAGAGCCCTTTCCCAGAAAGCCTGACACCCGTGTCTCAAGTCCAGTGGCCACGCTAGTCACTTTTAACTGACTGACAGGTGCCCGGTGTTTAGCCCCTGAATTGTAGGGAAAAATAGGACAGAAAAGCAAGCGAAAGGGGTCCGTCAGTGCTCACTGCTTGGCGATAGTCGATGTCCCACTGCTTGGCAATAGGCGAAAGTCCCTTCATGCTTGCCAAAATGTGTCTGGAATTGGTGGGTTCTTGGTCTCGCTGACTTCAAGAATCAAGCTGCGGACCCTCGCGGTGAGTGTTACAGTTCTTAAAGGCGGTGTGTCTGGAGTTTGTTCCTTCAGATGTTCAGATGTTTCTGGAGCTTCTTCCTTCTGGTGGATTCGTGGTCTCACTGGCTTGCGAGTGCCGCGTGCAGCCCTGGTTCCTGCCCGTGCCTCTCCCTCCACACCTCCCCAGCAAGCAGAGGGAGCCAACTCCGGCCTTGGCCAGCCCAGAGAGGGGCTCCCACAGTGTAGTGGTGGGCTGAAGGGCTCCTCAAGCACCACCAGAGTGGATGCCGAGGCCGAGGAGGTACCGAGAGTGAGGGCTGCTAGCACATTGTCACCTCTCACTATTCCATGTGAAAAATGGACTTTTCATTGGTAACTTATCTGGAGGCTTTTCACTCACAGGTTTGGTAGCTGGCCTGAAATAATGTGAAGGCTTAGTTCAGGTAGGATTGTTGATTATGGTGCTTTTGCGTGGCTATTCCTTGTTGCATGGCCTTCCTCAGTGTGGCAGCCTCAGTATAACTGGACTTACTTGGTGACTGAGAGTTCTAAAAGTTAGTGTCCCAGTGAATAAGGAAGAAGCTGTATGGTCTTTTGTGACCTTGCCTTGGTAGTCAGGCTGGATTAGTGGTTGGAGTAGTTATGTGCCTTTCCACATTCAAGGGGAGGAGACAGACCTCCCTTTTGATGGGAGGGGTATCAAAAGCCTTGAAACCTTAACATCATCCTTGTCTTTCATCTCTCTCATCTCACCCACTCTACTTCTATATATGAGCCACTAAGTGGTTTTTTATTTGAGAAGTATCTCTTTCTCTCCACTGTCGTGAACCTAGCTAAGAATTTTATCATCTTTCACTTAAGAGTTTTCCATAACCTCTTAATTGGTCTGTTTAAACTCATCCACCTTGAATTAAATAATGGTTCTTCATATTGATTGTAGGGTGGTTCTTATGGCCTACAGCGTCTGCTGAGATTGCTTGGCTTGGTCTTTTTTTTGTGTGTGTGTGTGTGATGGAGTCTCACTCTGTGGCCCAGGCTAGAGTGCAGTGGCCTGCTCTTGGCTCACTGCAACCTCCACCTCCCAGTTTCAAGCGATTCCCCTGCCTCATCTTCCCAAGTGGCTGGGATTACAGGTGCCAGCCACCACACCCAGCTAATTTTTGTGTTTTTTAGTAAAGACGAGGTTTTGCCATGTTGGCCAGGCTGGTCTCAAACTCCTGACCTTGTGATCCACCCACCTTGGCCTCTCAAAGTGCTGGGATTACAGGCGTGAGCCACCGCGCCTGGCTGCTTGGCTTAGTTCTTAAGGGTTGGGTTCTGCCTAACTTTGCACTCTGTACTTGATTTTGTTGGTACTGCTCCTTTACACTGTCTTCCTTGCCTTCTTTGCCTAGATCCTATCATCCTTCAGGTCTCGGATTGGGTGTCACTTCCTCTGTGGAGCCACCTTAGTGGTTTCAAGTAATGTCACTTCCTCCTCTATTGGTTCTTATGTTTATCTTATGCCATTAGAGTGACCATGACTTTCACAAGGTCAGGGACTGTGTCTTCAATCATCTGCCACTATTGCCTGGCCCATTGTTACATACTCAGTAAATGCTAAGTGATTGAAAACAGATTACACTTTTGGCGGAATTCTCCAAAGTTTTGAATGCGTTACTGGGTTTTCTAAAATGCCCATAAGATTACCAAGGAATCATTTTGACTTGGGAGAACAATGTTTAGAGAAGGTTTTAGGTAAGGGAGTTTATATCTTGTGCTTCAACATTTTTATTTCAGTTTAAACATATACAGCAAAAAACAAAAACTTGTTTGAAATCTTATTCTAATGTGCCAGAAAATTTAGGAAAGTGGGCAAGTATTAGATTTAAAACAAGCTTTGATAAGATTAAAGGCTCTGAGAATCAGAACAGTTTTGTTTTTGGTTGTGGCATTTTAAAGCTTTAATTTTGGCTGTGAAATATTGCACATGACAGATTTCGTTCCAGCCTGTTTTTTTCTGGTCAGAAATGTGTGATGGTTCACTTTTGGCAGTTGCACTATGTGAAAGGGCTTGGGTCAGCACCACTGTGCAGAAAAGGGTCAGTGAGCGTTCAGATGAAAGGGAAAACACTTTTAAAGAGCCTTTATATATTGCTGATGTAATAAGACAAAACTTATTATAAGCTTGAAACTCTCACCATGTTCTTGCTTTCTCCTTCATCTCTCAAATGCTTTGCCAAATTAACCACATCAACTAATTTTACAGAAAATGGATTGCTGAAGAAGCTTCTTCAGAAAGTCTCTCTCTCTTGTCTTCCAAAAGGACATAAGTCTCCTTTGTACTTCTGTGAAAATCTTAAATGGCCGCTTAAAGAGAGCAGGCAGCTTGTTGTACTTCAGTGAGTGATAAAGTACAACCGCCTATTTTTCAGTTGAGTTGGGGGGAAGAACTGTATCCTACTGTTGCTTTAAGATATGATTTTATTATTGTCAGGACAGATAACAAGCTAGGATTTTCTCAGAGCAATAACTGACAAGTTAGATTACTGTCTGTGGCTCTTAAACAATGTAACATTCTTGAATTAAGGGAGAAAAGTACTCAGGTAGTCTTTGAAGGAAGTCTAGATTCTGTGCATGGCTATAGGGTTGCCCTCTGTTTCAATTTTTTCTGAGTAGATAAGGAAGTGTAAGCCTTCTCCAAACCCTGGAAAAGCCTTTGCTCTCTCTCAAATTTGTGCTGGCATGTTATCTGGAGTGTGATGGGGCCCTTTGCCAGTCACCATGGAAACTGATGAAGGTTCTAGTTCTGTCCTTTGGACTATTTGGGGTGGCTTAAATAAAGGATGACCAATGTGTCTAATCCTGTTCTTCACATATGCATTTTCTTTAAAAATGATTAAAAATACAACTTACTTAAGGAGGAATAGGATATCTGTATCGTGTTTCTATTAGGCTATTTAAAACATTGTGTGCAGCTGAAGGGTATCCTGGCCAAGAAACGTTAATGAAAACTGTCATACTGGATAGGCATAATTCCACTGGTTTCTGATGTTGTCTGTTAGTTCCCAAGCTGATATATGCAACAGAATAACAAATGCTAATTTTCCATTACCTACTTAGTGATGGAAAGGGACTTGTCATAGAGATTAAGACATGGGTAGTATTTTAGTATGTCATTGCTAAGTGAAATGTGGTTTCAGTGGTGGTGTCAGATATAAAACTTAAAAGCATCTGTGAGCAATTAAGGCATTAATTATTCTGATTTTGCAGACATCTCATAGTACATCTTCCAAAATGACCAGTCCACAGCTAAAGTTAGGGGAAAGAAGTCTCATGGTAATCTTTAGATGTCCGTATTTTGGCAGTCCCTCCTATTCTCTTAGTGGAGCACAGAGGAGGAAGATCTGAGCAGAAACTATTAATATCTAGGTTGTTACCTGGTGCTGATAGAAGAATATTTCGTAATTAGTTAATTTAAAAAATTGAGGTGAAATTCATATTGATAGAGTTTTGGATTATGAGCCACACTGATTACATTGTGAAGAATTTGTTCCATTTTCAAGGTTTGACCCTGATTGAAAAGGCAAAATGGGAACTTAAGATGATTGAGGCTTGCCTCTTGGTTGTTTCAAATGACATGCTTTCCTTTAATGTCCGATAAAGGCTATTTATATGAAATGAAAATCAAGGGTATAATACTCAGTGCTTCTACAAATAAAATTTTATTAATTAATTCAATGTTTTACTGAGTACTTTACATGTGCTGTGCACTCTTTTTAGTCCTAGAGATATAGTGGTAAAATGTGTAAGTTTCTATTCTTAAGGAGTTTATAGTGTATTGGAAGAGACATAATAAACATATACTTTTAGGTAGTTATAATGGTTACAAAAATTAATAAAACAGTGTAAGGATGTAGAAAGTGATGGGAGGTCTGGGTGCTGTGGCTCACGCCTTTAATCCCAACAACTTAGGAGGCTGAACTGGGAGAATTACTTCAGGCCTGGACTTTGAGACCGCTTGAGCAACATAGTGAGATCCCCGTTTCTACAACAACAATTAGCTGGGCATGGTGGCGTACAGTTGTATGCCAGCTGTATGTATGCCAGCTGGCATACAGTTGTATGCCAGCATACAGCATAAGTAGCTGGCATACAGTTGTATGCCCAGCTACTTAAAAGGCTGAGGCAGATCACTTGAGCCTGGGAGTTCGAGGCTGCAGTGAGCTATGATCATACCACTGTGCTCCAGCCTGGGCAACAGAGTGAGACCGCCATCTCTAAAATATAAAAAATAAAATAAAAAGAAAGTGATAAAAAAAAAAAGAAAGTGCAATTTTAGATAAGGATGTCAGGGAAGAGATCTCTGAAGACATGACATTTGAGCAGACATCTGAATGAATTGAGTAATTGCACCACAGGAAGAGCAAAAGCCCTGAGGTAGAATCAACTTGGATTATTTGAAGTGTTTTTATAAACGGGAGGAAAGCCTTATGAACAGAATAAACAGGAAGAAAGTCCATGTGATTAGAGTGGACTAGGGGAAAGGTAGATAGAGGCATGTCATGCAGAGCCTCATAAGCCATGGTGGAAATTTGGATTTTTTTCTGAGTACAGTGTAGTGGGTTTTTCACCAGGGCAGTGACAGTCTAATGTACTCCTTAAAAAGATCTGGCTGTAATACAGAGAATAGAGTATAGGAGAATAAAAATAGAACAAGACGACTACCTAGTAGCTAATGCCACTGTGTAAGCTAAAGTTGATAGCTTGGACTATGGTGGTAGAGGTAGTGATAAGTACATAGGTTCCAAAGATATTTTGAAGATAGAGCAGGAGGACTTGCTGATAAATTGGATATGGATAGTGAAGGAAAGAGATTTTTTGTTGTTGTTGTTGTTGGTATATGCATAATATAAAATATGCATAATATAAAACTGACCATTTTAATGATTTTAAAGTGAGAAGTTCAGTGGCCTTAAGTACATTAACATTGTTGTGTAACCATCCTCGCTGTTCATCCCCAGCACTTTCTTATCATTCCAAATGGAAACTCTATTCATTAAATAAGAATTCCCCATTTTCCCCGTTCCTAGCCTCTAGTCACCACTAATCTACTTTGTCTCTGAATTTGACTGTTCCAACTCATATAAGTGGAGTCATACAATATTTGTCCTTTTATATCTGACTTATTTGACTTAGCAAATTGTTATCAAGGTTCATCCATGTTGTAGCATATATTCAAATTTCACTTCTTTTTAGGTTCTCTGGTTTTGCTTTTAGCAACTATGTGAGTAGTAGTGAAATTTCCTGGGATGGAGAAGACTTTTGAAGGAGAGGTTAGGGGTTAAAATCAGTTCTCCTTTACACATGTTAAATTTAACAGACACCCAGGTGGATATGTTGAGTAAGTCTGGAGCTTGGAGGAGAGGTTGGGGCTGGAGATTTAAATTTGGGTGTCAGCATAGTATAGGTGGCTTTTAAAGCTATGAAACTGGCTAAGTTTACCTCAGAAGTAAGAGTAGACTTGAGAAAGTGGCCTTTTAACTAGTAAAATTTAAAGTTGTGATAAAGAATACATATATTCTAAGATGTACCCAAGTTGCTAAATTTATAGAATTTTAAAAATTGGCATTGATTTTTAAATGTTTTAATTGATATAGCACATTAGTTTTAAGCAGTTATTTGCTTGTTATTTTGTTAGTCAATTCCTTTACTTTGGCTTGAAATAGTGGTAAGCCTTGTTTTTTTAGGAGTTCTCTGAGAAATTTAAAAAATAAATTTGTGTCAAGATGAATTGGGTACTGGCTAGAATGGTTATTTTCAGAAGTCACACATACAAATTTTATCATAGTAGGGACAGTTTGAAAATTAGTAGATGCCATAGATAATAGGATTAATTATATAAAATTAATTTATATATAAATATAAAATTAATAGATAATAGGATAAAGGGGGCTTGTTTATGAATGGAGTATTTTAGTGAGCAAACATCAGGTGTGTATGACTAAGGGTGGCAGCTATGCAGGGGAAGGATGTTTTGGGGAAAATTTGTGTACTTTTTTTTTTTCGTTAACAGCAGAGAGGCTTTTTAGTTAGACTACTGGTCTCTTTTCTTTTCTAAAGGATTAAGTTTCAAAAGAAGGATGAGACCATTCTTGTGGGGTGAGATGGGGGTGGAGGAAATACTTGGAACAAGAGGAATGTTTGCAACAATACTGGAGTAGAACTTTTCCCTAGACGGTGTGGTTCGTAGGCATCTGACCAAGTCTTTCAGAGGCAAATCTTAGTATTACTTTTTTTTTTCTGTTTAATGAGAATTGCCTAACTTGATTAGCTCCCAGTTTTGTCTTTACAATGGTCATACCACAGAGCTTGTGAATACTAATTCTTTTAAATTTTCTTATTATAAATGATACATGTTTTGAGCATCATATCTTTGCAAAAGTAGCCTGGTAGTAGAAATTGTTTCTGTAATAGATAAAAAAGGATTTAGTTTTATGTTACTAAAGGATGTTATAGTTAATCAAAAGAAAAAGGAAAATTTGAAGATTTAGAGAGTCTACCCAATGTCATTTTTAAAGGAGAAAATTAAAGTCAGGAAAGAACAGACTTGCTTGGAAACATGTCCTATAAATGGAACTTGAGTAGCTAACATCTGCCTGTGACAAAATTCCCTGCAAGGCTGCTATTTTTCCTTGTAGTCCTTGAGTTAGGGCACTGACATTTTCATATTTGTCATGGAAATGATTGTGATAATATAAATGATGTTTTATTTTTATACATGATTAGATAGGGAAGATGGAAGCCAGCTGTTTAAATGCATGTCTTATGAAATGCTGCAGAAAATGTAACATAGGCTGTAGTAAATCAAAGGTGGCAGAGAGGGTATTGCTGAGACTCATGGAGCAGGGATAGGGCAGATAACCTCTTCTTGTTTCTCTTGGTGACTATTGGTTTTAGCTCTTGCAGAGTTGGGTAGGTTAGCCCATTACATCACACAGCATGTGGTTTTATGATTTAGAGAACTCAAGGCATTTCTGTAAAGCACGTTTATTAACTACCTGCTATATATTAGACACTGTGGTGGGAATTTTGGATAGAGTGGTAAATAAGATAGTTTGAGTTATTTATTTACATCTGTGATAAGTGCCACAAAGAGGTCCTATCGTCAGAAGAGCAGTTAACAGGATACTGATCCTAATGTGAGGGTTGAGAGAAGACCTCCCCCAGGGAATAATACTAATTAGATCTGCTTTCCTGCAACCATTACTACTCCCTATCTCTAAGGGCAATAGGAACAATTTTAAGCATGGCATAAAACTGGTCAGATTTTCTTAAAAATTACTTTGCTGTTGTATGGAGAATGGAGGGGATGTTAGAGTGCACACTGGAGATCAGGTTAGACTATTACAGTAACCTCAGCAGGAAAGAGCATGGTGATATCTTAGACTGGAGTGCTGACATTGGAAATTGAGAAGGAGGTAGAATTGCTAGGTCTTGGTTATGGATTGGATGTGGGAGAGGAGAGGAAGGGCTCAAGGATGACCGCTATTGCAGGTTCTTGACTGTACAACTGAGTTGATGTTAGGTATATTTTCCCAATGCATTTGAAAATAATATGTATATTTTCAAGTTTGGTATACAGAATTGCCCTTGCTTATGAAAATTCACAAATGTGTTGTATTTTTCCAGTCATCCTTTGGTCAAGATGCAAAACCACAAGACTTTTCAGCCTTTACTGTTTTACCTACTATTAAGTAACCTATGTATTTAATTAAGGCTTGCTAATTGTCATAATTGACTGAAGTT